>NW_006799953.1:4161464-4274057 GCF_000485575.1 Poecilia formosa | reverse complement strand
TATATATATATATATATAAATTAGAGAATAAACTGCAGTGAATGTCACACTAACAATATGATGGGACCGTAAAAATGACACAAAGTCAGAACAATACCAGAAGGAAATAGGGAAAATCACAGTTTTGATCTATTATGGTTTTTATTCCCTGGGATTGCACAACACAAATTTAACTTTCTCCATAATTGTTATCGTGTTTTATTCTAAATAAGAACTCAGATAAACAATGCATAAAAGCTCCAAAATATGTTTTTCTAATTTTGCTACAAAGCTGTAAAGCAAGAGTTTGCATTATTTTTATTGGTGTTCTGTTGAGAGAATATGAGAAGTCAGTATTTTACCAGTAGTAACATTGTCGCATCTCTTCTTTTACAAAACAAACACAGAGCTAGCTAGCACCTTGTCAGAGCTGGGCCAATAATAAAGCTGCTTATTGTAGCTTGTTTCATTACTGACTCAATAATGAAACATGACAAACAAATAATGGCATGGCAGTTCAAATGGATGTTATTTTGTTAATTTTTGTATAGTCTTATTCTTCTTATTCCTACTTATTTATTTGATGGTTAATAAGTCTGAGAACACCATCTGAACTTTGCAGTAGCAAAGTTGCAGCATCATGTTGCAACTTTCTAGTTTGCCAGAGGAGTGATGGGTCACAAAATAGAGGAAAGAACATTATGTGGAAATGCTGATGCCACGTCTCAACTCATCTGCCAGGAAGTTAGTGTTTGGGTCTTCGAAATGGCTAATGGCTGAAAACATTCTAGCAAATTAGTCACAAAATGGCCACACAAAGTCCAACAAGGACTCTGGAGTGGCCGTCACAAAACTCTGATCTAAAGTCCAAACCTGACTCAGTTACACCAGTTCTGTCAGGAGGAATGGGCCAAAATCCCAGCAAACTATTGTGAGAAAATTGTAGGAAGAAGCCCAAAACATTTGACCTAAGTTACACAGAAAATCTGCAAAATAAAAAGAAAATGCTTCAAAACATCTAAATCCAATGAAAGTTAAAAAATATATTTCTAATTGTTGTGTCATTCAGCAAATATGAATCATTCTGGTGATCCAAAACAAATTAAAACAGAAAAAGTTTAGTTCCATCTTGAAGTGAGAGAACAAGGTTATAAGCGTGTCTTTTTTTATACACTGTACACAAATGTTTCGGTTTCAATTATGTCCACTGTTGGTAAGATATTTACTACTCGCAACCTTTCAACAGAATCCCATTTAAGAAATTGAGCTATCCCTTTAAATGGAGCCGCCTTGTTTCGGATGATTCCAAAATGCTGTGTGACTCAGTCCTCTAGTGGCAGCGGCCCGCTATTCAGCCGCACCACTCAGATCAGGTTCATCTTCAAAACAAACTAAATGCGACGCGTATCATTATGTCTGCGACGGACCGGACCAGACCGTCACGCATGCAACCTACACTGGTTTTGTCAAGGAAAACAGAAAAATATTTAACAGTCATGAAAAATAAAACAATCTTCTGAATTTAAATTAAGAAATACAGCAGATTTAAGAAGAACAAAATAAAAATACAAATGTCTGGAGCTATTTATAATGTGTGATGATAGGCTCTGAATAAAAGTGTAAAATATTATCTAGGATCCTATATCAAATACTCAGCCTCCCAAAGATCTGACAACTACTTTAAAACTGGAGATCATTATCTTTCCTATAAAAAGAGTTGGGAATCTCACAGATTAGCGAGTTCAGCTTAAAGTCAAACAAGTTGCATTTCAAACAACGGGGGATGAAATACCACAACGTGCTCAAACGAGATAAAATGTAGCTATTTCATTGAATTTACACTCAGGACTGAGCCGACCCACTCTCACTTTAGCTGGAGCACCAATTAAGTTGTTTCCCACAGCGTGGCAAAGACACACCAAACTACACACTAATCCTAAAAACAAATGTAAGTAGCAAGTCAAACATCGTTGTCAATATCTTTTTCTTCAAAATGAATTGGGATAACCTGGGTCTCATTTAGATGAGTCCCTTTTCTGCCCACATGCTGGACTCGGAGTTCAACCTGGACCCCTTAAATCTGCCTAAAGGAGAAACGGAGAACCCGTCGCTTCCCTCCACCTCACAGCTGTTCTCCCGATTCTCTAAGCTTTTAGCTGCCGCTTGTTATTTCCTTACGTTTGGAGGCCATTTCGGCGGCGGTGCTGCTTGCTCCCCTCTCTTCCCTGAGCTTCCACCGTTGGCTTGCACCCCAGGCTTTTTTTGGCCTTCCCAGCTCCGTCAGCAGTATAAGGCTGCCCCGGCCTAATTTTATCCCATGCTGGATACACCCTATGACGACTCACTCACACACACACACTGAAAACTGGGAACCTGAGACATGTCCCCTCAGCTTCCTGGGACCCTCCTGCCCTCTCGGTCAGCGTGTGAGAGGCCTGTCCAGACCAGCCAGGAGCAGCTTCTGATGTGAAATTTATCACTGATCAGGATTCATGAGGGAACAGCCCAGGTCTGTAGGCACCAGCTGCACTCTGCAGCACTGATGACAAACTGATGAATTTCAGATTGAGGCTGACTCAAGCTGTAGATGGAAACGGCATCACAGGAGTTCAGGGTCTAAATGTAAATAGATTCGGCTGAGTCACTTTTAGGTTTGTGCTTTAAATTGTGTCTCTTTGAGCCAAATTTTAGTTTCTATTTCAATGTTCACACTGACTTGTTTGACTCCGTTTTGACGATACTTTCCCTTTAATAAAATTTTTAATATGAAAATTATTGCACCTTGAGGGAAATTTTCGGATATTGTGTGGGAAAGCATAATAAAATAATCAGGACATTATAGCCTCAAATATTTTTGAAATCTAAAGTATATTTAAAAAAAATGCATGACAGGTTTTATTCAGACTTGCATTAATTATTTGAGAAAGGAAACCAATATGGAAAAGCTGTAAGTGGAAAAACTGAGTACGCCCATGCTGCCTCCAAGGGATCTGCCACCAATTCGACCAACCAAAATAAAAGATATTTGACCCACAGCTAAAGTTGGGCAGAAACTGGTTAATTAACGCATTTCTCCAAACGGCAACAAATTTATTACAGAACAGCAGAAAGAAAAAATAACTTAAGTGTTGCTTTGGGTCAAAGTCCAGACCTCAGCTTGATTGAAAGCTTGTGCATACTAAAAACAAGGTGTACTTAGTTTTTTTTTCTCACAGCTTTTTGTTCATACTTGGCTTTTGCTGAGGAAATATTGCCAATGTTGAAGTAAAGAGGCATTCATCCTCTTTACTCTGTAATGTTGTCATGATTTTCTTTTGCCTTCTTCTTTGTTAGTTTTGTATCACATCAAAACTAACAAAATAACAACAAATAACATTTAAAAAATAGTCTTTAAGGCTAATTCCATAACATGCAACTGTTTCACTTAGATAACTTGCCATTTTTATCTAACTGTAATGTATTTTTGTTTCTTTTATGCCTGTATTTAACTATAATTCTTGTAACTGTGTTTGATACTTGCTACTGCTCCTGGTATTTCTTGAAAAAAGAAGTTTTGAAGCTCAATGGGATTTAAATAAACGTTAAATATGCAGATTATGAGTAGCACTAAAGCAACAAATGACTATTTAGAGGAAATCAAAACTCAGGTAATGGGTTATTTTCTTTGCTCTTTTGCGACCAGCAGCCTGTTGTAAATTACGCATCCATCGTTGTCGAAGCACATCAAGCTACATGATTATTTACAGAGGGAGGCGCCGTCATTCTGGCTGACCCCACAGGTTTGAGCTGTTGTCTGAGAAACGCCACCAAGGAAAGCAGCTGTCAGTCACAGCAGGTTGCATAATCATGAGAAAACAAAATCTGTTCATTTAGATTAAAATAAACACAGAGGGGATTTTGGTCCTAAAGCTACAACAGCTTATTCCATTACAGTTTTCAGTTCTTATATATTTTTCCCGTTTTTTATATTTATATTTTTTTCAATGGAAAACTGATTCTCTGTGTAGTCAGAACCAAGCGATACCAACAAATGTATAATTTAATTTAAATCTCCAATCCACGAGCTTTGTAGCTTTCCAGAACCTCACAAGAGGATTCATCCCCTGAACCTGAACACATTTTGCAACATTGCATCAAATTTTTATATATTTTATTAGGGTTTTAAGTAGGAAATGTGATGCACAACTGTACCATGTGAAGAAATTTCTGGCACAAACTGGCATTCATCCTCTTTACTCTGACAAACCTAAATAAAATCCACTCACCCAACCAACAGAGTCCGTAAGTGGGTAATAAAATCTTGGAATCGAGATAGGGTTAGGGTTAGGGTACCCTAACCCCATTAACGCAGAATAATGTTATAAAATCCAGTAACTGAAACAATAATATGGTTGCTAATATCCTTTATGGCAATGAGGGCTGTTATTAAAACTTTCTTCTCCCCTTTCTGTGAGTCACTGAAATCTATATCAAGTCTGAGCATCAGGTTCGTTCAAAAGGCCGAATTCAGCAGGGCGCCTGCTGTTTCTCGCCGAATTAGCAATTTCCCAGCCAGCATGCCTGGGGCCTGCGGGTCCCACGATGGCCCCACATGGGTTTGCCCATGTAGGGCCACAGCCCACATGGGCCCTACATGGGCCCTAAATGGACAAACCCATGTGGGCCACCACCATATAGGGCCCATGTGGGCTGTGGCCTTACATGGGCAAACCCATGTGGGGCCATCGTGGAACCTGCGGACAAACCCATATGGGACCCATATGGCCTGCCCTCCTTTTCCCCACATAGGGCCCACCTAGGAATGCTGGCAGGGTTGTATAATAAAAACTGTCACTTTGTTGTGACATTATAGTGTAAAACAGCTAATGTGCGAAAAATTCAAGCACCTGGTTAGAAACAACCAATCAAAACCAAGGAGGAGGGTCTTAGCGCTGCCAATCACTCTGCTCACCACCTCCCCCTATGCTCTCTGCTGGGTTACAGCTGATTCACCACAATGGAGCGTGTCAAGAATGCTGTCATCTGACGATGATGGATAAATGGTTTTCCTGGAATGTTAAGTCGCTTCTTCACCATAAGCACATTTAGCAGAATGAACACAAGGTTTATTGGCAGCACTAAAACATTTGACCTGACTGGTTGGTTTTTAATGGGAGCGACAACAGTGTCACTGGGAGGAGGCGGAGGAGCTCGGTTTTTTCACAGATTATCTGTCTCGTGCTAAACTGTCACAATATAGTGACAGTTTTATCAAATATGTACAAAAAAAGATTATTTTTTTTAAACAGAGGTTACAAACTGTAGCTTTAAGTTGGAGCAGCAGATCAAACAGAAGGTACTAATTACAGAAAATCACAATGGGGTGAAAGTTCACCTTTCATGTTTTATCTGAAAACATAAAAGCCGTTCATTAGTCAGTTATGTGCTACCTTGTGTTGGTCTAACAAATCAAATTTTTATCGAATGCATTGCACTTTGTGGTTCTAACGTGATGGAAAATGTAAAGTTTCAGGGGTTTCATGTTTGTGAACTGGCACACAAAACAAGAAGAAGAAGCTCAGACAGATGCACGAAAAGCTATTATGCAAAAAAAAAAAAAACGTTAAACACCCACGAAGCAATAATGATTAAATTCTAGTTAAAGACTTGAGCTCGTCTTTACACATAATTACACAATGGCTGCAGCTTAAATTACAGGCTTTATTTTAGGGGGCGCATGTGTCACCATGGCAAATGTTTTAAAAAAGGAAACAAAATAAAGTGTAATATCACTTTAAAGAGACCATCCACACCAGAGTCTCACCATCGAATCACAGGCTCCCTAAATGGCCGACAGCCCTTTAATCCACAAGCCTATAATCCCGGACGATCAAAGGTTGAGATTACCATCATCATGGGAGGGCCAGAGCTGCAGATAGGAGGACAGTGACAGAGGGAGAGCAACAGAGGAAGAGATTGGTGCACACAAATAGCCAGCCAATCACAGCGGAGGCAGGGAAAATAACAAGGCCAGGGGGGGGAGAGCTGGAGAAAGAGGGTAGAGCTATGAAAAAGCGAGGGAGAAGGTGAAATCACAGTCACACAGAGAAGACACCAAAAAACAAAGAAGAGAGAGGAAGGATGAGGGGAGGAGAGTGCGCTGATCAGTGAGGTCTCCAGAGGGGAAGACGAAAGGAGATGAGCAGCGAGAGGGAGGGGAGCAGAGCATCCATCAGCTGAGGCAGCCATGCTCTGAGCCCTGGAGCAGCAGGGCTACGCAGACACTGCACAGGCCCAGAGTCAGGCCCGAAGCCCGGCCCTGCGTCCCATCCACAAGCACCAGAGCCTGGACAAGCGAAGATCACACCCTCACCAGCTGCGCATAGGAGCCATGAGGACGGCCAGGAAGGGCAACGTGGAGATGCCTGCATTCGTGCGGCAGCTGGTCAAAGAAACAGAGAAGAGGGTCAGCTCTTTCTTCAAAGGGGGCCGCGGGGGGGCGTCAGACGGGGAGCAGAGGGGGCAGGGGGAGAAGGAGGAGGTGATCCCCAGCCCATACCTGGACCGGCCGGTGTTGGACAAGCTGACCGAGGAGGGCTGCGCCCGCTGGGGCCTCACCTACGCCCTGGGGAGCATGCAGGGCTGGAGGGCCAACATGGAGGACTTCCACAACTGCGTGCCGCAGCTGGGAGGAGAGCTCGCCGAGTGGAGCTTCTTCGCCGTGTTCGACGGCCACGCTGGCAGCACGGTGGCCCAGTACTGCTCCCAGCACCTTCTGGGGCACATCCTGGGCACAGGTAAGAGATTTCACACTGAACATGTGATGAAGACATGCACTGTTTTGGGGGGGATTTTTCAGTCTCAGTTTACACCCATTTGTGCGCACAGGTGGGGTCGGACCTGAGGACAACCCTGAAAAGGTGAAGGGGGCCATCATAGAGGGCTTCATGCAGACAGACAAACACCTGCACTCTGTGGCCCGGCGAGAAGGCTGGGAGAGAGGCGGCACCACCGTGGTGTCCACCCTCCTCTCCCCATACTACATCTACTTCGGCAACTGTGGCGACTCCAGGGCCGTGCTGTGCCGGTCGGGGCAGGTGTGTTTCTCCACCGAGGACCACAAACCGTACAGCCCTCTGGAGAAGGAGCGCATCGAAAGCGCCGGCGGGTCGGTGTCCCTTCAGAGGATCAACGGTTCCCTGGCTGTGTCCCGAGCTTTGGGGGACTTCAGCTACAAAGGGGCGGAAAACCGGACCCCCAGCCAGCAGATGGTCTCGCCGGAGCCAGAGGTGTGTGTGGTGGAGCGCTCGCCCATGGACGAGTTCCTGGTGCTGGCCTGCGACGGCGTGTGGGACACCATCAGCAACGAGGAGCTCTGCGCTTTCGTCCACAACCGGCTGCAGGTCTGCACTGACCTGAGGGATGTCTGCACTCAAGTCATCGACCTCTGTCTGTACAAGGTCAGAGTGACATCTGTGCATGTTGCTTCAGGTTTAGCATGGTCCTACTGTGATGAGAGCAACAGAGACTTTTAGTTACAGCACAAACCAAAACAAGAGGTTCATGCAAAGTTACATTATTCTGTAGATTTTATCCCTGATCTAAAGGTTCTAAGTTCAGCTTAGAGCAACATTGTCAGTCGATGTTCAGACTGTGTCATGTTTAAAATAATCAATAACTGTTTAACAAGTTAACTGATTTTAATTTGACAGGCTAGTTGGAACTTAAACATCTTGGATTTGATTTTTCCTGAAATAAAATCAAATGTCACTGTGCAAAGGGCATTAAGATTGTGTTTTTAAGAAATGTAATGCAATTTGAAAAACACAAATAAAAAAATACAAACAAAACTAATCAAAAATACTTGAATATTTAGAAATAGTTTTGCAAACTCAGTAAAAGATTAGGTTTAAAAATCAACCTTTTTAAGCTTAATATCGTGTTATAATGTCATTCCCTTATCAAAACACACCCGGAGTGTTGCCTTCATTCTTCCATGCATGTTGAGAAATCCTTGAATCTCTCATGGCAGCCATTCTCACAAGTGCCTCCTCCACTCAGCTCCTTCAGACTAGCAGCAGCAGCAATTAGCAAACACCTGGTGGAACTGCACATCTGCTGCGCTCGTTATACAACCTACTTCTCAGTGAAATGTTCCTAAGAACAATGTTAAATGTTTATAGAGGAATGTCGCTATGACAACATGCTTAAAGTGGAGCGTCGGAGAGAGCAGGAGTTTCTTAAAGAGACAGAGGCCCAATGTCAAGGCAAAGTCAAATTTCTTTTAAGTCATGTTTGATATGTAAAGCATTTTATAACAACTGAAGATAGCGTAGTTACTTGATTGTGCTTTAAAATGGTACTATTATGCCTGGAAAATAGATAATACTGTCTTTTTCAGACAAGCAATTAGAAGATGGATGCTTACAAAGACACATAATGCAATTATCAGAGTTTTGTGTTTTGGGCCAGTTCCAATTTTCTCATTAAGTCCTCCAATATCTGATGATGAAGCAATGACATTCAATTTTTTTTTCTGACCATGATTTCATTGGTTAATTATTAGCGTTAAGAGGAGAGGCAACTTCACACTGTATGTGCTCTGCTCAACCTTCCTGCCTAAAGTCTTGCTCTCTCCCTCACTCTCTTGTGTCTTCATTAAATCCCAGGCATGCCAATAGTTTTTAATGTCTATGTGCCTCCTCTGATTTAATTTAAACACTCCAGTGACTCTGACAGCAGCTGTCCAACTGAGTTTTCTTCACTGAGCAACAACGTCCACACTGCAGAGTGTTGCTGTGTGAGCAACCTGATTGGTTTTATTTATACAAGTTAATAGAAATATACCTATTTGTGTTGTTGCATTCTTGTGGACACTACTGAGAATCTCTGGTTTGGAAAGCCATGATACTGCCTGAAAATCCAGCGCTGATCTCTACTAAAGCTTCCAGTTCATTTACGCTGCAGCTGCTCTTTGTGGTACAATAGTCCACTCATCGCTTCTAAATAGACTGCAGGAGTGTCCGAAGATGTTACATTGATTTCTGCTGGATCCCCAGTCAAATGGATCCATTTCAGAAACTATCACTGATTACATCCTGAAAATCTTTAGGTATACAAGATTTGATCCTTTGTAAAAAGATATTCTCACAAATAAACACACATTCTTACTCCCATGATGCACCCTGCTGTCGGGACATCATGTCTCAGTTATGTAACACAGCTTCAGTTTGGATGTGCAGCACAACCTCAAAAATGCCATGCTCGGTTTACATTTTCCTGCTTCACTCCATCCGTGTTACAGAGGTGTGCAAACCTTGAGGTGAAACTGACCCATCTCTAAAGCGACTCACGCAGGACGAGAGAGCGTCCTGTGTGCTGACATTTGTGAGGTCAGCCATCATTACCCACCCCGTGCTGACGCTGCTTTGCTCTGCTTCACAGGGCAGCTTGGACAACATCAGCATCATCTTGCTCTGCTTCCCTGGCGCCCCCCAGCTGTCAGCAGAAGCATTACACCAGGAGGCCGAGCTGGAGGACCTGCTGGAATCCAAAGTGGCAGGTTTGTTGGGGGAGTAAACTTTATAATGCAAGAGTGGCTTACTCTGTTTTTCAACTTTAATTAATGTGCTTGTTCAAATTTAAACCCATGGTTTTCTCAAACCTTCCTACTACAACAACAATATCTACATTTATAAACCCAAACATAGATAAAATTGTGTATTGGCAATTATGTGCCACATTGATTATGATGCAGAGTTAAGAAGACCTTACCTTTGTCACAACTCCTTGATTGTATTGTACAGCTGCCTCCTGTTTCAGTGGAGCAGGAAGCTTTGGATAATTAAAGCTGTTGAGTATGTAACATGCACTGTTTAAAAAAATAATGCGTTTCTAACTTTCGGTAAAATACCGACAGCTGTGGTTGCTAGAATTTTACGCTGAAGTCCGTAGAATACGGTCAAATTCTATGGTAACCAGCTTCCGGTATTTTACTGTAAATTAGAGATGTTTTTACGTGTTTTTAGTGTGGACAGATCTGGAGAGGCTAACGCATTTCTTTGACATGCCGAAAAATTAACTGGCATAGGAATCACAACTCAGATGCCGCTTTTACAGTAGACTGAATATTTTTGACGTGAACGTTTTTTTCACCTGTTTTGAAAAAAATAAAAATAAAAAATAAAAAAAATTCTACATTTATGTCGCACAATCTGTGAAGTTCTTGTCAAACAATGTTGTAATACATATGCCACGCCAGCATGTGATGCTAAAGACCAATGTAATGGCATCAAACTTCAAATGAAGAAGAGACAGACCTTTGCTGTTGGTTTGGCCTAAGGGGGATAAGTAAACTTTTTGTGTTTGGTAGCACAAAAATGATCATAGGCATTCATAAGGTGGACCTCTACATTGTTGCTTTTGATTATTTCCACACTATGTTTAAAAATATCTATCCATTTAAAAGTTTAACAATACATGTAGATCCACTGCTATGGAATCAACATGTGCTATTCGTGTGTTCCAGGGATTATCTAATAACTTAATGTAATGCTAAACAATGCAAACAGCACTGATGGAAATTAGGGTGCGTTCACACTGCAGCCTGAAGTGACCCAATTCCGATTTTTTTTGGCAATTCCGATTTTTTTTTTGCCAGGGCCGTTCACACTGCCAGTTGCGGGCAAACGACCTGAAAGTGTCCCGCATGCTCACTAGAGGGCGCAATAGCGTCAGCGTTCTCAATGTTCTGTCAACCGCCATAAAAAGAAGAAGTGCTCAGTGTTTGCGGAAGTAAACATGGAGGCTAACGGTGGAGCTTAGCTTACACATTTGAAGTTGTTGTCCGGCCGGAGCAGCATATTAACAACTTAATCCTCATATAGTCCGTCATTGTTGTTGTTTTTCTTCCCGGTTGCGCGTATCAGGATGCAGAATACTGAGATTTGTTGAGAATCAGTGACGTTCAGTTCGGATGAATGCCGCCTGGACGTTAGGTCGCATTTGAATCGGATACGTGTCGGATATGGGTCGCATTCGAAATAGAATCCGACTTGTGCTGTTCACACTGCCATGAAAAGATCGGATACAGGTCGCATTACGTCAAAACATCGGAATTAGGTCACTTCAGGCTGCAGTGTGAACGCACCCTTATTCACCTCCTCGAAGTTGTTCCACCGGTTGACAGCTCGGCCTACTATTTTTTCCAATAGAAATAACATTAAAAAAATAAACGCAAGAAATGATATAATAAAATGAAAAAGCAGATACAAGATAACAATAATGTTGAATTGCAATTCATTAAAATGCTGCCCAATACAAAAGGTGATTCGCAACAAGCAAACTAAAGGAGCATAAATACAATTTTAAGGAAATGCCACACTAAAAGAGGAGGGCAGGGCTATAGGCATTCAGAAATACCCCAAAAGGCCTATTAAAAGGAAAGCCAACCATCATACTCTCCAACAAACGTACAACATTAATTGTTTTTCATGGAGTTCGGCGACATACCTGGCAGAGTACTTCAAATAAAAAGTGCTAATAAGAATAGTAAACAGATGCAGAGAGTGAGAAGACAACCAAACGTAAGAAATTAAAGAGATGTGGTGTGATTTGAACACACCACATCTCTTTAATTGTGATGTAGTTCTGTAGTACCAACAGAACTACAGAACAAAGCAGTTTACTTCAAAAGTGAAAGTGCACAAAGTATGGAGCCGTTTGCTGAAAGTGCTCACGCGAGTGTTTCTGTGTCCTGATGTCTGACAGAAATCTATGACGAGTTGTCTGCCTCCGGGGAGGAGCCTGACCTGCTGTCTGTCCTCACAGTCCTGGCGTCCACCGTCATTCCTGGCTTACCTCCAGGTGGAGGCATACAGAGCAAGTAAGGCAGCCCAAAATGTAACCTAAAGTGTCTACATGTAAAATCAAAGCTACACTTATACACTGGTTACAAAAAAAAAAACATGTCATGTTTGTGTGTTACAGGAGAAACTGTATTATCTCTGCTTACTATCATCAAAGAGAGACACACAACCCTGCAGTACCAAATGTGAGTCCACACTAAACCGTTTTCTCACTGAAATCCATCTATTTTATTTTAATATACAAAATATGCCTCTGTTTTCAACATTACTTGTCTTAACAGGCTCTGGGAAGTTCATGAGACCCTGAAGTGGATACTCTCTGACTCAGAGGGACTGTAATAAAATGTGAATATTAAACTGTTTCCTCATGTGTGCAGTCTGACCATAAGGGGGATTCACGTGACCTGACAAAGGTGTTTGTTTACATCATGCTCGCAGGCGGCATCTTGTTAAAACAAATGCAATGCACAAAGAGATCTAATAAAGCCTAAAACTTTATATTTGTACCAGACGGATATTTTGTAAAACGTACTCGGACACAGAGCAAGGAATGAACATATGCCTCTAATTCAGTGAACACACAGCACAGCTAATCAATTCAAAGGACAGATCAGTACAACCGGATTAAAAGCAACTGTGACACTGTACATTTTCATCGGATAAATAAAACAGGACTATTTGATACACATGACGTATTTTAAAGAAAATTTTAAAGTAAACATGTTTGGAATTGAACAGTTAATTGTCAACGCTAGTGAGCATGCAAATGGCCATTTGTTCCTACAGGAAATAGTAATAAAAGGGGGTCAGGGAACTCATTTATGTTTCTTATTGCTGGTGATAAGTAAATAATTACAAATATTTTATTATACATACATAAAGGAAAAAAATACATTTCACAAACCAGAAGATAATTTTTTTCTTTCTAAAGTGGTTAATAATAATGTCTGTATTTTTATTGTTACTGCAGAAAAAAACATTTGCTTATCAGGAAGTTTGGCCAGAACATATCCAGACAATGGCCTAAATCTGAATTTAATGACAACTCAAATTTCTACATGGCCATGTTCATGCATTTACCAACTTTCTAAGGATTTTGAAATTGTCTGTGAAATGTATTTTTTCAGTGAACTGATCATGTCCTGTGCTGCCTTATTCTTCTCTCATATGGTAGATAAAACATCAGCAACAAACAACAGAACGGGTCAGTTTCCGTATTGGTTCTTTTATCTACATCGTTCTGCATCATCCTGTTACGTTTGTTTATCATTTTCTGTGTTTAAACATTAAATGATGAGAGTAAAGATTTTAATCTGAATAAAGAACATATGACTCACTTTTTGTTTTCCTGTTGATTTTGTGCATTTTTTTTTTCACCTGTGGGAAATAAGCAATCTTCACTTTTAAGGTCGTTTCATTTTTGTGGGACAGAATAACGGACAGAAATAATAGCTGAGAAAAAAACTAATTGCATTAATGTTAAAACGTATTTGCATTTGTATTCAAATAAATAAATATTTGATGCTGGAATTCTGTCTTCCACATTTTGAACATATCATACAACATATCTACAAGGACACAAAAAGTGGTTGAAGAAGAAACACAATAAGTGTTTGGACCAGAGTCCAACAGAAAATGTGCGCAGGGAGCTGAAGCTTTAAGTCACCAAGCAGCGGCAAAGAGAAATAAAAGATTTAAAGCTAGTTTAATGCGGAGTGAGCTAAACTCCCTCCTGAGATGTGTGCAAACTCAGTGAGCAGCAACAGAAAAAGTCTTCCTGCAAACTTGTCAAAAAAAACCAACAATCTGACAAGTACTAAAATCTGTTTTCGTGGAGATTTGACACTTCTTTGATTAACAAATGGTAGATTTTTAACATTTATTTACAATTATTTTTCCGCATTCTGTCTCACAACAATAAAATAAAACTCCCAAACTTACTAAAAATGTTTCTTTATCGAAACAAAATCTAAGAAAAAGACTTTGAACTGTTAAAATAAAATGTCTGTTAAAAACACGCCACATCAACGCTACGTGCCATAGATGGATGCTTCCTTTCCTTGCATAGTAAAAGATCTTTTAAGAGTTCGCTGCGGATCGCTTAAGCTTTTCTCTCTGTGTTTATATGATGGCGTGACTACTTATGTGGCACTTATTGACACAGGAGTGTCCTTTGCGAGCCACATTTGATTAGATGTTCTCTGCTCAAAACCCTGGATCTTCTTCAAGATGACTATGAATTTAAATGACTTCTAAGATGGGTGCTTTGTGAGCAATCGACAAATTAAAATGTCTCCTTTCTGCTGTTTGCTAGCCTTTCTATAGTTCTGCTGGAGCTATTTTTAAATACAGGTCACATTTGAATTACTTTACGTTTGAAATGGATAACTAAGAAGCGATGGTAGATATTGCGTTTGCACGTTATTAACTACTGTGATCCGATAGAACCCTCTCTGTTCTGTGAGGTCCAGCAACATGTGCAGCGTTCTTCAAATCAGCAGCCTCCTTTAAGTGGTCCTCCACGGCTTCTTTCGCCTGATTGCTTTGGTATGAGTCAGTCACTTGAGGACTTCGGGCCCCTCTTCACAAGTCTTTTTTAAGCTAAAAATGTCTCCTTTTTTTCTCGCCTCGCCAAATAAAATCATCACTTACTTGCATTGCAGAGTTCACTATGAAAGTCCGCTGTTCTCTCAACTGAACTAATCTACTGCACCCGGGGCAAAAACAGTCAAAATTCACATGATTTGGTTTGCAAATGCAGATCGGACAAAGCTAATGGTTTTCTAGAGAGCCCAAAGCAATGACGCTATCTATCCACACTGGTTTCCTGCAGGCGGTTGTTCATGATTCCCAAGGCCCCCACCCCTCCGGAAAACCCGTTCTGGTGCCCGTAGCTCTGCCGGGGCCCTTGGTGAGCAGTTTCACTCAGCTGCTTTTGCAGCAGCGCCAGAGACACCTTATTGGACACCATGAACTCATTGACAGAGATCATCTCTCCGGACAGACGACGGCCCAGATGCACTTCCGCCCCTGGGCCAGCGTCTGTCTCGCTGTCACACACACTTTCCACAGAGCCGTCCGTGTAGCGCTGCCTTCCCATGGGGAACTGGGCGGAAACAGGCTGCACAGCGTTGCGTTTCACTCGCTTGAGTCTGAGGCGTGCCGCCGGACCCCTCTGGCTTTGCTTTTTACCTCGGAGGCAGGGGCAGGAACAGAGCTTGCGTTGCCCAGAGCAGGCCAGCTTCCCCAGGATCCAGTTGAGAGTTTGCTTGATAATGATAGAAATGACATTGAACAGCGAGTAGATGCAGCACACTCCCATTAGGATGAAAAGGCAGTTTCCGAGCCGGTAGGCCCCTTGGGATTCATAGCGCTCCCTCTGACTGCTCACCAGGTCCCCAAAGCCGATGGTGCTGAATGCAACAAAGCAGAAGTAGAGGGAGTCGACGTAGCTCCAGTTCTCCATGGTGCTGTACAGGGTGGAGGCGCTGCAGGCGATCACAACAGACGCCAGTCCCAGAATCAGCATCACGTAATAGACCGACGGTTTCCAGCCTTCCAGGCTGTCCTCTTCACCAGATGACTCCTCTCTGCTCGACGCCACGCCAGCTCCTCCGCACCTCAGCCGCCGTTCATGACACCAGCGCATGATGTATGCCAACATGGTGATGATCCTTTCGAGGAAGAGGTTGAAGAAGAGGATGGTGGCTGCACAGCCAATGAGGCCATAGAAGATGAGGAATATCTTTCCGGCGATGGTCGCCGGTGTGGTCATGCCAAAACCTGGAAAGGACAAAATGAGTGTTAAAAAAACTGAGTGAATTTTTTATTTTTTTTATATCAAACTAAATTGTTGTGAAAAGTTTGAGCAGCCAAAAATATTTGCTTGCGCCGTGATCGTTTTACGAAAATGTTCCCAGAGGTCATCAAAGATCGACCAGTCCACCACATTTACAAAATCAAACTAAATATGGTATCAATCAACTGTGCTACAAACATTTAAATTGCACAAAGCAGCACAAACGTAGCACAAGGAATCTATATCCATTTTGTGTGGTTATGTTTATCTCAGTTGACCTCTAGAACGTTTTTATTATTCTAATCTTTTTACTGCACAAACCAGCACAACTGTAGCACAGTAGACTGATATCATACCCTGTTTGATTTTGTAAACATAGATGGGCCGGCTGACCTTTAATGACCTCATCAAATGTCATTTTTACTTACAACATTTTTTGCTACACAAAAGCTCGACACCAATTTTGTTAGATTTGAAGAAAACCCCAGCACCCTCTTCAAACATTACTCAGGTAAAGTCAGCGGTGGCAGTATCTTTACAATTATTGACTCAGTTACCGAAGATCTAAGAGAAATTAAAGTGTATAAAAGCTACATTACCAATAGTAGAGACCACAGTGCCCACAAAGTAAAAAGCTCCAGAAAAGTCCCAGCGTGGCCTCAACTCGTCCACTCTGATCCCCGCTCCGTTCGCCTGCTCATACTGCCGCAGCAGGGTGTGCAGGGCGCCCAGGTTGACCCTGTACCGCCTCGTGAAGTTCTCCAGCTGCTGCTTCCAGAGAAGCCGGGCGCGGATCTCAAACGGGTACTCCAAAGCCGAGAAGATAGCTGCTCCGCACAGCAAGTAGAGAAGGATGAGGCCGGCCAGCAGGCAGAAGCGAGCGTTGTCTTCATTCAGGGGAGCCCGGGAGCAGCAGCAGCAGCAGCAGCCACCTGCAGCCCTCCTCTGAGCCATGAGCACAGCCGACGCACAGAGACGCCACTGCAGAAGCATGCACCTCCACCCCTCCGCCAGGGCCCCCCAAGTCAAACACGGTTTACTTGCATTTTTGCAAGGAAAGCCAGTTGAAAAGAATCAATGTGCTGAGGGCTGCTTTGATTATTTCATTGTGGAAAATCTGGAACAACACACAAAAAAAGATGCAGATCAATCAGTGGCTGTTGCAAATGCAAAACTTTTAGATGATTTAGATTAATCTTTGCCATGTCTAAATAAATCAAAGTGAAAACATGACTGACTTTGACTGAATTAGAACTTCATAAGGATTATAAGAGTGGAAAATTAACACTTAAAGAAAAAAAAAACGTTTACAAAATCATAACATTTTACATGCATGTCAAAGATTGTTAAACAAATAAAGTATAAAACCTGTTTTTATCCTACCTGGATGCTGAGCGTCCGCTCCCCAGAGCGCAGCTGGTTAGTGTGCGCGTCTTCCATGTGTGTGCTGAACAATGACAAGAAGCCTCTTGAGTTTTGTGTGCGTTTGTCTCCGTGTGTGTGTGTGTGTGTGTGTGTGTGTGTGTGTGTGTGTGTCTGTCTGATGTTTCATCTGTCACATGGTGACATCATCATCTCCTATAAAAACCATCTTCTTTTGACCCCGCCCTGAGTGATATAGTTCTCTCTTCATTATTAAAGTCCTTCTCTTGATTTTACACATTTACCAAATCCCAGATTGGCCAAACCGGACTAAAAAAAAAAACGACACTCATATAATTGTTAATTAAGACATTTGATTGTGCCGGCTATCCAGACGGAAATGGCTTTCTTCTAATAAAACAGGAATAATTAAAACTATTAAAACCACTGTGTGAAAACAAGTTTGGCAGATCACTTTAATAACATCAGAGTGTTGAAACATTATTTTCCGCCTCTGGATTTAGGATCATGATGCAGCTTGCAGAGCCACTAAGTGGCTTTTTGTTGTTCTGCAGACTGTGTGGGAGGATGTACTGAGCATGAGCATCAGGTTTTCTGTCTGTTCATCCCTTTAATCTTGTCTGGTGCTGCAGGTAAGGGCACAGGTTCCCCTCCCCGCCAGCCCACTGATGACAGCATTGGGCAGGTGTGGAAGACACACTGCCCATCTGCCTCAATATGAAGAGAGCCACTGGTCTTTGCTTAGTGCTATTTTTCAAAAAGTTACACAGCAAAAGAAAATAATGCAATTATATTATTTCTTTTGTGGGGATGTTTAACTGAGCAAACCAGCAAAGCAACATGCAGGCGTTTGCACCCATTTTTGCAAGTTTTGAAAATTGATCATATTTTGTTTTAATAGTATGCATGCACATTTTGACATATTAAAATCTCCAACTGCTATGTATTTTTTTTTTATTTTTTTATTTTTTTTTACATTTTAAGTGAAGGAACAATACTTCCCAGTGTCTCCGAGATCCGTAGGACATTAGGGACAAACGCCATCATGACGACTAACAAACACAGCAGATAAGTCAGAGAGGCACCAAACAGGCACCAAACAATATCCCATTTCACAAAGCTCTGTTCAATCCATCATTCAAAAAATGTGTATGGCAAAACTGCAATCTTACCATGACGTGGCCAATGGAGAGCATCAGCCACGGAGAGCATTAACCAGACATGCAGTCTAGAATCTGATGGCAGATCTGAAGGAGCTGCAGAGAGCTACAGCTCAGGTGACAAATCAAATCGATCATACTCTCAGCTGCACCTCACAAATCTGGCCCTGTTTGAAATTTCTACAAAGAAACCCATTTCTAAAAATCATAGCAAAACACACACACAAAAAAAATACCATAAGAAGTCCTGTTTGCAGTATTCCACAAGCCACTAAGAGGACACAGCAAACATGGTAGAAGATGCTCGAGTTGGAGCATCTTCAAACATACTAAACATATGTTTAGTATGCCATATGTCATTGTGGCGATTGACCTTATTCCTCAAGTATTTCTATCAATAAATGTTTGTGTTGGTAAAACAACTCTCCACTCAGAGAAGTTCTATTTGTAGGTTATAATTGGGGAAGTCTGTGTTTCCTGAAATAGCCTACAGGTCAAAGGAAGACAGTGGGCAGTGTGTGGGGAGGTCAGACATCTGCTGCAGAGGCTGCAGACGGTGTTTGGTCCTGTTTCAGTGGTAGTTTGAGTAGGTGTGATTATCGCAAACACTAGATTAGGTGAAACATCAAAGATCATTTCAACATTTTTGCAGGTGTCTTTCAATAAAACAATCCCTACAAAAAATTATTCTCTGCTCCAGAAATACAGGACATCACAAATGCTTGCCATCATTTCTACAGAATTTTGTGGAACTGTTCAAGCAGACTTTTTACTTTAAATGCCATTACATTCAAATGAGGACTGTATTTTTCACTAAGTCGAGTCCAGACACATATAACATCTTATTTTAAATAAATGTTATGCTTGTACCTCAACTTTTTGTTTCTGTGCTAAGATTTAATGCCATAATGCACAAATATTCTCCCTCCACTGCTTGAATCCTTCTCTCTGCACTCACATTTTCTGTTCTTACAATAAAAATGTGTTCTGTTAGGCCATGAACATAGTATTATTTCCTATGTTTGGGTATTTCAATATAAATCCTACAAAACTAAAACTTACAGTAAGCAATGTACACATATTTTAGGAATAGGTTAAAGGACTGCTATTGATGAGTTATACAATTTACTGTATAATTATGATGACCTCCTGATGGCACTAAAGGCTCAGCAGATAATAACATAAAAACAACAAAGCTTGTGTACAAACAAGATATCTCACTTGAACAAACTATATGTTTTCGTCTGGTGCATTTGTAATAAAAACAAGCTTGTTCTTTATTCGTTTAAGCTAATCACAGTGGGTAGAGTGTCTAGAAATTGAGTAGAGATGCTTCTACTTCTTCATAATATTAGCTAATTGTAAGTACAAAGTATAGTTTATATTTTTTTATTTCAAATAATTGCTCAAGTAAATGTAACTGAGTAAAATACAATTAGTATTCACTGTGTTCCTGTTTCTGACTCATGCGCATCTCCTTACCAAGTGGTCTTGTTTTGGTAATGTCTCTCCGGTGCCTCTAGGTGTCAGTATTGCGCTTGGTGAACAACAAGTCTCGGGAGGCAGAGGTAGATCATCACTGACGAAGAAGAATTTAACGGTTCCCGGTTGTCGAACCGCTCTGGTGTCCGCTGTGGTTCACCGATGGATTACAACCTGTTTGGGACCTGAAAGCAATCCCAGTTTACTGCCTTCAGGTTTCATTGAGCTCTGTAAGCGAGCTCCTCTCGACGGTTTCCCAACAGCTATGCTTTGACAGCTTGACACGGTCAGTAATCACTGCAACTCAAGGTACTGTTAATCTACAATTGTTTGTTTGCTGTGTTTTCAATCTGAACACGGTTACGCGACCCAAATGCGTCCATTTTCAAGCCAAATGTATTGCAAATTTAAATAATTAGCCCTAACTATTTAGTGATGTCCGTGCTAGCTACACTGAGCTAACGTTGGTCAGTTAATTTGACTGCAGCGGACGCGGTAACAGTCGCTAGCTGACCGCTGGTCAGAAGCTGAAGATGAAAACATTTGCATATCAGCAGCTTATTATCAGCTTTCCAGAGCCTGTGTTAAAACAAAGTTATTGTCTTTATATGTTTCAAATTCACTTAGTTTAATACTGCGATTAAAAATGTTTACAGACTCGCTGTGACCAGAGAAAGTGAAGTGAAGCGCAATAATCCTAATAAGACTGTACGCCACATTGATGATGTAGTTAATAACTTATTCCCTAAAATCATCACTTCCGATGTTAAAAGAGTACCTTACGTTTTATACATATTTTTCATTTTTATTTTGACAGGATAAATGAAAATGTCAAGTCTTAAACATCGATTCTGCTCACTACTGCCCCATGTGGTGATTTTGAATAGAACAGAATAGAAAACTGGGAAATTTTATAGATGGATAAATAGAGGAAATTGTTGCCTAGTTAATATTAGCTAAATAGATATACACATTACAAAACCCCTTATATCATTTTTTTTACAGATAAATATAAATCAGAGATATAGAAAAGCTTGGCTGTGATTGCAACCTATAACAGAGCATGTCTGATGAGATTTACACAATTTGTTCAATTTGCCAACTTTTAACAAGTATAATTAACATTTACCTAAAATTTAAAGTACAGTACCAGCTGGGGGAAAAAAATAATTTCCCTTTAACGAACAGGTTGTGCCTGTTGTATATACATTTTACAGAGATTTTTTTGGAAAGTAAAGTACATATTTTAATGGTGATCAGGCTCATAGTCATGCTCTAAATACTCTTTGAAGCTCCTTTTGTGTAAACTATAATGCAGCTGGCAGATAAAGTAACCAATTCCTGTTCTGTTTTATCAATCACTATTAATTTGTATTTGTTGATTAAAGACAATTTTGCATCATTCTCTCCAGTGCAGGTCCAGAGAGATGGAAGACGGCTCCGAGTTGATGGAGGACATCGTGTTTCGAGGAGTGGAGTTTTCTGTGAAGATCGAACTGGATAAGAATTTGCTGATTGTGGAAATCTCTGACTCTGTGACAGCAGATCAGTGGCGGGGGGAGTTTGATCCTGCGTGTAAGTGGTTTATTTAAATAACACATGTCATGTATGACACAGATTGTGCTTTGTGTTTATATTTTTGTTCTTTTTCCTTCCGTTAGACATTGAAGATCTCACTCGCAAAACTGGCAACTTCAAACAGTTTCCTATTTTCTGCAGCATGTTGGAATCTGCTGTGAGGAAGGTGCAGTGCTGTATTTTTTTAATATATACTGCTCAAAAAAATAAAGGGAACATTTCACTTTAATTTTGTGTGTGGCTCCAAATCCAGGCCTCCATTGGTTAATAAATTTGATTTCCATTGATGATTTTTGTGTGATTTTGTTGTCAGCACATTCAACTTTGTACAGAACAAAGTATTCAATGAGAATATTTCATTCATTCAGATCTAGGATGTGTTATTTGAGTGTTCCCTTTATTTTTTTGAGCAGTGTGTATATATATATATATATATTTTTTTTTTTTTAAATATATATATATGTATATATCCTAACTGTTTAGAGCTTGAGTAGTAATGGTAGAAAAATAGAAACAGACAGGCTTGCTTGGGGCGACGCTGGCTGATGAGGAGGGTCGTTCACTGGAGTTCAGTGTTTCCAGTTGAATGAGAAATGTTCTGCTCTCTCGAGCTGACAGAGATTCTACACGTCCGATTTTTCAAACGTTGTTTGTTAGCTGCTTCAAACAGAAAAAAAAATGAACACACTGACAATAGTAGAAGAAAAGCACTCGAATCCCACCAGATGAACAAATCCAGTTCAAATTACTCAACATATAAAACAATTATAACAATAAAAACAATTATATAAAACAACAGTTTTATATTACTCAACATATAAAACAATTTTTACAAAATGAACAACAGCATCCACAGACGCATGTCTGCTACTTGTCTACATTGTTGCCTGATGTTGCAAATTCACATCAAACAACCACTCAGACTAATGCTGTTCAACACACACAGCGGGACATGTTGGAGACACTTTATTACCTTCTTACATGAGAAGTTGTGCTTATTTTAGCTACTAAGGACTTACGTTTAATTTTGTTGAATTTGACATTTTCAAATTAGTATTTGAGACTTCATTTTGGAATGTTTTGAAAAGCAAAATAAATAAGATAAAATTAATTATTTCAGACTATATGGATTAAACATGTGTTCATGCTTATAACAGGAAATGATTGAGCAGTGTTTGAGATGCGTGTTTATCAGATGATGAAACGAAACGGGCTCCATCTAACTACAGTTTCTCCTTCCAGACGAGTGATTCTGTCACCCTTGACCTCCTGACCTATGCTGACCTTGAGCTGCTGCGTAACAGAAAAGCGGGAGTGGTCAGTCGTCCTCGTGGCCACCAGCAGCAGTCGGCTCTCACCGCCAAGCGATACCTCATCCTCATCTACACAGTGGAGTTTGACAGGTTTGGATCTCCGTATGGAATGTTGTTCTGTCCTCCCTTGGACCTAGATTTAATTTTGAATCGTTGCATTTAATTGTGTTGTATCGGTAGGATACACTACCCTTTGCCATTGCCGTATGTGGGAAAGCCTGACCCAGCTAGCCTGCAGAAGGAGATCCGAGCCCTCAGGGCTGAGATCAGCGCGCTCACCTCCCATGGAGGCGGCAAGTCTACAGATCTGGAAATGCACCGGCTTCGACAAGAGTAGGTCGCTTTAATCTCTCTGTTGTATTCAGGAGTCTGTGTAGGATTTTCATCTTTTATTGTATTTTTTTTAAACATTTTTTATTCTCCTCCTCCTCTATTCTAAATACTTATTTTTGTCACATTGACTCCCCCAAAAAATACATCAGATTTTTGGTTTTGGTGACAAGATAAAGTGAATATTTATTCATCACACTTTGTGATGTGAGAATTTTAATGCTTGGTAGTTCAACAAGAGCATTCTGTTCGATCCTGATGGAAAAAGAAACATCAGCTGATACTGACTTGCTAGTTTTCAGCCAAAATTATTGTAATTATACAGCAGGTTTAATGCTGTAATTAAAAACATAAAAAAAATTTAAGAAGGAGAATGTTTCTGTAAAAGTATAGCAAGTAAATGGCTTTCTGTGAGTACTTAAAATGAGCAAAAAAATAACAGTAATTTTGTTTTGTTTTTTGACACCACTGTTTTCCCTTAAGGCTCGCTGCAGTGAAAGAAGAAAAGGAAGCCATGGCCAAGGCTCTGGAGAGACTGCAAATGAGTGGGAGTGGCTCTGGACTGGGCAGAGGAGATTGGAGGGTCAAAGACGTGGTGCGGACGCTGGAGGAGCAGCTCATCAAGGAGAGGGCCAAAAGTCAACGCTCCACTAGCAAAAGGTGCCAAGAACAGCGACTTCTAATGGAGCAGGTGAAAGTTCACTGGGTGAGATCGCTGATGTTTACTGTGTTTCTCCGCTGGTTTTTAACCTTCCTCCTTCATTTCCCAGTTGGAGGAGCTGAGAGCTTCAGAGTGTGCGCTCCGCCTGCGGGTTAAGAGTCTCACCAGTGAGCTGGCGTTCCTACGGCGAGGGTTAGACAATCTAAGCGTGTACTATATCTTTACTTTCCTTCTCTTTCATTCATTCATTTACCTTCATTGTGGACGGAGCATTCAGCCCGTGAGGATTCACTGAGTGTTTACGTTCTGCAGCAGAGTGACGCCCGTTTCGGGTCGCGTCAGCTCTCGAGTCGACGGGGAAGTCTATCGGTCGCTGTCGCGTGAGAGGAGCTCTGGATACGGAGGGGTCAGGGCCCGCTCCGGGTCCAGAGAGCGGCTGGAGGACAGAAGACTGAGGTCAGGGGAGAGGGAAAGAAGGTCGGATTCATCGGGACCACGTCCTCACATGCTGAGGCCGTCGCCTTCGCCCACCAGTACGTACTGCTGATTATTTAAGGTGATGGAAAATATTGTTTCAAGTACAACTGGAGCACAGCATTAATGCAACAAGATCATCGATACCCTGGCGCCAGTTATCCATAGTCAAATCAGCAAATTGAGCAAGGATTACGTACCTTGAGACAAAGCAACACTCAACAATTAAACTGAATTTAGAAGAACTACTCCATTTGTTTTTGTTTTTGCACAAGAAAATATATAATGTGAATGTCTTTATAAATTATTTTTCAGTCAGATTAATCATCCCCGATCTCTTGTACTGTGTCACCGTGTGTCTCGCAGGGTCTCGGGTTCCTCGCTTTGACCCGACTGCCTACATCCAGGACAGGCAGCGCAGGCAGAGAGAGGCAGAACTCAAAAAGTTGGTTCCCATACATTTTCCCTTTTTACTGACTCTGTATTCAGTACAGCAGGTGAATTTATTATTTTTAATTTATTGTTTTTTATCGCCAGACAGCGGAAGGTGCGACGGGAAATCCTGAATTCCCCGGTGCTCCCGGAGCGGGGCCGCTCCCGGTCCAGGGAGGCTTATCCTCAGGCGGTCCGGGCCGGAAGCAGAGGCAGGAGCCTGTCGCTGGAGCGCCGAGGCAGCAGGAACTCCTCTGACAGCTCATTAGCAGACATGGATGAAATGGCCAAAACGCTTTTCAGGTACTGGCACTGCACTGGAAATGAGTCTTCAGAAAAGTGTCTCAGCTATTTTAATCCTCCATTCTTTTTACAGGGGAAGAAAACAGACATACAACGGACCTAATATGGTGAGTAATTAACTCGATAGTGAGTGGGTAAATGTGGACTATGTTTGAGAAAGGAAAAAAAATGGATTAAATGAGGTTACAAAATCATCAGAGCTATAAAAACAGTACTTATGATTAATCCATTTGTGCCTTTTTCCCCCTTCTGCATGTAAAATTAATGGTTTCTTGTTTCCATTTCCTGTTTCAGTCTCGAGGCCTTTTTACCAGAAAGCCATTAAGTAGCACTCCAACACACAGAATAAAAGACAAAGGTAACTTCATTAATGCATTTTTTTTTCTTTTGAAAGAAATTATTCCACTATTATGGAAAATTGACATTTTTTTTAGCTTTATGTTATAATGTTATTCCCTCTTGGAAAACACACCTGGAGTTGCTTTGATTCTTTCATGCATGTTTGAGAAATAATTGAATCTCCCATGGCAACCATTCAGCTGTGCAAAACATTCTGCTCCTTCAGACTAGCCAGCAGCAATTAGCAAAAACCTGGTTGAACTGCTCATCATTTGAGCTCATAACAGCTACTTCTCACTGAAACACTGGTAAAAATAATACTAAAGGATTAGCCCAATTAAAGAGACAGAGGCCCAATTTCAAGGTGTTAAATTAGGAAGTAAAATTTCTCTTAAGTCGTATATTTGATATATAAATTTTAGCACAATGTGGCTGGAAAACACTTAATAAAGTCTCGGTTGATGCCATTTGTGTAGTAATCATTCGATGTCCAAACCACAGAGAGCTCCATAGACACTGGGGCTGAGCTGTCAGAGATCGATGCGAGGCTGCAGGCGCTTCAGGAATACATGAGGGACCTGGACACGGGACACTAGACGGCTGCGGGAGCCGCGTGTGAGCCAGGCAGTCTGAGGAGGAACACATCCTGGATCAAACAGTAACAGCTGGTTGTGTTTCTAGCGAGACTAAAGCTCCCTCTGGAGGCTGATCGCCATTACTGCAGGTATCCACAACCATCACTGTGAAGGTCACTGGACTGTTTTTATGTGATTTTTTTTTAATGTCCTAAATTCTTAAATAATTTAAATGTGACTGATTCTATGTGGAAATTGTAGGTCGTTTTAAAGTCGGCCAAACTTGTGCATGTTTGCAGGCGTTTTGGTTGATGATTATTTTATTTAGAGTTTGTTTTTTTTTAACTATTATGATACATTAAAAGTGCAGCGTTAGGCGTCTTTTTGTGTTTACAATGCTTCATCCGTCCTCAGTACAGAATAGGGAAGATAAATGGGTCATATGTCTCTCATCACAGTGTGCCGTCATAATATATACATTTCTACAAATTATCTCTGGAGATGACTAAATCTGTTGTATTGTTTTTATTGTCATTTTGAACATGGTCTTTCTCTCCAATGCATGCTGGGATAGATTCCAGGGGCAATGTCAAAGCAGATTTGCATGCTGCCAAAAGCATACCTGTTAAAATGTGATTCCTGCCAAAGTTTTATTTTTTTATTTTGTTTTCTTTTGTTTGAATCTGAAGGTTCCCAGTGTATTTTACCATTATAACTGATCCACATGTGCATTATTATTGAAGTTTTACTTGTTTTGGTCCCATTTCGATAAACCCAAACCTTGTGTGGGAAAGTAACCTGGGCTGACTTAAAGCTGTTTACAAACCGCAAAATGGCCAAATTTTTTTAACCAAATTGTGTGCAAACTGACTGTTACTGTTATTTTTGTTTTTCCTATTTGCCTTTTGTATCTCCTAAAGATTATAAGAAATACAACCTCTGAGGAAAAAAATGCTTGTATTTTGTCTCGGTGGTCTTTATTTCTGTCGGGAATAAATGAACACAGTTTAAGTGAAAGGCTGTTAGTGGGATTTTTGGCATCTTGGGGTTTAAAATAAAAAAAGCAGCACATCGAAAATAATTCACTTTAAATACAGATCAGAGGTATCATTGCAAAAGTACAAAAGTTTATTTTATGAGAAAAGGTTTCTTAACAGGAACACAAAAATAACATTTGTGAATAATCTTAATTTAAAATGCATAGCACGTCCAAGTCAAACTGCCACAGTGGATTACATGGTAATGCAGCATAAAAACAGTGTTAAGGATTTCTACAGGGTTCAGTTATACATTCATTTATTTAGTCAAGACGAAATGAAGCTAAGTGACTAAAGTAGCAAAGAACAAAACATCCGTTTTCGCATTAAGGCTCGGATCGCGTCTAGCCAGGCTGGGTTGAAGTGTTCAGAGTAACGGGACTCACAAGAGTTCGTCGACTGTTGAGTAAGGCCTGAATCTGGAACGTGAGCTGAGGAAAGAGGATTGAAATGTCAGAGTGGCCATTTGTACAAACCTGTACTGACAAGGAACATTCGCTAACACACGAGTGACTTACGGACTGATGCTGTGCCAGAGAGTCTTGATAAAAGGATTGGGTGATGTCCCGTCTGTTCACGTCAGACTGCCTCCAGAGCTCAGCTTTGATCTGCAGCTCCGCCTCAGGTAGGAAGGGGTACTGCTGCCCCTGTAGGAGAAAAATGCAGTCGATGAATATTCAAGAGACGTCTCCTTCTATTGTACCTACTTTATTCAGTTCAGAGTCTTGTGATAGAGTGGATAAGAGGTGAAATATAAATTCTTTCTTGAAGGCCAGTTCTCTAATAAACATCATTTAGCATTGAATAATGTGATTTACTACTTTAAAATGGACGTCAACCTGTCTACAAGCGACTCAAAGCAATGACCTTTCCTGCCGAGCTGCATATGTTCATGTATGTATGTCCTTTTAAGATAATATTTTTTAAAACTTCTGGCTCGTTGTATTCTCTCGTCCTCCTGGATTCAGTGATGCCATGCGTGGAAACAAAAGCCACAGAGATAACAATCAGCGCTCCACGTTGTACATTTTCAGAGTTTATTCCGACATTTAAAAGTGTAAAATCACATCGACAACACAGACACTCCAAACACACTAAAACAGACACTCATTTACCTGACACAAGTAGAAAAGTAGGAAATAGAAAAAAAGGGAAAAAATGTGTTTTTTGGAGATGTTGCTGCAAATAGCAAATCTGATTCGTTCCTCTGGAGCCCATACTTTTATTCAAAAAGGGTGTTTTCTTTGTTTTAATTCATGCAATTAAGCGATTAAGGCGTGTTGTTCTCCTTGTACAGCTACAACTAGTTTCAAGTTACTAAGTTGGGGACGTCCAAAGCAATTTTATTACCTTCTGAGAGCTGTTTAATTTCAGGGCTTCTCTATCTAGACAAGGGAGACCAAAGGTCATTACAGCAAGCTCTTCTCATGCCAGTTTGAAATGTGATGTTGCTCCTAATGCCTGGTTGGAACAAAGCCTCTAGTTTTACTAGAGTTCAACAAAAGGCATCTTGATTTTATTGCCTTCCAGAGCACCTATCCAAACACAGACCCTTGTAATAATTTTAACAGTGGCAGAGAGAGCCTGGCACCGTCAAGTTATTCAGAACTTCTCCATCCTCTTAGATATAAGCACCGATTTGACAAATTAAAACACTTATAGAGTATTCCTGAGCGTTTTCAATAGAAGCACATTCATTCTAGACATTTTCTAATTAATGTTATAATAGTTTTGATTATATGTTTGGCTCCCTACCAGTGCTGTTAATATAAAACTACAAATTAGACTAGTTCAAGCTCAAGTCTACTAATTAAATTACAATTAATAAAAGTATTATGTGTTGTTAGTGTGTTTTTCCTTAAGTTTTTAGTATTTCTCTGTGGGAGACTCGTCTCCTCCCCTGCCTGTGAGCCAGAGTTAATTTATGACGTGGCTCCTTCCTCATAACAGACATTCTTTTCTGCAGGGCTAACTTAAAGCCCTCTTACTCAAACTAAACCTGCTCAATCCACCTTTTTCACATGTGGTAAGATTAACTGTATTAAACACTAAGAATATTACATTTTTCTCAGCAGTCCTTTAGTGAGTCGTTCATATTTTGTCTTGATTTTAATGGTTCGGATTTAAGCTGATATATATTACAGTTCCCCTCCCTGCCTGAAAACAAGCTAATGCTACTTTATCGCCGCTACGATGTTAATTAGTACGAGAACATCTGGTTAGCTATCAGTCTATTTCTTGCTGTTACATCTCCTGTATTTCACCCACATTAAGGAGCCGTTCTTAAGGTTCACAAGCACTGCAAACAGGAAAACACAGGGTTTCTATGCTGTCTGAAAAGTAGGAAATCTAAGTATTTTTCACATGTGGATAAATGTGAAAAATATCCACGCATGTGATTTTAACAAACTCTTATGATGAGCCACATGGTGATTGCCCAGGGTGGTATCAGAAAGGGCGACACACAACTACCATATCAAAAACAGAAACCATTCAGTTGTACCCTGAATACGTTTGGGTATTTTTTGTTTCTTGCTTTCATGCATGTGCAGACGCTTGGGAAGGTGGCGCCCCCTGCTGGCCATTCAATTGAGATCGTGCTGAGAACCTCAGCAAACCAGCAGTCAAAAAAAAATATTTGAGTTCACTCACCAGTCGCAACATGTAGTCCTCTATAGAGGGAATCCTCATATTCTGCAGGGTCAGGAAAGCTAGCGACACATTTGCTCTGCTTTTGTTGAGTATTTCCTGCAAAGACGTACAAGCGTTTTTTTTAGATTCCAAATATAAGTCATATCAATTCTCAGATAATTTTTACATTTCTTTTTTTCGCACCAGTAGCTGCTCATTGGTCTTCTTCTGCAATCTGTCCTGGCTTGAGCTGACTGGGAGTTTGGCTGTGTTTGACTGGTGAAAAACAAGATAAAACATTTAAATGCACCAGATATAAACAGTCTGACGTAAACTGTGTCTTTATCAATTATCTTTTAGGATAGTAGCATTACCTCGGCTTCGTACTCGGCCCACGCAGCTTTGCGCTCGGCTTCGCTGAGCTCCTCCTCGTGCTTGTGGTCCAGCAGGGATTCATGCTCATGGTAAGACACTATCCGGTCTTTACAGATATCCATCAGCTCTGCTAGGATGCTGTCCTGAGAAACAAACGTGTACAATTTTTTTTTAAGTGGTGTAAAAAAAAAAAAAAAAAAGCTGGCCTTTCTGTGATCATTTGAAGATGGTGAAGTCACCTTCGGGAGAATCGGTGTCGGTCTCTTGCTCTTCTTAGAGTTTGGATCATCGAGCAGGTCCGGCTCAAATGTGTAGAGTTCAGTCAGCTCATGGAAAGTGAAGTGTCTTTCAATCTGCTGATGATCTACGACTCGATAGGACAGAGACTGCTTGGTCACCTGCCGATCGTAGATCTTCTCCTCCATCGTTCCCTGGTGACAACCAGACCATTTTTTAAAAATTATTTCACAAATAACTTGCTAAAGCATTTATTTAGATATATTTTATTCAGGCCCGATCTTTACCTGAGCCAACAAGCGGTACACAAACACTTGTTTCAGCTGGCCGAAGCGATACACCCTGTAGATGCTCTGTATGTCGTGTGAAGGGTTCCACGAAGCGTCAAAGATGACGACCCTGTTGGCAGCCACAAGGTTGATCCCAAGTGATCCGGCTCTCGTCGAAATCAGAAACAGTCTGCCACTGAAATCATTAAACATTTAAATTACAGTAGGGAATGTTTTTTTTTTGTTTGTTTTTTTTAAGCATAATCAACAACAAGGGACAAAGAGTACCGGAAGTTGTCAGCATCATTAAACTCATCCGCCCATTTCTTCCTCAATGAGGCACTGACAGAGCCATCAAGACGATAGTAATCCACGTTTTTAATCCAGCTGCCCTCTGATTAGTTAAGAAAGCACAAAAATCAACAACTGAGAAAAACATCCAGTTAAAACGTCCCTTTCTTTCTTACCTTTGATGGATGATAACGGGTCTCTGGCATTGTGAGAAGCTGCGAGGAAATCCTCAATCAGGTTCAGTGAGATCAAGGACTGACTGAACACCAGCCTAAGAAGGTAAAAACGGGTTTGGATGTGAGGAACCATCAGAACGGCAGCACTGCTGGTCAAATATATTCTCTTTCAGAACCTTTTCAAAGTTTTTACACCCCGTGAGGCAAACGAACACAAAGTGGCACATACGTGAGAAGCAGAAGGGAGAGGATGTCTAGTTTGAAATGAAAATCTGCAGAGTGATAATTGTGTTTAACCCCCTTTACTAAGACAACCTTAAATAAAATCCAATGTCACCGCCGGTCTTCTAACATCATCTGATTTTAATTTGTACAACAAATTCTGTAAACAATCTTCAATGTAATTACAGTTTTTGTTTTAATCAAATCAATAAAATCTCATGCTGAAGTTTTAGTCTGGTACATGAAGAAATATGTAAAAGTTCAAGGGGTTTGTTTTAAAAAAGAATCGTACACTTTGTCATCCAGGTTTTCAGCCATCCGGAGGATTTCAAACAAGAGCACCATTTTCCCAGAATGCTCCATGATTCTGGCGTCTCTTTCAGACAGCAGATGCCGGTACCAGGCTTCAACGGGACTCTGAGACCTCGAGCTGCTGGATGATTTCTCGCCTACAAAGAGGAGAAAAGAGAAGAAACTCTGGTTGAAACTTCTCTAAGTTTTAGGATCAGGGTTCAGTGACATGAGGCTGCAATACCTTCCACCACTCGAACAGTTTGGGGTCCGTCAGTAGACATGGTACTGAGTCCATTGACATTTTGTTCATTTCCTTCGTTCTGTTTCAATCCACTGTTTCATAAAAACACATTACAGGATAAAGAAAAGCTTTCTGATTATCATCGTGAAGGAAAACCGTGAAAGCATTAAAAAAAGACTAATTCACCTCTCCGCCACAATCGTCTCTACGTTGATCATCTGCTGTTTCTTCTTACAAAAATTCTTCTGTAATCAAATAAAGAGTCTGAGTTAATCAAGGTCAAACCAGTGAGGTGTTGACTCAGTGTGGTTGCTCTACCTTCCTCCTTTCTTTGCCAAGATCGCTGAGGTGAAGACACCATGGATGAGTCCAGATTCGGCTGAGGACCTGAAAATCCCTGAAAAGGTTGGCGCCAGTTTTCAGGGGTTTTTGCCTAATTGCTGAGCCCTCATCTGAAAATAAAAACATTTTCTATTAATATGATTCTGGTAAAACGCCTGCATCTGGAGATAATTTACAGTGTCGTGATTGTATTTACAATATGTTTAAAAAGCAAAAGTTCCAACAAAAGTGAACCCTTCCGGTACGGTTTGACTGATTGGTGGTTATTTAGTGGTAAACATGTCCTTACTTGCAACTTGGTCGAGGTAGTAGCGATACAGCTTATACTGAAGTGGGGAGATCCTCACCAGCAGCACATACTCGTGTTTTGGAGGCAGAAACTGAGTTAGCTCAGAGTAATCTCTTCTCTAAGAAAACGGAAAACTGACTCAGCTTTCAGAAAGCGGAAACGTAGCATACAACTACCACCCAGCAGGTTGTTGTTGTTGTTGTTCTTCTTCTCACCTGCACACATCCAGCTAAAACCGCATGAAGAACATGAGCGCGCTTCTTCATGATCCGCACGTCTCTTGGGGTGGAGTCGGCACACTGGCCGTTCTGCATGGGGTTGATGAAGCGGTTTCTGAACTCACTCAGGGAGCCCAGGAGGTTCTTCTTGATGAAATTTACCATGCAGTGGTCTGCAAAGGCACAACAGGTCAGAGGAGTGTCAACTAAAGGTTCTACAAAGTAACCTAAACGGCGTTTTTTAGCTGTGCTAGAGTTGTTTCATTTGAGGACCTACACTCAACGAGGTTGTTCTGAAGCGGCGTACCCGTCAGCACCACTCTCCTCTGGGTCTTGATGCCGTTCATGGCTTTGGAGATGCATGACGATTCATTACGAAGAATGTGACCCTCGTCACAAATCACAAAGTCCGGACCTGAAAAGAAAACGACAATAAACGAGGAGATGAATGGGAAATAAAGCCGGAGAGCGCTACATGATGGCCATTCCTCTAGAGCACCTGGATCTACTAATGCGCTCTTCAGCTCCTTGTTCCACTCCTCGCTGGCGGCTTTGGAGTTCTGGGACAGGTTGCGGTACATCTCATACCCCATTATCACGATCCCTCCGTCTCTCTGCCACGTCTGCAGAGCTCTGAGACGTTCCGGAAGATGCTTCAGATTAGCCATCTCTGAAACCTGGATCAAAAGGTTTGTTTGTATCAGGCCAACATATGGACCGCCGGTCATTTATCTGTCATACCTTAACTCTATCTTCTCCAAGGCTGTGCTGCCATCTCTTGAATTCACTGACCCAGTTGAGGACGGTATTAAGTGGACAAACGACCAAGGCTGTTCTGAACTTCAGGTTTGATGACAGCAGCACTGTGTGAAGGAAGGCCACCACCTGGAAGAGAGATTGAAAATGAGAGTAGTTCAGGAAGAGTGCTGGAGTTTGTTTTTTTTTGCAAACGGCAACATTATGAGTTTAATATGTTTGGTTTCCTTCAACACTGAAGGGTCTAAAAATGTTTAATTCCTGTTCCTCACCTGCAGAGTCTTTCCCAAACCCATGCAGTGCGCCAGGACGCAGCCTGATCCGGGGGAAGAGTTGGCCTTCTTCACCGACTCACAGCAGCTGTCCCAAATAAACTGGACACCTAGAAGAGCACAACACCGATGTGGTAGGAAACTTTTCACTCGTGTTTTGTGACGTTCCTACAAAGTATAGAGGCGCGACCGCAATCGATTAGAACATGAGTGTGAAACTCCCACCTTTCAGTCCTGCAGCTTTCAGATGTGTTTTAAACAAATCAATGGCTGCAACTGACAATTACTTCAGGAATCGATTAATCTCGTCATTGTTCTGTCAATCAGATTATTTAAAAATGACTCTTTCTACTGATGTTTTTTAGAATTTTTTATACAATATTAGAAATACGCTAAATGGTTTTTAAAAATCAATTCCCTTTTTAAAAAAGAAAATAAACACTTTATTGCCTAAAATGCAATAACATATTCATTTAGTGAAACTGAACTGAGTGAAGTTCAGGCTAAAACATATTTGCAGACAAATGTCTTTATCTTGATACGTTTTTGGCTTAATTACTGCTTTGAATGTGTTTTCTTTTCCCAACAAATGGCCCTTTGAGTCTATATACTCCAGTTAACGATTAACTATTAAAGCTGCTTGATGATTATTTCAATAATTGATTAATCTAATTAATCCAATTAGTAATTTCAGCTCTAAAACCTGCAGTTTGGGACCCCTGGCTAATAATGTCACCAAAATATTTATTTCAGTAATTCAATTGAAAAAGTAAAACTCATTTCTATAGATCTGAGTCTGGTGACTCTTGAAGAATCGACTCGTCAGTAACCATTTGAATTAGGAGAGCAGAAAGCTAATATATTTCTCTTTTTCAAGTGAAAGACTGAAATAAAATTAGAATTAACTAACTCGGGTGCTTTTGCAGCTAATAGAGTCAAATACAAGCTAACCGTCCACTTGGTGAGGCTTCAGGCTCGTAACCAGGTTCCTGTGCACCTGAACGAGCGGCATCTTGGTCTCTTCGTCCTGGTCCAGGACCAGCTTGGTTGTGACGGGACATTCCACTTGAGACAACTCATCTGGGATTACAGTTATCTGGTGAGCAATGACAAACAGTCAGCAGATTTTTTCCAGAACAAGAAAAAACACAGGCCAAATCTATGTGAAGCCTCAACGATACAACTAGCAAGTTTAACTTTCAAATCAAAGTTTATAGGGATAATGGTTGCACCTCTCTCCAGTCCTCCATCTGTTGCGATCTGTCCGCCAAGCGCTGACGTCTCTCCTCTTCCTCTCTGAGGGCTTCTTGAGTCTCGGCACGGAGATTCTCGTCGTCAATAATTTTGCGGATCTTTTTGCGTCCTTTTGGGGTGCCTTTACTTTCGCTGTTCTCCTCATTTGCATCCTCTTCGTCGCTCTGCTCAAGTTTTCCCAAAACCCCCCACAAGGTAAAATAAAAGACCTCATTTTCCTCAACCCAAAGATAAAATCTGGAGATAATGGTGTGAGATGTGTGAAGCAGAAAGAAGTGATGCTGCTACCTTCTCAATACTGGAGTCAGACAGTAAAATGCAGGGCACTTGCTTGTTCAGTTCAAAACTACAAGTTGCTTCCTTTTCTTGTTTGCTTGATCTGGTGCAAAAAGAGAAAAGAATTAGATATTTCTCCATGTGTACCAATTTATCTACAATTAGAAGTAATAAAAATACCATTACTAATGTCTTTTTTTTACTCTTTGATGTGCAATTTTGTTTAATTCTTTTAGCTGCTCTGATTTAAACGCGGGAAGACGATGAACCTAAACAAAGTGTGAGTATGTAAACATTTGAACCCGTTTGACAAATTCAATATAAAATTAAAAGTTTATGAAAAACACTGCTGCATGACCCTTTCAACCTCAAACGTAACAGTTCACATGTGTCTTTAATATGATTTCCATCATGCGTTTATATGAACTCATTTCCGGCAGCATAGGAGCAACAATGCTGAAACGTTTTTTTTTACCTTTTCTTCATCTTGGAGCATTTCTCTACCAAAGACGACGGTAAAAATGAAATGTACCTCTCGATCCCATCTTCAGCAGGATCATCCTCGGACTCACTCAGCTCCTCGCTCATCTCCGTCTCTTCGCTACCTTCACTACAAGTCTCACTACCAGCTTGACAAGGGATAAAAACTAAACATTAGAGCAGCGTTTACGTTCCTCCTCCACCTACATCGGTGCAATTTGTGCGCTTGCTTACAAAACAGACGTTTCCTCCTGGTTCTTCCTTTGCTCTTCTGCATCCCTACTTCACCCTCAGGTTCTGTCTTGTCACTGGAAGCTCCCTCATCTAAAGTGAGTTTGTGGCGGAGAAGGTGGTGCCTGGACTTTGGCTCATCGAGCATGCTGTCTGATGACTCTGAAGCCAGGTCTTCTCCTGCACAGAAATATATTCTACCGTCATATCCACCTGGCAAACAGGCAGGACTCCAGATGGATGCTTTACGCTCAGCGCTGAGTCAGCACTAAAAGCTGGATTTGTTTCTTCTTTACAAAAAGCCAAAAGACTTACTGTGAGCATCTGCTGCATTATCATCCTCATTGCCTTGACTAGGTTCCCCGTCGCCATCTGATTCAGACGGATCCTCCTGAGTTTCCCCTTCGGAAGAAATGTCCCCATCCGAAGAGAGGTTGGCTTTAATTTGGGCCAATAGCAATTGCTTAGCGATTCTTTTAAAAGTAGAACACAAGGAAAAAGGCACCTGTAGTTTACTTTACAATTACTTAAATAATTTTAACAGATTTAATATATAATCAAAGATAAATAGCAACAACAGAGGAGGAAAATGTGGATGAAATCTCTATAAAATATCTGCTACTTTGCTAATGGCTGTCCCTGCTCTGCTTTAACGTAAAAACTCAAAACGGTGTGAACAGACTAACTGGATTAATTACTTTTATAGAAATTTCAGATGATGTTACACCTTAAACCTTTGCAAAAGTTACAAATAGGTCAGCTCTAAAAATAAGGCAACTAAGATAGAAACATAAGAATTAAAAAAGAGGCAGAGGCATTTTAAACGTAAATATTTATTACAGCAATTAAGGTTCACAGACAAAATAAAAACGAAAAAAAAAAAAGTCTTTGCATTTTTCTTGTTTTTAAGCAAAACAGGGAATCACAAGTCTTTTTTTTTCATGCTTGTAACACTTTTTTTCCCCAAGTGAAAAGTCACAATGATTTCAGATGTAGCCCAATTTACTCAACCTTTTCGAAATACTGATCAACTCTGAACAAAGGGGGCAAAAACTTAAACTTATAAAGAAAAAAAGTATTCTATAATTCTCTTTTTTAAAAAAGGCACAAAACTGCTTAACTGAGAAGTTTGTAAAAAAAAAAAAAAATTACGTAGAATAAAAAGTTACCTCGCCCGTTTTTTTCAATCTCTGATGGAAAATAAAAGCAAAACAAAAAAAAAGAAAATGATCCCAAAAAGTAATAAAAAATAAATAAGGCCAGTTTACAAATGTAAAAAGCGTTTGGTTTCAATACTACATGGTGTTAAGAAGGATCAAAAGTATGTACAGCTACAAAAAAATATATACATGAGCTCCTGTAATGACTAGTAATCACCAGAAGTCCGTACTTCATGAGATGGACTTTGAGTTTATCAAAGTTCTCAGACAGGTCAGACCCGGATCTGAAGGTGGGGTTTAAATGCTGGCCACGCCAAGTTTTTTCCACAAGCGTTACAAGATGATTAGATCTGAATATGTTAACATAAAAAAAATAATACAGTACAGTAGTTACAGCAGAGGTAAAAGACGACGAGCACCTTCAGTCTTGATTTAACTTAGAAAAAAAGACAATCTAAATAGCAAACACTTATGAGGGTCACTAACACGCATGGGTTGCCCGGGACAACCGCATGCGTTTCTACAATATCCTTTTAAAGTTTAAGCAAAAAACCACAAACAATATGAAGCTCACATTTCTGCTGACCATTTTTATCTACATGTACTAAGCACTACCACTACAACTAAAACAGAGGGATGGCAGACAGATAGATAGATAGAGGCCTAAAGTCCCAGATTAAGCGACAGTTTCCTAACAGCATTGTTTTCACTGCTGTGCTGTCAGAAAATCCAACCTGGAAAAACACGAGAGACAAACATGGATGTCGTTAAAGGGATTGTGGAGGTTTAGGTTGCTTTACATTTTAAAAGTCGTGTTTCACAGCCCACTCTCAATTCCCAGTATATACAAAGTTGCCGGTAATTTCTAAAAGGACTGACCTGGAAGAAAAAGTCTTCACCTGCGTAACTGCAATTAAAAACGATTGGTTTTCCAGTTAGGCAGAATTTGGGTTGGGATTGGTTTTTAATGGTCAGCAGAAATGTATACTCTGTGTATAGAAAGTGGTTGCAAAACATGAAGAACACCAGTTCAGGAAAGAGTCAGGAAATCCTGCTTTGGACAAGAGTTGACCAAATATTTAAATATGAATGAAATATGAATAAATTATATATGTATAAAGCAGAAATGCATTTAAATAAAAGATGGACTGTGCCAACTAGATTCCATTTCTCTCTATGTAAAGATCTCCATAAAGACTTTTTTTTTTTTAACTTTAGTAAAAAAAAAAAAATTGTATATCATAAATAACTAATTAATTGTCATTAGTAAACTTTGCAGGCTAACAACATGAGCTTGTATTTAATGCAATTGTGTGGGTGCCATTGTTAACCAATAATCATAGTTTATGAAATGTTTTCAGTCTTGTTGCTTCATTGATATAACTTTATATTGCATAGATACTTCATTTAAAATTCATATATTCATTTAGAGTATGTTTCTTCATAACAGTATTGTAAACTATTTCACAGGTTCTCAATTAAATTAATATTAAAAGAAGAAGAGTGAGGTGTGCACATGTATGGGGAGCAGGACTTTGCCAACTACTTATTGCCAACATTCCTACTGCAACACAATCCTCAGAATGATTTATCCAGTCCTGACTGGTCAAAGTTTTCTTAGAGAGGAGAGTAAAGACAAAACAAGAGACGTGAAGCTGTTCACGTATGAACTTGTAATTAATAAAAAAAATGTAACTTTTGATTTTGTATTTTCTTCTTTTTGCTTGTAACAGTTAATCACTAGGTAAAATAAAACAGAGTGTGTCTGGAAGGCATCAACAAAGTGTGGCAACATGGAGCTTTTCTCCAAGCGTTGGTATGTGAAGGTCATCTTGGAGAGTGGGAGTGGGATGTTTAAAAAAAACAAAAAGTAGACATTTTGTGTCCGCCTGCAAGCAGCCACAGCTCTGAGGAGCATCGATATTGCTCTCCTTGTTGTAACATGATGTAATAAAACTCTCGAGACAAAGAATTCAGTTCTCATCATCTTATTTAACAGAAAACTGCATCAGAAACTGCTGAAGCTACTTCAAATGCAACACTATGAAAAGAAAGGAAAAACTTTCTAGCAGTGCAGCGTATTTGTAAAGTGAACAGCATCTTCAACATTCTCAAATGTTTTCTATTTTCAAGCTTATATCTAGAAATAGAAAAAGCAGACACAAAGTTGGAAGTTCAAAAGAAAACTTTGGGTTGAAGGGACCAAAGATTTTCTATCTACTGCCGTTGTGTTAAGAGAACGTAGTGAAACTTTCTGGTATTCACTGTTAGCATCTCCTCTTCTGAGCAAGGACTCTCTGTGCTTAAATGTGTAAAATGGAAAAGTAATACAAAGTCATGGCTTTGTGCTACCAAGAGTAGTTTGCATTGAAATAAATAGCAAATCTCACTGTGCTGCAACTTGCACTCACACTCCCACTAGAGAAGGTGAGAATGTGGAAAATAGTGAATTATCATGAGAAAGCAAATAGCTATTTGTTCCTATAAGATAATTTTCTTGTAGGAATGAAATATAGGCTCTGATCATCCTTGAGATTCTTACTTTGAAGAGACAAAGGAAGTAGTTGTCAAGTTGTCCTTTTGTGCTGACTGAGCTAATAAAGCTAGCACATCAGACTAGCTCAAAAAAGCACAGAAAAAGCTCCCACTTTTTAAATCGTTTATCAGACGGCATTTTGGATTGACAGTCGATTAAGACATGGCGACACAGTGACTGAGAAGAATAAAATGATTTACGAACACTGAGAAAAAGGTGACTGGCTAACCGTAGGTCACCTACTTCACTGATGTCGGCATCTGCTAAAGGGTTGTTTCACAGTTTTAAATGAGTCACGACTGCCTTTGATCACTTCTGCTTAAAAATACTAAATCTGAGACACTAAACGGCAAATGTTTTGCTGTATGAACACACTGCATGTACATTTTGTTGTGCTCTCCCCTTTTAAGTGTTTTAGCACTTTCAGACTAACATCATAAAAAAAGAAATTGTTCTTGATGTTTTGCCTGATGAAATAAAGGTTTAACTAACATGAACCATTACCTCGCCTTCAGAGATGATGCATCATTATGCCTATTATGTTGTATTGTGACTGACGGCACACAAGGTGCACAAACACACTGAGTGCAAGTATTATCAAGTCAAATTGATATCATTACTCACGGTGTCCAAGAAAAAATACGCCATTGGGTTAAATGACGAAACCATTTCAGTTAAATCAGGACTATTACTCAGGAAGTAAAACCAACAACGGTTGTATAATTTATGATAATAAAACTCAAAGCCAGTAATCATCAGTTGCTGATGCGTGTTTGGTAAGAGTCAGGCTAATTCTTCAGCAAATGAGTCCAAGATTGTTGTATGAAAAAGGTCCTTATGAGCAAATTAATGCACCAGTGTCAATTTCAACTATGCTGACCTGTTGTAACATAGTGATTATGAGGTGAGAAAGTAAAAGGTGTATATGCGGTGAAAACAACATGTATCAAAAGTTGAATGAAATCATTAAACTTAATTTTGAAATGGATATTGTATCATCTTCTCAAAACTCAACTCACACCAGAATCATGACACAATTCAGGCCCAGGCGAAGTATAAAGTTTTCAACAGACCTGCAACTACACCCGACTTTCTCCAATTCTCCAAAATAAAACTTAATCTGCATTTTCAAGTATTTTCTAAATATATTAAATTCATTTTGCATTCTGTTGGAGTAGAAGATATATCACATTTTTGCATGCAGGTCTCAAACTTTATACTTAATCTGTAAATAAAATTCAATCTGCTTTAGGTACTGTCACTGGTGGATAAAACATATGCGCATTGTGAACAGATTCAGTGACATTTTACTTAAATCAAATCACAACGAATGAAAAATCTGTGCTTCATAAACAGACAAGTTGGCAAAGGTGGAAAAAAAAAGCCTTCACTCGTTTGAGTTTATGTTCCTGCAAGTTAAAGTCTACTACTGGAGTTATCTAAGCATACAGGGAAGAGAATCAAATAGTATATCGTAAAAAATGTATGTAACTTCTGTAATTAGATTATTATAAAGGCAATTTAAGACAGAGACAATATAGATAAAAAGTCACAAAGTTGATATATATGTAGAAGTTCTTCTGCTAAAATGTGTATTTGACTGTCGGAGCCCTGCAGCTACGTTTAGGCCGTGTCTGAAAAGACCGTAACTCAGTTCTAATGACTTGGATGTTCCCAGATTTGGCGCGGAAACCAGGATTTGGAGTTGCATCCTTTCTTTTACAGCTATACTCTTTTACAAACTCGACTTCCGGGCTTTTCGAACCGTACCTATTTTCAGGATCTTCATCATCTTCTGCTGCCCATGAGGGCCCAGACTGCTCTTCATCTCCTTGGGGGAAAAGAAGAAAATATAATTTGCAGACTGAGTCTGTTATTACCCAAAACAAGGTATTCGTTACCTGCAAAAACTGACACAGGACACAAGGTTATGTTCAGAGTGAAATAAAGAAACTCCTTTATTTACAACCCACTAAGTCAATAGCTTGTCTTTCAAAGCACTAATTGCTGTAAGTTTTATGGAATGTTTCAGACATATAAAGCAAGAAAGCTCTGTTTATATTTCTTTGTAAAACATCTCAAGGCGAGTCAGATTTATTCAGGGAGGCCCTCTAAACATCAATTATCAAGTCTTTCCACAGAATCCCAATTAGATTTATGTTTGGATTTTGACAATGCCCTTCTGAATATGCTTAGAAATAAACACCAGTCTGTTGTAGCCTTGACTGTGCGCTTTAAATAATTTTCCTGTACTGTCACCACAAATGTTGCTCAAGGCAAGACGCAGTGTTGGGATCCAGCCAAACAGTGTTTTGTTTGTAGGTTAGAAATGTTTTTTTCAGTCTCATCTGACCGGAGTACCTTCATATTCCACATGTGGCCCTTACATGGCTTTTTGCATTTAGGTTTCTTATACCATTCTTTTAAAACCGGCTTTTGTTTTTACCACATTTGCAGAGTTCACAACTAATATTTGTCTTTCTATTCAATCTCACCCGATATGTTGAGGATCTCTGCAGCTCATCCAGTTATCACATGCCTCTTCGTCAAGTTTATCTTTATGGTGTAATTTTATACCATTTTATAAATGTTAAATACCTCTCTTCTCTTTTAGATTACACAAATAGCCTTATCATAAGATTGGTCAACTACCCTCACACAGACAAACCCTTACACTGTCATAAAACAGCAGGGGATGAATCCTTAATGCCCGGGACTAATCACTGTGTTACTTTCCCGTATCCAAAACAATCAAAGGGCTTCTCTTTAACATCAAACACACAAAGACATTTTCTTAACAACAGACAAATGGCAAGACCATCTGTGTTGAGCTCCACAAAATCTTTAGTGCATAACAATCCTAACCTTCACATGAATCAATTTGTTACTTCTTCTCATCTAGATTCTTGTAAAAGTATCTTTTCCTCAACAATTTCAGCAACAAGGCAGTTCAAACGAGCTTCACGTGGAGAAAAAACCCCGAAATAACCAAGAAACATTACATTACAGTGGCATAATAAGGAGGATTACTGAAAAGTTGTAAAATGTTTCAGTTATAAACCATTAAAGGCAATTCTAGGGGGGCACCTGGCGCCTTCGCCCAAATCAGAAACTGCCAGTGCATAGACGACTTTCTGGAGATTTTATCTCAAACTTTTCTTTTGCATTTCTGTCAAAAGTTTGGTAAATCCAACCTGCAACTTACCTTTCACAATTAATGTTCCTCTACAGTAAGATTTAAATTAGAAATAAGTTTACTATTCATAATTAGGCCTGTCACGATAAATGTTGCTAAGCGATTAATTGTCTCAAAAATTATTGCGATAAACGATAATATTGTTAGAAGACCATTTTAAGCTAATGTAATGGTAGTAAAACAAGAGATATCCTGCCAAAAATAAATACATTTCACTTTCAAAAGAACACTTAACACTGGAACTGGTAAACATAACAAAACAACCAAAAATTAAAATAAAATGGACTCTCAGTCTCCATTAACAAAAAATGCATTTGAATAAAAACTAAACACAACATACGATGCATTTTTCATCCAGTGTCATCAATAGAAACAGGCAGGAAGAAACGATAAAGCCGATACATTAAAATAAGGCCAATAACCTTCATCCATAAAGCGATTAATTGATTAATTATCGTGACCGGCCTATTAAATCATAATAAAGGATATAAGTTCAGTAAGAAAAGGTAATAGCAGACAGATTAGAGAAGCTCACCTGAGGATTGTTGGAATGCTGCTACTCCAAGTGACGCCACATTTTCTGTGATCGGTTTCATCTTCTGATCACTTACGTCGCTGCCAGAGTCGTCTTCTTGTTCATCATCGCTCAACGAGGATGACGAATCAGTCACATCCTGATGGTGTTTCCCTTTGGACTTGCTAGCTTGCATCCTCTTCTGCTTTCTCACCACGCCTTCCTCTTCTCTTCTCATGAGATGAGGCTTCCCGATCGACCTCACCGTATTTAAGTTTTGTATTTCCTTCTGAGAGTCTTGATCATCACTTGAGAAATCTGTCCCGCTCTCCTGTCGAGCCTTAACTACTCTGCTGCCCGATTCTGATTCAGATGAGCGGTCCAGCATCTTGCGTTTTCGCCGCAGCTTCTCCGGCGACATAGGACTGTTCTTGGTGAGCCAAAACAGGCATTTCTTGGCCACCTTGTCCGGAGGTGCTTGGTTTCCGTCTTCGTCGCTCTGAGGTTCGTCTGAGCTGTGCGTCATCGCTGCCCGCTCAAGAAGGGCGGCAGGTACTTCATCTGAATCTGAATCATCTCTTGACCGGCTCAAAGTTTGCTCGTCATTACCCGTGGCAGGCACTGTGTCGGGCGTCTCCTCGGGTTCAGAGTCACTCTCGCTGTCTACGCCTGAAAGTGACGGTTTGATTATGTCACTTTGTCTCCGCAACGGAGTCGTCTTCAAACGAGGGGATCGTCTGTTGCCTTGTTTCTCCTTCAGCAAGATCGGCGTACTAGCAGCGTCAATGCTCATCTGTCTCTCATCCTTAGGACTTCCAACAACCTGTTCTTCCGATGCATCCTTTTCCTTAGATTTATTTTCCTCCTCAGGGAAGTTTTCATCCAACTTTGGGACATTGGCTGATTCTTTCTGCTCCACAGGTACAGGTGTAAGTTGTACAATTAGCTTTTTAGACATGTCTACCTCGCTTGAAGATGATGTCAGGCCGATGTTTTCAGAACTTGAATCTAGTTCCTTCTCAGAACAGTCATTTGTGAGGTCAATGTATCCTTTGGAGTCAGAGTCATTGTCTTCAAAGTGCTCAGCTGCCAGTTTCTGCAAGCTACTTAAGCGTCTTTTATCAGACTTATCCAGCTCAATGTCTGAATTTCTCATAAGACGTTTGCAGTCACTGCTGAGGATATTTTCCCAATTGCTCCCAACATCCAGGTCTCTAAATTCCTCCTTAAGGCTGTCTTCCAGTGCGGTCAGAGACTTTCGCAGGCCTTTCACTACAGCTAAAAAGGAGTTCAAATACACAGCGCGAACACTGGGCGTAGGCTTGCTTGTTGTTACCGTCTCAATGAAACTGATGAATGTTTGGTTTAAGGCATTTGTTGAGTCTACCAGATGTTTTGCCTTTTTAGTAACATCCTTAGAAACTTGCAGATTGTTGTAGTTAAAGATCACATTTCCGTCCATGCCACTGTGGTCCCATTTATCCAAAGGAATGTTCTGCGCAGAGCGTTGTGACAGTATGCGGTACAGTTCAGACTTCTCCGTCTCCGCTCGGTTCCTCCTCCGCTGATGAGGCCACAGGGGCTCCACATTTTCCAGGACGGTGTCGCAGGCCATCACCAGGTCAAAAAGCGGCTCTGGGCTGCACACGTAGCAATACCATTTGCTCTCCAAGATGCTGGAGAGCTCCTTCCTGCCCAAATTTCTAAGAATGCATTTCTTGCAGAAAGCATTACTACAGTAGTCACAGCAGATCAAGTTGCCTCCTTCAGCACACCACCTACATGGAAAACATAGCAAACGAGGTAAACAGCTTATTGTGTAATGTCCTTGATATTTCAATTGAAATAGTATACTACATACAAGAAATCTCACCTGCATTGCTCATCCATGCCGTCTCTATCCTTACTGATATCGTCACTTGAGTAATAATTGTAGCATGACTAATGAAAGAAAACAAATTGTTAGTTTGTAATATGATATGTGCAGCCAGCTGTTTGGAAACTTAGACATTTATGACTTCCATATTTAAATCTTCAAAGGGTTACATATTTTATATAGGTCAAAGTTTCTTAGTACCGCACCACAAGAAAAAAAAACAACTCTGTGGTCTTCCATTGTTGTTTATACAGCCAAACTTTACAGCCATAAAACAGCATACAGACACCTCAATCTCTTGATCTACAGCTACATAAATATACTTTCCGCCCAACCTCAATATACCAAACAAAGCATAAGTACTGACTACGAGACTGATGACATTCCAAGGTAAAGAACGTAAGAAGTCTTTGCTTCATGGGGGTAGAACAAATGCTCAAATCACTGGTAAATGTAAGGCAAGTTTGTGTAGCACAGTTTATTTCGAAGGTAATGCAAAATATATAATCCAGAATGCTATACAGAAAAATAAAGTCAAAATAGTTTCTTCTTGCCGTAACTGTTTTGCTCGATTTGAAGATTTACCAACTCTGCAATGGTAAACCGGTAAAGAGCAGAAGGTTCTGTTGAGCCATGTAGGACATCAATGGAGCATTTCTGAGACAAACTCAACAACTCCATTACAATACAATCAAAAAGCTCTTTAACTAACGTAATTTTGTTCAAAAAGACACACTAGGCACAGAAATAATTTGAGTTTTTATTCCAGCTAATGAACATTCAAGCTACAGTTTCTCAGAAAATGTATATATTTTTTATGCAATATGGATTTTTTTAATAAAATGTAATATTCTAAGGTAGATTGAAAAGCTCTAAGACATATATTTTATTATTTTGCCTTTTCATATATTATTATGAAAGCAGGTTAATTACGGTTTGCCTGTCAACACTGTGAATCAAATTAACCGGAGTAAAATTCAGTGAATGCAAGTAATTCAGAGTCAGTCTGAAAATTTTATCCAAAATTTGTACGAGTGCTTGTTATAAAGAAAGAAACAGAAAAGAAGCAAAGTGGGAATGTTTTATATTAACGATGTTAACCTTTCTCCAGTAAATCAAAATATTCTGATAATCACTCCATCATCACCATAAAATAAAAAAACACAACATGCTATTAAGAATGTTTGCCAATGATGCTAATCAGCTGACTATAATGAATCAATCATTCATAATCTTTTTTGCTTTGATTATTTTCTGGCTCTGAGGTGCCAGGACGTAGACTTACCTTGCAAATAAGCACTTTCAGAACCGGATGCTGATAAAGCAAATCTCTCCGGAAGTGGTTAACTTGTCGGCCACACGCAGTACAACACACAATTCCCACATGTTGCCCTCCTGGGAAACGACAACTCTATCATTAGCGACAACGCTGTTATACAAATCATTTGTTGGATCATGGATCTACTTGAAAACACGACTGAATATTTATAGCAACGTAAGAGTGAGATGTTTTAAAGCAAACTGACAAAAATGAGTTTTTATACATAAAGTGAAATGAAAAATCCACTTTCCAACAACAAAATAAATTATTGTATAAGACCACAAAACACTGCTCTTTTAATTTAATCAAATTACTAAAGTCACAAATGGGTTATTGATAATATTACCTCTACTGCTCATAAAAATAAGAAGGATTTAATTTGTGTAGAGGCTGACCTGCACGTTTCCTTGAAAATTCTTTCCGAAGTACTCCTGGCTTGCGACTACGAAATTCTGGACCTCTGAATTCATCTCTCCCATTGTCCACTGGCTCAGGTCTCACCAACACCGTACCTGTCAAAGCAAGAGGTTAAATCCAACAACAAAGCAGAAATGGGACAGCAGGGAAAAACTGCAACACGTACCTTTAGGCAATCTAGTAACGTCAAGGTGACCATTTGAGCTGACGGGCATCTCAAAGTCTTCACTTGCATTTGATTCGCCAGATTCATCCAGTCCGGAGTGCTTTACAACTACTGAGGGTTTTCTAAAATATCAGTAAAAGTAAAAAATAAATTAAAATGCTAATTACAAAACTTTGCAACAATTATCAAGGTTGAAATTTAAATATTTTCCCTCATTTATCCATTTGGGTGGTAAATAAAAACTTTTCACATTAACTTGACTGGTAGAAATGAAGGTTAAACTCACCTTTTCGAATATCTAGTGTCCAAACCAGCCTGCAAAATAAGTGATTGTAGGTTTAGTCTCAAGGAATTTCTATTTTTTAAGCCATAAGCAAGCTGCACGTTTAAGTTTACAAAAATGCAGCAGAATTAATAAACTAAATTCTATAGTTGAAAGATATTAAAACTAAATGTCTTTGTTAGCTATTCCAAGATTAGTCGACATGTAGATTGTAGATAGATATGCTGGTCTTTAAACTATTTTGCAGTAGGAATAGGTGAAGTAGAAAATTAAACTACTTAAGCTTCAGATATTTGTGACAATAATTTTTATTTTTACAAATTTCAAAATATTTCCCAAATTAGAAAAAGTTACCTTGCATTAAATTTGACCAATTTCATCAAAAAATCTCATGAAGTAGTGAAGCTGTGTTGCTTAAGGGTAATCAGTAATGACTTCATTTAAAATACGAGTTCAAGGAACAATCTGTGAAAACATTTTAAAAAATAGACGCTGCAAAGATAAAAATCCTAATTTCACTGAACAGTTTTTGGGATTTACAAATGTCACCAATTGAAGTTTATAGTTTCCAATCGCATGACCGGTCAGGAATAATGATTTTGTTCGAATTATTGGTTTTTCCACGGTGTTCAACACGTTAACTATCCAAAGCTTATTTACCTCTGTAACATTATCCACTCTTGAGTTCTCCACAGAAAACCGTTTGTTTATCTGACCTGTAAACAGAAGATCAGTAATGTTTTTAAAAAATATTATTACAAAGTTACCAGTGCTTTTTATTGAGTTTATAAAAAAACATGTACCATGACATCCATCTGATGTTGGAATGTCATATCTGTCCTCAATGCTGGAGTGAACCAAATATTCATGAAGCTTGTCGACCAATAAATTCAGCTTGTTGCTGGAGGTTCCTCTGAAAAGTAGAAAATCGCAGGTATTGTAAGAGATTTATTATCTACAGCACTATGATTGTAGCTCAACTGACACTGGTATATTTTAGATTTTCTTTTTCCCTTTAGAATATTGAGAGACAATGTTTTAAAATCTTTCATCATCAGAGAGCAAATAATGAATGAAACCTAACAGGATTTTTTTCCCCTCTTGTAGCAAACTATGCATGCCTTGTAACTGCATATTTAGACAAAAGGAATGCAAACAGACTTCAGTCAAATGTTTTTGAGTAATGGCCAACCATGCACCAGTAAAGAAGGAATCAGAAGGCAACAAAGACTGCAGCTGAGCATCAACAAAGCATTTTTTCTCATAACTCACAGCTACATATATTCATGCCTTCAAACTTTGCTTTAACGTAGTATATACAACAATGGTTCAACCAATCTTTGGCCTTTTCTAGCCAATATTGCTCTTTTCTTTGTGGTCTGACCTGCTGATTCAGAGTTTTGACAAACTGCATTTCCCCCACAGCAAATCATGATATAATAAAAGAGAAAAACACATATTTTTTGATAGTGTGGCAGTTTTTAATCCAAAAGAAAGAGATTACAAAACTATCCACATCATTGCATCAAAGAGGCATACTCACTCCTTTTGGTCTTTCATTATTATCAGTTACTAAAATGGTTCAATAACTCTTGGATTGTTTCAAATCAGATGTGAGCATCTACACAACAAGAATCCATGCATGTGGTTTCTTACATTGTTGGCATGGAAAGTGCAATTTCCTGATACATTGCAATGCAATAATCACAAAATCTTAACAATTGGTCAGACAAAACTTATTTTTTTAAAAAGGTTTTGTTGGCTCTAGTGGCCTTTATTTGAAAGTAGTTTGACAGGAAAGAGGGTAATGAGAGAGAGGGAAGACATGCGGCAAATGTCACCAGGCCGGGAATCGAACCTGCAACCACCATCAAACGGGACACAAGGTGTTATGGAACCAGGAGTCAGAAATTGATTTATTTAGTTAAAAGTCATGTGAAATGTTGAGTCTGACACCATGTAGGCTTGTTATTCCTCTCAAAGTGTCACCTCTTTAACAGTGCTTGAGGTCTAGACATGCACAATGTGCAGAAAATATACTCATGAAGGCATACCAGTACTAAATATTTAATTCAGCACAGTTCTTTGACATCAATAATGAAATAACAATATATTTGCTACATATTGTGCACCCTTATGTGGAAAACTAATCAACGATGCCCATCTATTCCGAGCTGAATGGTACATCTCCAGTAAAATAAATTATATTCATTAGAAGCAACCATGACGACACTCGACACTAACTACAACACATCAGCAGGTCCAACCTTTGCTGGAAAAAGAAATCAGCAACTCATAAAGAAATGCTGTGAAAAGCGCAGAGTCTCTAAATTTCCAGAATAACTTGGATAATAGAACATCTAAGTGAACACAAGCTATTTATGACTAATTCATAACCATGGTCCATTGAAGTGTTGTTTTAATAAACTACCCTACAGTATGTTATTCAGGATTTGTAAACACGCATAAAACCAAGGCATCTCTTGATCAAAATATCGAACAACAGAGAGCTTAGCTCAGTCAAAGGAAAAATTAGATTATATAGCAGTGGTTGTCGCCGAAACGTAACTACATATATTTGTTGCTGAATTCCTTCTGTAATAAAGGGAAGCTGCAGACTGAGCTTAAATTATTTATTTTTGATGAATTTATGCTCCTCGTTAGCTTAGCTGTTAGCTAATTCCGCTAGCAGTGAGCTAAGCTACTTTATCGTTATACTTGCTAGCACCAAGAGACGCCCCCCATTTCAAACTTTAGTAATTACCTTAAAGCGGACATGTCGGAAAGCAGCAGAACAACAGGAGTCGTTCAAAAATTTCACATTGCTTTAGGGTTCATTTCACTAAATTGCCAAAGAAAAACTGTGGCGCTAATTAGCCCTCAGTGAGGAAGCAAAGTGGAAAAAAACATGTCTTGTTCTAGCTCTTTTTACAAGATTGAAATATCGCCACCTTCCGTCGGGAGTAAGAATGGATGCCTTCTCCATCTTCTTCTTCTTCTTCTTCTTCTTCTTCTTCTTCTTCTTCTTCTTCTGCTGCTGCTGCTGCTGCTGCTGCTTCTTCTTCGTCGTCTTGAATTTTATTAGCGGTTGGCAAGAAACGATAAGGTCGCATTATCGCCACCTACTGATATGGAGTATGGCTCAAAATGTCTTAATTTATAAAAGTTTTAGTGTATTCTGTCAACTAATTAAGATGTGAATTATTTTACTATATGAATTTTCCTGTGAAATATTTATTAAATTAGAAGTTTCTTTGTTTTTTCTAAATTCCTCCAACATTAATCTCATTTCTACCTCATATATTCTTCAAACTAAAATAATATGCTCTATTGTCTCATTTCCTTCATAATATTGACATTTTGTGTATTCTGAGTAATGAGCTGTTAAGTGCAGTATATGCATATCTTAATCTTACTAATAGTATTTCTTCTCTTCTGTTTCTCCTCCCTGCTCTAATTTCTCCTTCTCTTTTGAATCCGACGATACCACCTTCCTCTGTTATCTTTATTCCATTCTTTCTGTCACTTCTCCCTCTTTTTTTGTTTAATTATACTTTTTGCTTCTGTTTTTAATGCATAACCTGAAGAACATTACAAAAATTTTCTGACAGCTTTAGTTTTGATATTGTGTCTTCCGTATTTGTCTATTTATATTATTAAAAATTATTGTATTATAATTTGTTTAAAACAATTTTAATTTAAGAAAAAAATAAAGATTACCTTTGTCATTTGAAATATAATTATTTCTAATATGAACTGTGAATGAGAAATACAAAAAATGAGCATGTTAAATAGTTTTTTAACTGAAGGAGTTTTAGACAAATATGGTGCATAACCCTACAAATTAAATCAATTCATAGTGTTTTATTTTGATTCTGTGTGACAAATAATTAAGAAATAGAAGGAAAATAATTTCAAAATTCTACGCATTTTTGTTCTTTTTAGCACTGCTCCCAAAAGTCCTGTCCCTTTTTTAGTTATTTTTATACCACCCTTCCACAACAAATGTAATTTGAAGGCACTTTACATGAAAACAAAAAAAACAGGTGAAATTATTGCCAACAATACAGAGATACACACTAATCAAATTAATATTAATATAAATTTATCAGAATTAACACACAGTTCAGCGTGAGACTGACTCCGACGCTAAACAGTCATATTCGGTGTTAACATTTTTGGCCTTATTGGCCTTCCATAAAGGAGGTGAGGTCACCATCAGGGCGGGGTCAAAATTCCTGCTGTCTACTTTTGTCTCTACGTGGAGGAGGCAGGGCTGCAAAGCTGGACGCTGTCTGGAATTTCTGTAGCACCGACATCGTGAGTACCAATTTTATGGGAAATTGTTTTTGACCAGTAACTTCTCACTGCTTTATTTTGTCCTTTGGAGGGAGTGGGGGGTTATTTTTTTATGCCATGGTCTTAGTGTAGACAGCCACCATCCTCTGTATCACAGGGATGGATTATCAGGAATAAACGGGATAGTTTCCTGCCTGTAAAACTTTCATGTCCGTCGCTAGCTGACTAGCTTTAGCTCCACTGCTTGTTCATCATTACCACCCTCCTCATCCTTGCGCACATTTAGCAATAAACTCATTTAGGAGTGTAAACACCCTTTACTTTATTTCCGAGTGGTAACTTTTCAGAGGATGTAACTTGCGCACACATCAAAAATGAACAACTGGAGACTGAACATGGGAGGAGTTTTGTTTGTGCAAGTTTGCGTTTTAACATTTGTACAAAAGGATATTCTTGGTAGCGTTTGAAATATGCTCGTATAGTAGTAAAAATGTCTGGGGAGAAAAGGAGGCGGCTCAACCACAGACTGACTGGAGGAAGCTAGGTGGAGCCTGCACCATTCAGCTTCTATCGTGTTTTTCTTTAAGCTTCCCACCATTCAGGTTGATATGTCATGTAATACACTTTTTTTTTCCTACTTCTAAAGTTTGTGCTCCGTCTTCTCGCGATAACAAAGCTATTTTTTTATTTTTAATTGGTTGAGTCCACTCCCTTCTGAGTGGTGTCTTTATTTGTAAGATAAGGCACAATAGTTGGAATAAAAAAAACCCATTTAGTATTAGATTGACCCCCCCCCCCCCCCCCCCCCCACACACACACACACTTTTTGAATTGAAAACATGTCTGTGTAAACTTGTTTACTGTCCTGAGTGATTCACCAGATTTTCCCTAAAGTCATTTTGGGGCCTGCAGCTCACTTACATCTGGGATCCCACTTGTGGATGAGCGGCTGGAACAAGGTTGAACAACAAGTCTGCTTGAGCCCCTCCACCAAACCCACATAACACATCACTCGAGAAATATTATGACTTTACAAGGAGTGTGTTGTGAAAACAATTCCCCAGCAGTGCACTCAATACACTCCTAAGTAGCTGTTTGCTTTTGATGGTGTCAGCAGTGCAGACAATAAATTTATTTTTTGTTATTTTAATAAAAACTGTGTGTGTTTGTGATGTTAAGGCTAAAATGTGATGCAAGTTTCCTTGTTTGTACAGTGTCTGTGTTTTTAAAGGCAGACATTATGAGTGCGATGTTATCGCTTGGAGGACAAACCAGACTGTCAGGAAGGGGTGGTGAAAGGTTTTTTTTTTTTTTTCCCCAGCGGTGCTGCTCACACCCATATGTGTATGTGTGTGTGTTTTGTGCTTGAACAGGTTGCTCTGCTTTCTGCACGGTCAGGTGTTCTCACCTTGTTGTTCAGCACAAGAGCAGCAATTAGCCTACATGTTGGTTTATAATAATATGCAGCTTTTTACAGTGAAAACATTTTAAATTGTTCTAAAATTCTGCTTACGCATCACTATAAATATTTCTAAAAAAAAAAATTCAGCAACATCTATTTGCTTTTATTTAAACATAACTGCTTTTCCTGCTGCTAAAATAATACAGGATTAAAGTTGTATAATTGTTTGTTTTTTGTTTTTTTTTTACCAATTATTTTTAAACAGACTTCCTTTAAAAAAGTGCTCTGATTAGCATGTAGCTTGCCAACTATGGTTTTAAAACACTGCTACCTTAATTTTAAAAATAATGGGTGTGGCTCTTTTTTTGCATTTACATAATGACTGTCTCTTGTAAGCAAAGGAAATGTTTTGTGTCTTTTGTTTTTTAGTCAACTGGCTGATCGTGTTCATAAACAGGTGTGGGAGGGGCAGCTCCGTTTCATACAGGCAGTGAAAACTCCCGTCACTTTATTCAGGCAAATATTTCTATTTGGCGATGGCCTCCGCCTAAAGACGACATTTTGACTCCAACATTGCATCAGTGTAATCTCCCAGTTGTTGATGTTCATGGTCGAACCATGGGCGGTTCTAAATGGGGGCCCAGCAGGGGCCGGTGCCCCAGTAGAACTAGTTCCTCTAATAAAGAGATCGTAATAAATCAGTTTCTTATGGTGCTGTGTGCTGGCACAGAAACTGTAGCTAATTAGTTCTTTGGACTAATTTCATTTTTTACCTTTACAGTTTTACTTTACCAGAAAATTAAAGATGAAAGTGTTGCACTAATCCCCCCACCAACCAGTAAATGTGGTCTAGAACCGCCACTGGGTAGAATATTAGCTGATTAGAGAAAAATACTTTAAATTGTTTAAGCGATGACAAATTTCCTCCCAAATGGACAAATGATCTGTGCAAAACATCCTCTTCTAAACTACCTTTTTTAAATGTTTAGACACCAGCAACTAAAACTGCAAATCATCCACATCAATGCAGCAGTAACCCATTAAGGCATGTGTACAATATTGATTGTTTTTTTTGTGTGAAACTTTATCTCTACTGGCTCAAAGCCTCTTCCAGAAACTGCTTGCATGGCTTCACAGAAACCTCCACTGTCTGGCTGCGCTGTATTTAAAGGATCATATTTTACAATGCTTTTGTTGAGTAATGGCAAACATGTGCAGGTGTGGCTGCTTACCTGTGGCCAACCCGACTGATTCAGCGACACCTACAGTAACCTGCTTAATGACATTCTCAAGTTTCTGTTTTCGTTTGTGTGGATTCTCATTTTGGCACCTTGGGCAGAACATGGTTTTTGACATGTTTCATTATTTAATAAGCATTCGTTTAATGGCTTGTCTGGGCTGAAGAGAGCAGGCGGTGGTTAAGAGTTGTAGAAAAGCGTGTGGAGGGAGAGCTTTATTTGAATATTTCCATGATGTGTTATCATTCATCTTTGCTTTATGGTATTGGCCTACTGGTGTTACTCCTGCAGCTGCGCTTGGTATCAGAGTTGTGTAAACTCGACCCACGCAGTGCGTGCTGTCGTCCTCACCTGTCGCACCGTAGGTCTGTGCTTAACTTGTCCTTGGCTCACAGCCTTTAAAAGGAAACAAGAGTCTGGTGCGGCAGAGCGTTTGGTGACTCAGTTTGCCTCACATCTGCAGCCGATTGCGACTCGGTTTAAAAAAAAAAAAGGCGTCGTCACGGACACTGTAGGGTGTGTGCATATGAGCGTGACCACACTCGGGAAGGGTGCCCGCTCTATTTGTGTGCCTCACATTTCCCACGTAAATGCGAACGAGGCGCAGGCCGGGGCGGGGTGTGTCGGCCCTTCCCATTGAACTCCTCCATCTGGGTGCAGCCCTTCGCTTTTTAATTGGCTCCAGCGAGTGAATCAAAGGCGACTGTAAAGCACGTCAGGGTGCTTCTTTTTTTTTGTCTTGACAATTAAATGCTGCTGTTTGGAGTGAAATATGGCAGCATAACAGATAATTCAGGGTAAACTGAGCTGAAGAGGAAAGCTGTCTACCAGCTGCTTTAACACATGTGACCTGGGATGTTGAAAACGATTGAATTTAAGATTTTTATTTTATGTTATCTCTATCCATACTTTTTTTGTTCAGATTCTGTCTTGTGCTTTAGTGAGGGCTTTAAAAAAAGTCATAGCAGGATCACTCCTAACTACCTAACTCTACTTTTGCAGCCACATAAAGATTTGTTTTTCAGTTATGATTTTAAGTTGATCAAAATAATTATTGCCAATATTTGCTGAGCAGACGGATAAAATGAAAGGGTTGCCCAGTTCAAATGCTCTATATTATAGAGACTCTACTCAGATTAAGGAGATCCAATGATGAAAACATTTGCACTTGAAATACAAGTCAGTTAAGTCACAATATCCACCTCTTCCAGATTTTGATCAAATTTCCCTCATATTTCTCTTTGTGTGAACCATTTTTATTCATCATTTAATAAATACTAACCTACTGGGACAGTGTTACCCAATTCCTCTAGGCTCCCTGCGCTTCATGTTTCAGACATTTTCCCATTTCAGCTCACCTGAATTTATTTGATAGCTGATTAACATGTTTTTGCTGAAATGCAGTCATTTGAATCAGGTGTTTGAAGCAGGGAAACGGCTAAAATATGCAGTAATGCTTGAGGAATGGGGTTGGGGAAACACCGCATTAGAAATATGACTGAATGCTCTTACTATGCAGTCTGTTGGTACAACATGATGTAATTCGTGTACTGAAGTAGCCTATCTGAGGTAAAGTCATCATGACTTTTCTCAGAGGAGCTTGTGTTTTTGCGATGCTTTGACTGCATGCAAAGACGCACGCGCTCCCAAAAAGACTTTTATTTTTCTAAAATTTATTAGGATGAATACCAATGGTTTCTACAAATTCTGTAAAAGTATATCATTTTAGTTTAGCAAGTGTGAAAAACGAGTATGTGGAAAAAGTCTTAATGGAAAGGTAATTTTGTGTATCTGCTGACCTTATTTTTGGCTAACTGGATGGAAACTCTGGTTTTAATCCAACACAGTTTGGTTTCTGAGTTGCGATCGTAAGACGCCACTTTACTGCTCTTTTTCTTGAACTGGATTCAATATGGCTACCTTAAATGCATCATTACATCTATCCCCCGTCTGTACCAGCATCTGGGGGGCACAGAAGGTATTTCTGGTTGCACACTGTGATTTTTCCTGTCTGTATTCTAATATAGATTTGAACTGATTCTTGTTTGTCCTGATGGAAATAGCTCTTTACGCTGCAGAGTCCGAGGCCAGTTTCAGCATTGTTTTACTTGTGGGTGGGTGAAACGCTACGAAGTGACGTCATAAAAAGTCTTAAAAGAAAACTGTCTAATTTGCAGTTTAGCCTTTATCAGCCAACTATTGGCATCCTGTCGGGCCTCTCCATTCAGGCAGCTGATGAAGCATGTAGTTGGTGAGGAGTTTTCGCCGTCCAGCTGTCAGAAAGGGACCAACTGTCTTTCGGAGCCTGACACTTGGGACGCCTTTCCTAGCGTGGCTCAGGATTTATTACCGCCGTTTGTCCCCGGCGCTTACAGACCCCCTATTCTTCTGTGCGGCCGGCGATCCGACTCACATTTGTCCGCCGCCATCTGTGCCCTTGCTTCATGTACTTGACCCCTGTCCCGTTTTCACCCTCGTCTCTGCTGAGGGCAGCAGCAGGACGAGGGACGGCGAGTGAGGTAATGTTTTGTCAGCCTCCTCTTGTAGCCGGGTTTGTCCTCAGCAGACACTTTTTTTTTTTTTTTTCACATCCTTTAGGGAAAAAAAGTTAAATATAGCAACGCTGGCATTGCCGTTTTTCCTAATAGTTGGAGGGGTTTGACTTGCCCTGATTTAGAGTTGCTTTGCAGAAAGAGCAGAGAAACCAACATTGTTGGTATTTTGGATAATTAAAGAGCTGCTGTTGTTTTTTGAATCGGTCTGCACTTTGGGCTTAATTCATCCCTTTGTTTTGTCTGTAGGAAAAGCTTTGTTGGAACTGAGTCACATCTCACAGGCCACATGGTTGTTGAATCATCTTTTTTTTTAACCACTATTATTAGTTTCATTCAGGGGAGGATGCAGGGCTTTGTTCATTGTCAACTTGCTCCTGATTTGCCAAAACAATGTGCTTCATTCTTTAAAAAAAGAAAAAAAAAATGACCTCCAAGTCTGATTGGTCAGGATTAACTTGCAGAATTTCCTAATAAGGTTTTAAAAATGTTGTGCTCTCGGCACAACTACGGTGACGGATTGCTGGCTAATTTGCTGTAATGGCAAAAATATATTCAGTTTGATTATCGTGGAGCAGTTTTATTCTAAAAAAAAAAAAAAAAACAGTTTGATTCCCGTTGAGCTGGAAAATAAACTTCGCCTTGTTCACACCAACACTTGTTTTTTAGGAGGAATGCCGCCATTCCGGTTTGGCCGCAGAGATGCAGTCATACTCCCTCACACTCACACCTCTCAGTGAAGTGAAGCCCGATCTGCCCTGGCCTCGAGCATTGCTGCGCCGGGAAAAAGGCCTGACCCAAAAAAAAAAAAAAAAAAAAAAATCCCCCCTTTTTTTTCTCTCTCTGGGATTTTTAGACGGTTACTTTGCCTCAGAGGAGGTTGGGAACACAGAGGTTTTTGTTCTGCTAAATAACCAGTTTTTGGGGCCTGCGTCCTCGCGTGTCAAAGCGTGTAACTTTTCTGGGTTAAAAGGATTTTAGGGCTGCTTTTTTTTATCATTTCCTGTTGTGACAAAACCCAAAATGGCTCTGATGGCTTTTAATTACAGCTGCTGGGTACACATGCTGACTTTTTTTTTTTTATTTTAAAAGAAGGAAGCTTACTTATAAGGGGCGGAGGGGAGAACTGATTTATCAGAAAAATATCTGAATGCTTGGCTCTCCTGGTCGTTATCAGTGCTAGCTTGTGCTGCACAATAGAGCAAACAGGAAATTACTATGATTGGTTGAAACAAACATGGTTGGGGGGGAAAGGAGGGGAGCTGAAAGGAGTAGCTGATGTAATTAACAGAGCTGGAGGAGGCGGGACTGTTGAGCTGGAGATCAGGGGAGTAACTCTTAGGTTTTGTGGAATAATGACGCGTCTAGGTGAACACGCTAAAGGCTCTGCAAAGCATAACATAATCTAACTTCCTGTTGTGTTTAAGACCCTGGTGATGATGACTCTGTTCTCTCCGCAGTCGCACCTTTCTCCGACTGACCACGGCTGGTCACTCACAGAAAAATGTCCGTAAAAATAACGCAAGATGAGGCGGAGGAGATGAGGGCGATGTTCGACAGCATTGGTAAGTCGTTCAGTTTGGCTGCAGTTTCTACATATTGATGAATGTAGCTGTGTTTATTTTTGCAGCCCCTGGCGCTCCTTTACTTTGTTTGCCATGGCCGTCTTTGTTTTTTCTTAAGAAAGCTGCATTCGCCGTTTTTGTAAGCAGGGGAAAAATTTGGTAGCGTTCCTTCAGCCGGCTGACCAGCAGTGCACAGCAACACTTAGTGGAGGTGGAGCGGTTTCTCCATACCTCAGATAGCTGGAGAAAACTCCAGTCAGTCCTGAACTTTTTCTGTTATTTTATAAACCTGTTAGGAGTTTCAGGATGTGTCGCCATGGGTTTCATCCCAGGTCTGGCGTTGTGAAATGTGCTGTAGAGTCATCTGGATCCTCTGCCTCTGTTTTTTCCTCCAGATCTGGACAAAAATGGATATATTTCTGATAATGAGCTTGGCGACCTTCTTACACAGAGCGGCCACCCCCAACCAGGATACATGATCCGGGAAATCCTGCAGAAACTCGACCGCAACAAGGACAACAAAATCAGCTTTGATGAGTTTTTGTCGGTAAGCTAAGTGAAGCTTGTAGTGAATATTTTAATGCTAAATATTTTAGGTTCTGAACTATAACATCATGCACTGTTTTTCTTTCATTTGAGTTTGGAAGATGGAAGAGGGAAAGTAAAACAAACAAACTATAAACTGGGGTGAAGGTTGGAGTCCAGACTTAAATCTATTCAAGAATTAATGGAAAAACTTTTTGTCCAATTTGAACCGGAGATTTTATTTTATTTTTTTTAAGAATAGGCAGATTATTCAGTCTCCACATGTATAAACTCATTAGACATACCCTTTGAACCTTTTTACATTTTCTCTCATTTGAATTTCAAACAGCATAAATACTTTTCAAGGAACTTTATGGGATTCCTGTAATGGAAGTGAATCATATGAGTTTGACAAAACATCACTTAAGATGTTTTTACCCTTCACAGTGCAAGCTAAATACATGTTAAGGATGAAAACATGCACATTTTGCAGATGTTAGTGGCGCTTTATCATCATTTGGTCGACGTCGTCTTGTTGCGGTGACCTCTGTCACTTGGAGTCAATGGGTAACTTAAGTTGGCTGTGTGCTGCTTGTGGTAAAGCCTGCTGTGGCTTTTTAAACATTTTGAGTAATGCCAAGCTGAATGGCTCATTGTGGTCACACCAACGCCTGTGAGGCTGAGCTCACTGATCCAGCACTGATAGCCTCCGCAGCAGGAAGTATCCAGCATTTCACTCGTTGACACTTGCTATGACACATCCATTACAACCTTGGATGTTTTAAATAGTTTCCTCAACTTCTGTGGAGAGCCGTTTAAGGTTTAGATCTGTTGGGGAAATTAAATCCTAATCTCTAAAGTGATCCTTGATTCATCCCTAAAGAAACTGATTTATGCTCTAAAAATTTAACTTGGCTTTACGTCAGGGGTTTTATGCTATTAAGACGGAAAATGTTCAGATTATATATATATATATATATATTTAGCTGTAGTCTTGACAGCATGAATGCTCCTAACATAAAATCAGTTGTCTAAGTCACCACATATTTACATCAGTTAGTGAAACTGTAATGCTAAACTGTGCAAAATATTGATGGCTTTAATCATGTTTTGAAATATAATTATCTTTATTAGCACAAGATGTTTCATTATTACCACAGTGAATTGATTCTCCTGGTATATTATAATCAATATATTAACTATTACATCTGTGAGCAAACTATCCAGTGTTTCTCATGCAAATTAATGCATTACATATTATTTTTACTCTTAATAGTGTGGATTTACTGGCATCAACTCATTCAATTTAAAGGTTTTATGAAACACGGAGGCTTTATAACAAAATATGCAATACAAGTTTCTGTCTTGAAGCAAGCTTATATTGTGTTTTTCCTTTACTTTTTGCTCTAAATGTGTCTCTGAAAGCAGTCGCATCATAAATTTTGCAATGTCAGCCTTAAGTTTTAATAATTGGACTGGTGTGATACAATAAAACAGCTTCTTGGTGGAGCTTTCTTTTTAAAAATCTATGCTAAATTAGCCTGTGTTGGCCCGAAGCATTGAGAGCCTACTACTGTCAGTTTGAGTTACTGCATTCAGAAATGATGCGCACGTGATGCAGCGGCACCTGAGGGCATTTTCCACATTCAACACGCACCTGTCGCTGACGTGTGCAAAATGCATCACTTCAGGCTTTAAATAACTGCTGGATTACTACATTAAAACTGTATTGTATGTCAGTCACGCTACTGAAATGATTTACATGCGAGAGGCTGATCAGAGTCAAACTGGAGGATGCAAAACCCTGACGAGGGTCCAGATCAGTTAGTATGTGTGTTTATTTTATACACCCCGACGTGTTTTTCTTACAAGTCGGCCTGTTTTAAAAGTGGATAAAAATTGTTTTATAGAGGTGGTCATACTTGCTAATGAATTTATCAAGATCATCGTTTAATTTTGTTTCATCTCTTAAATCCACTGAATGCAGCAAAAGTAGATTTTTATCCTTCATGTGCAGCTTTGACATTTTTTTGACATTTTTGTTACATTTTTATTTAAATGGATAGTGACAGTGGAATCTGTTTTTTGTTTGGAGATTAGATTTACAACTTACACTTTTACAACTTCATAAAGCAACATGTTTTCAATGTGGCCTGACGTGAAAAAAGAAACGAGGTTTGTGTTTTTAGCATTATCTCTTGTGTCAGGTAGTGAAAGCATTTGTTGTACAAATTAAAAGCTTGAACACACTTCTGTGCAAATACCGAACAAGCAGATGTGGAGAGACTCGGTTGGTATGTTCAGCTCTGCAACAAACTATGAACATAACAGCGATTCTGTGAACAGAGCAAAGTACAAAATGGATTTATTTCTCTTGGTATTTATATAAAGCGATGCTGTGTAAACCTAATTTGCTGTGAACATTTGCACAGTGAATTTGGTCAGTGTGTGATTGATGGCAACCTTTATTGTACTGTGAATAAAACAAGTTAGTCATGTTTTGAGTATTTTTCCACTTCTGAGGTAAAATCCCTCATAAGGTTGGTCCGTTTGCAGCAAATATGATTAGTTTTACTTTGCTTGGAACTACCAGTTTTATATACTTTAGTCTGTTTTTGTTCAAGTTGTCCAAAACACTCATCTTTTTTGTTAAACAGATAACCAGTCCTCTTCCAGTGCAGATCTACATTGAATGGACTCGCTTATCTTTCTGATTATTCTTTCTTATTGTGTCAGATCGTCAAGGAGCTGAAGGGCAGTCAAGTTGCAAAAACATTCCTCAAGGCCATCAACAAAAAAGAGGGCATCCTGGCGATTGGTGGGACATCGGAGCTGTCGAGCGAAGGCACACAACACTCGTACTCCGGTATGTGACTCTACTGTTTGTTGTGAGCTGTTGACTTTGAACCCTGTGCGTTTCAGTTCCAGAGAAAGAAACCTAAGGCTGAAGCGAACCTCTGCAATGGACATTGTTGATGATAAAGTGCAATTGAATTTAATTCATTTAGTTTTTTATAGTACATATGGAGAGCTAATGTTATACCACAGCACTTTATAATACAAGTCCAAAAGATTAGTTCATATATTAATATTTAAAGTCACACATTACTGTTTAATCAATGCAATACCAACTTCAGTTAGTCACATAATGGCAATTGATAAAAAAAAATATATGTAAGAAAGTCCAGCTGATTGTAAGCAATTGTTGTCTTTTTGTGTCAACCATTCATTCAGAACAAACATGTAGCAACAGTGGGAAGATATTCTAATAATTTGTTTATACGGGAAGTCATTCCTGACAGTGTATATCCCATTACATCAGTGGCACCCATGCTGTGGTCAAATATTTACCTGTGAATATATTGTTTTTAGAATGCAAAAAGTGGAAAGAAATGTGTCTTCTTGCACAGCTGGTGGGACTTGGCACTCAAACACGTAAAGCAGATAGAGCATTATTGATGTTACTAATAGTTTACTGATGGTTTTAATCGGTGGATCTTTCCAGCTCAGAGTCACAAAGCAGCTGAGCTTGGAGTACTTTCCATGGGAACAAAATGGATTAGAATTAGTCACACCTTCAATGGAAATAGAAAAATGGAGCAAAAAACTGATTTAATGGAAACAGATAATGCATAAATGAAGGCGTTTTTTTTCTTTTTTTTTTTTTTTTTAACAAATTTGGTGCCCACATTCACTCTTACAGAGGAGGAACGATACGCTTTTGTGAACTGGATCAACACAGCTCTGGAAAAGGATCCCGACTGTCAACATGTCCTGCCCATGGATCCCAACACAGACGCTCTGTTCAAGACTGTGGGAGACGGCATTGTGCTCTGGTGAGTCCCCGTCTCACAGCAGCACAAGGTCACCTGCTCTCCTCTGCAACCTAACTTTATGGTTGTATTCTGGGTAGATGATAATGTATGAAAAGATCATCGTGTAACTATAGTAATGCTGAATGATGATTTTTGTGTGTGTTTATTTAAAGAAATTCAGTTAAATTGTTATAAAGGGATAAATATCTATACTTGTTTTTCCAACATTAGAGTGGCTTAAACACAAAAGTATTTAAATTAAATTGGAAACGGGGATATGAATGTGTTTTGATAATTGGGCTGCAATGTACAGAGCTCCAAAAATGTCTAAATTATAAACTTCTCACCTGCAGTGGTAGTGGATTAAAATGAATAAACCTGAATCTTAGTCAATCTGAATCTGCTCCAAGCAGAAATGGCAACATATGATTATTATGAATACATGTTATCTCCTATTTTCATGAAAATATTAGATAAGAAAGGGTTTGTTGAGCCCTAAAAATCTTCTCTCTTTTTCTTTGCACATCTTTTTTGGAATTCAAATGGATATTCCAGCAAACTTATCAGTTTGTTTTTTGTTTTTTATTTTCAAACAGCAAAATGATCAACCTGTCCGTGCCAGACACCATCGACGAGAGAACAATCAATAAGAAGAAGCTGACCCCATTTACAACACAGGTAAGTCCCACTGGTTACCAGAGGCATCCCATCAAAGTTTCCTGCAGGTGCTGAAACATCCGACTCGTGCTCTCCAGGAAAACCTGAACCTGGCTCTGAACTCGGCGTCTGCCATCGGCTGCCACGTGGTGAACATCGGCGCTTTGGACCTGAAAGAAGGGAAGCCCCATCTGGTGCTGGGCCTCCTGTGGCAGATCATCAAGATTGGCCTCTTTGCCGACATCGAGCTCAGCAGAAATGAAGGTATCGGGAGAGGTTACAATTGCATAACGCCTGCTTAAGCCCCCTCACCAGGGCTCAGTTGTCGAGTAGATTAACGGATGATTATCGCCCGTCCCCAGCACTTGCGGCCTTGCTGAGGGACGGAGAAACCCTGGAGGACCTGATGAAGCTGTCGCCGGAGGAGCTGCTGTTGCGCTGGGCCAACTTTCACCTGGAGAACGCTGGCTATCCAAAGATCAACAACTTCAGTTCAGACATCAAGGTAACAGTGGTCTAATTTTATATTTAAACGTCAAATTAAGAAAAAAGGAGTCCGAATTTAAAGGAGAGGATGTGGGATTTTTAAACCCGTCATCAAACTGCACATGACCAGTAACTAAGTCCACCAACACAGCAGACACCAGCAAAGGTAGCTCATACTTATGTTTACCCAACCTCACCCACATGCCCACCTCAGCTGCTCCTTTAGTAGGAATGAAGGTGTAATCTGATCTGGTGATTCAAAGTTCAGCGTAGTCATTAAATTTAAAATAACATCAGTTTCTTTGCCAACGTGTTTTTAAGGAAGAAATAATTAGTTGAGATTGGCCTTAAAATGGCTGTTTTAACAATTGTATGCTTTGATCTGGCTGCATGTTCAGGGTTGTTGTCCCGAGCCTCGAGAATGCGCTTGTCTAAGCTGCAACTTATTTATGGGCTTCAGAAGAAAGGATGCTAAATACAAATGTTTTACACACTTTTCAGATTCTTATTTGTAAAAGATTTTAAAATCTGTGGATGTCTTTCCTTGATCGTATAAAATCCCACCAAAACTTTTACTTTAAAATTGTTTTCTTATTCAGCTTTTTTTCTGTATAAAGACCCAGATAACTTATTGATTAATTATATTTTTGTTCCTAGGACTCAAAGGCCTATTTCCACCTTCTGAATCAAATCTCCCCTAAAGGCACAGAGGAGAATCAGCCACGCATCGACATCAACATGGCAGGCTTCAACGTAAGCACATTGACCTCCCACAGCCGAGCCTCTCCACACGTTGCCAACTGTGCTGCAGTTCTCACCCGAACACGTGTGTGTGTGTGTGTGTGTGTCTTTTCAGGAGAAAGACGACTTGAAGAGGGCAGAAGCTATGCTGCAGCAGGCCGACCGGCTCGGCTGTCGACAGTTTGTCACCCCGACTGACGTCGTCAGTGGGAACCCCAAACTCAACCTTGCCTTCGTGGCCAATCTGTTCAACAAATACCCAGCGCTGACCAAACCAGAGAACGAGGACATTGACTGGGACCTTCTGGGGGATGGTATGGAAAATAAAGCCTCAGAATTAAATTGCAACAACAAAAGTCTGTGTGTAATGCAGAGACTCTCTCTGGCGGTCATCGCTTTCGTTCTGTTTCATCCCTACTTAATGCCAGAGGCGTTGCTGAAAGAAGCACCCGGGCTTTAGTGATGCAAGGTCCGAAGCACTGAATCACTAAAGCCAATTGCTGCAGTTGTACCACTGACGGTATGCAGATAGGGCGAACATGAGATGTGTCAGAGCGGCCAGCACACCCTCTGGTGTTTGTAAGCTTTACAGAGGAAGTCACCTGCATGATGTCGTGCATAGAGCCGTCACCGAACCCGCTGAGACGAAGGGAGTGAGCCAGCTTCACTCTGCGAGTACACTGCACCTCCTCCTCCACTTCTGAAGCGACAGGCAGCCAAAGACAACACATCCTCCTCTGCAGCCAACTCAGGCATGGGTGGAGAAGAGAACCCAGTCACTGCCATCGACGTGTCCAACTGGCGTGCCTGGAAAAAAAAAAAAAGATTTAATTTCCGGCAGTTCTGCAGACAACTACTCAACTCTTGTGGAAAGGCCCTGATCAGACGACTCTCACCTCTTCTTAGAAGGAGCCACAGTGACCATGTTCTCCACCGGGTGATCATGCCCAAGGCAGGCAAGACTCAAAGTTGGCTAAAATTGGGAGAGGGGCAGAAAAAAAAACAAAACAAAAAAAACACTGCCATCACATTCAGCAAAACAACAAACTTGGAGAGGCTAACACCATTGGCTAAGCTCTGATTGCAAACAGTATGTATATCACAACACAGTCAGAAGCTGTGAGTTGGGAGAGGTGGCAGAAACGCCGTTATCGCCAACAAACATCACAATTAGCATAAATGAAGATAAACCCATCGTAGCCCCTATGAATGCGATGCACCGCTACTCAGACCAACAGGCGATTGAGCGTCCGTTGAAATCATCCAAAAGGCTGATTGCAATGAAAAACGAACTGCATTGCAGAGCGTTGGATGACATCAGACCATGTAGCCTCTGATCAGCTGATGCGTCACAAGTGTTGGTATTACTACTCAAACGGAAACATTCGGTCCTTTCAGCATCGCTCTCTGGCAGTCAGTGGAGATGAAATAAAACTGTTTTTAGGTTTCTTCCACAGATGAGTCAGATACTACATTTTGGAATAAAAAGTAACGTCTGCTCTCTGGCTTTGTTAGTCATACGCCACATACAATGAAGACTATTATAAAACACGATCAGCAGTCACAATTAAGTCCTCTAAATCCCACAATCCTGTCTGGATTAGGTGAGACGAGAGAAGAGAGAACATTCAGAAACTGGATGAACTCCCTCGGCGTGAGCCCCACTGTGAACCATCTGTATGTGTAAGTATCGCCCACAGAAACGAACCACAAACCCAATTTGAGGACTCTGACCTGGACGGGTCCGATGTTGACTGATGTACTGGCTGTTGCAGAGATTTGCAGGATGCCATGGTGATCCTTCAGCTCTACGAGAGAATCAAAGTGGAGGTAGATTGGAACAACAAGGTCAACAAGCCGCCTTATCCCAAACTGGGAACAAATATGAAAAAGGTAGTTTGTCAGAGTCCTTTCAGTTTTGTTTCCAGGCTTTTGCCGTCTTGTGTTGACGCTTGTGTTGTCTCCCCACCACCACCACCACCCTCAGTTGGAGAATTGTAACTACGCAGTGGAGCTGGGCAAAACAACCAAGTTTTCTCTTGTTGGCATCGGCGGGCAGGACTTGAACGATGGCAATCCTACCCTGACTCTGGCACTGGTGTGGCAGCTCATGAGGAGGTAATAATGCATCATAATGTCACAATTAGGCCTGAATAAAGCTTAAGCACACCTTTTCTTTCTTTTTTTTTTAACTTGGAACATAATCACCTATGAAGAAATTCAAAATTTGACAAAGTATCCGTAGCATCAGTCGTTTCTGTATTCAAAATAATCAGGTTGTTTATTAGCATAATGCAGGAAATGATCAGCTTGTTGGGAAATAATCACATCATGAGAGCATGACTGTACACCAGTGTTTTTTTTTGTTTTTGTTTTTTATTAAATGTCATAACAGTATCTTTCAAATGTATTAACACCCCCAGAACATTAGCAGTATTAACAACCTCATCGCACTTCAAATAACTACACATTTTAAAGGCATAGATGGAGAAAAAAAAAAACAATAGCGCTGCTTTAAATTGTGTAGTACGATTAGTGATACCAATTTATAGTTTTCAATACACATGTGATCAATATCAGTAGATAGAATATTCACTGAAATCTGAATCAAAATGGCAAAGAATTCTGGGAAATGTAGGCAGAGGAAAGGCTTTTGCCACTCAACCTCTGGCGTTTAGCTTAGCAAGGTTGGTGACCTCAATTAGGTCACCCATTCTTTGGTCACCTAGCAATGGCTAGCTCACCCATTCTTTGGTTACCTAGCAACGACTAGCTCGCCCATTCTTTGGTTACCTAGCAACAACCTGTTGCGTAACCAGCAGCAGTTTAAGGTTTCACCGTTGTCTCATAACTGCTGGAAATAATAAAAAAAATATTTAAAAAACACGGCGTAGAGTGAAAACAGTTTGGCAGTTTCCAGATATTTAAAACAAAAACTACTCAATAGTTATTGATATTAAAAATTTTCTCTATTGTCCGACATGAAACGCTTGTATTGTGATAAGTTTTTCAGCCATATAGCCCAGCCCCAACTTTCACTGTTTTTCAGTGGACATGAGCTTGTAGAAAGAGGCTGCTCAAATTGACTGTAAAAATCAAAATGGTGTCCACATTAATGTGGATTATTTTTTTTATTAATTAAAGCAGACCCTGTACTCGTTTGTTTTTGATATTTCATTCTTTGCACTTTCACTTTCTGGTCATGGTCATAACAAATGTGCTGCTTCTTTTAGATACACATTGAATGTACTGGAGGAACTGGGTGATGGCGAGAAAGTAAATGATGACATCATTGTAAGATGGGTGAACAAAACATTGGCAGAGGCTGGAAAATCTACCAAGATTTCAAGTTTTAAGGTAAATCCTCCTGGTTGGATTGTGGAAATAATTGCGGTCCTTTTTTTTGTTGTTGTTGTGGGGTTTGGTTGATTTGTTGTAATCTCTGTGTTTATGTTCAGGACAAGGAGATAAGCAGCAGTCTGGCAGTGCTGGAGCTGATTGATGCCATTCAACCTGGGAGCATCAACTTTGACCTGGTTAAAACCGGCAGACTCTCTGAAGACGACAAACTGGACAATGCCAAGTAAGAATTCAGCGAAAAATGTGAAACTGAATTAAGATGCGGTTTCATTAACTGACCCCGGATTTACAAAAGTTTTTGTTTTACATTTTCTGTCCTCCTGTTATGATGGCTTCATTTCTTTTAACGAAATGCCAGAAGGATTGGGGTTTCTCCAGCTGTATGGAGCTTTGAGTAAAGTTGCATCAGCCCCTCCCCAACTTGTTGCTGCTGTTGATCAATGAATATTTTTTTTTCTCTATAAAGAACACATCTACAAAAAAAAGTGTTAACAGGGATATTTACTTGAAAATTAAAACTATATTTAGCAAGTGGTGTGTAACACTAATTCTGCAAAACAGAGTAGGGTTTTTCTTCTGTAAAAATAAATAATCTTATGAAAATTATACTCTGTGCTTCCTCTGGTCATCTTAGCTTTGAGTGTAGCTAATGATTTCAAAGTGTGCAACATGATCTGAAACACCAATACTGACAAAAACAAATAAATGTTTGAGTGGCCAAACTTTTTGACAGCCTGAATTTAATCATGATTCCTTAAAAAGTTTTCCATTTAACTGGATCCTGTTCTATATTTTGTGGTAATGCCATCAATTATTACTACTTTTTAGTGGTAAAACCATGAAACTGGTATTTTGTTTAACTCAAGGTCGTCATACCAATGAATGTTTCACACCAGACCAGTGATGTTGCTAACATGTGAATAGCTTACCTCAGTAAACGCCCTTTTCCTCTGCAGATATGCCATTTCTATGGCGAGGAAGATCGGCGCTCGTGTCTACGCCCTGCCAGAGGACCTGGTGGAGGTCAAGCCAAAAATGGTGATGACGGTCTTTGCCTGCTTGATGGGACGAGGGATGAAGCGCGCCTAAGCGAGCTGCTTGGATCACAGGGACACTTAACACTTCCCCAAACAAAAAAAAACAAAAAAAACAATTAGCATTTTGAAAGAGCTTCCTCGACCGAAGAAATGAAGATTTGTTTTGGTTTTGTTTGTTGTTTTTTTTGTTTGTTTTTTTGCCTTAATGAATCAGAATCATACACTTGCATGCACCCTCTACCTCTTCTCATACACAGAGGTGTTTTCTGAAGGATCCTTTTTATTGAAGGTGAAGCTTCAGGATGGAAAATCTCCAGAGGCGACGCTTATCAACCTTCTATGCTCATTTATAAGAATGCTGTCCCCCCCTATAAAAATATGCATAACATACCAGCTGCAAGGTTGTTTACATATTTCTATCCTGGCTGACAAGTCGATTATCTCCTCGACCAAGCAACAGACATTCCTGAGTGCTTTACCTTTGAATATATGCATCAGAAGGCCAAAAGTAAGTCAGAGAGGTTTAAAGTTTGGGTGGAGGACACGTTAAAAGAAGAAAACCGATGCTCAAACATGTTCTCTTTCTCAATGGCATGCGAGTGTTTCAGTAGAGGGGACTCTGCGGACGTCTACATATCAGAAAACAGAAGCCATGAGGTCAGTGTGTGGTGATGACCTGTGGGAGGAAATGCTATTTGTATTGCCTCGTAATCTTTTTTTTTTCTTTCTTTTCCTTTTTCTTGGGATTATCATGCAACATGCTGTAAATGCTGTCTTTAAGGATGTCTGATTTGTGTTGCATTGGGATTTTTTTTTTTTTGTATTTCTGTGTCCGTTCGATGGTGAGCAGGCTGACTTGACTCTCCTGGCTTCATGCTGTGCCTTCAACTATCAAAAGATGATTTGTATTTGTGCTCTGAGGGTTTCTCTTTGTTTTCTGCTCATATTAAACATTACCAAATACAGTTACTTCATTCCAAGTAGCTTGATGATGTGCTATGACGACGGCCAAATTGAAATTGGTCTTTTGTTCATGTCTATTCTCCCAAGTAAGTGCTTTACATGTAACAATAAACATGATTTTGAAAGTAGCTGCTGTGTGTGGTCTTTGCTGTTTGTTTTTTAAAAGAACTTTTGTAAGAAGTTGTGGCAGAACTTTGAAGTGAAACTTAGTTTGTATCATGCTCGGATTTTCTGCTGAACAAATGTATATAATTTTGCTTTTCTGAAATGGTAGCATTTGCAAAGCTCCGATATGTCATAAAAGCAATACAAATAAATAGTCAGGGACTTTTTTTTTTAATGCATTTTCAATGCATTTCACAAAAGTATTTGTAAGGCTTTTATTTCAAACTTGCCTCTACTTAAATGTGACACGCCTTGTGCTGAGCTGAAAAACAAATCTGTTGGAAATTATGTAAATGTGGACACAGTCGAGTATCCCCCCCCCATCACATTTCCTTTTCTTCATTTCAGATCTCTCTGCATTGCCACACTTATCCAAATCCATCAGATTATGAGGACATCTCTTGTCTAAAACGCTCCATGCATGACTGAACTGATTTAATGTCAGATTTACTTCATAAAGTTTTTGTTTCTGTTCATAAAGTCATTCTTTTGCTAATTTTGCTTGTACTCAGTGATGCTGGCGATTAAAATCCACCTTCATCTGGAGCTTTCTAAAAGGACACCTGATTTGATTGAACTGTTCGTGCTTATCTACAGCAAAGTAACCCCAGAGCATGATGCTGCCACTGCCATGCTTCACTGCAGGTAAGGCGTTATTTTTGGTGACGTGGTTTCTCTGTGCTGGATTTTTCTTTTGGAAAACTGAGTTATTGTCAATCCAGGCTTGATGGTCTGATACGAAAAGCTTTGGTGGCTCTTCAGACTGTCATGGAATGAACAGACACATTTCAGATCAACTTTTATGATTCAACGGTTTACCTCATTTTCCTTTTACTACTTCTCCTTCCTCTTATCTCAGTTTCTGTTGCCGTCCTTCCCTCTTTTTCCTCATAAAACCTGTCATCTGTCTGACAAAGCAAACTGTGAGCAAGAGTGATTGTGTGTTTGATCTGTTGTCTTTTCCCAGTGCAGCGGGGAGTAGACGAGGCAGACTGCAGGTCGCTGTTCACTGACTCGGATCTCGGATTCCTGCGAATTCCTCTGGGCTTCGCTCCTTGTAAAGTCTTTCAAGGCTCTGATTACGGCTCCGGCACCTGCCTTCGTGCTGCTTGATGAGGAGGCTGTCTGGTGTGGCCTTCATCGTCCGTGCTTTATCGTTTCAGCTGTTTTCAGATGGGAACATTTGGAGCTAAAGTTTCAATTTGTCTGCTGAAGAAGAACTTTGTACATTGTTGCCTAGGAAACGTTTTCAGTAAATGTTTCCCACAGAGGCGACGTTCAGGTGTAACAGAATTTATGGGTTCACACAAAATTTTAAGTGTTAAGTGTATAAAAAAAATGAGATTAATAATATATTGTACATGATTATAGCATAAAAATATAACTATCATATATTTTATCAAATGTTCAGAACGGTATGTGTAGCAAATGTTTATGTTTTGAAAACATAATTTACAGTACAGAGATTTCCCAGAAGAGCAGAAATGTTTAAAAAAAATCTAATAAAAACTTAACAGCTTGATGATTGGTTCAGAATCACTTTATTTTAATTAATTGAAGATTTCCCCAAATAAGAAGCTTTCTACTGGATAGACTTCAGATTCACGCTTAACACAAAAAAATCTCTTTTGGTTTAATTTCCCTTTGTCTTATTGGAACGGCATGTATAAAATTGGTCATATTTCTACACCACACTATTTATTCTTGATCCTGTTCATAAACATGTATTAATAGTTTATTTTAAAAAAAATCCCTGATGAGATTCAGAATTTCCACTTTAAATCAGTAAACCTGCCTCAGAGTTGGCCCACACCATGATACCGCCATCACCAGTTTAAATCGCATCTTTTTTTTTTTTTACTTTTTTTTTTAAAATAGTATATTTTTATTTTTATATTTTATTTTTTTCAAATATAATCCTTACATGCAGGACTCAGAGAAATACATCTCAACAGTACTCTGTAAAAACTATTTTATTTTTTAGGATTTATTAGATATTTAATTCACTTTTCACATCCAGGCACTTCGCCCATTGTTTTTGGTAAAATAGATCCAGTTAAGGCAGAACATGTTAATGGATAATATTTTTCAAGTCTTCCTACGGATTCTTAGCTTCACTTAATTCTGAACTTGAACTAGGCCATTTCAACTCATCACTTTACTCTGATCTGAACCATTCCACTGTAGGGCCGGTCAGCTCCATCCATCCTCCTTTATCTACTCCTGACCAGCTTCTCTGCTGCCGCTGAAGAAAAGCATCCCTACAGCATGATGCTGCCACCACCATGTTTTGCAATTTAGATGGTTTGTTTGGTCAGAAAATTGCTGTTTTAGTCTATCCATGCACTTAGACACCTTGAGCAAACAATTCTGTAAGGAAAAGGAGAAAAAGGAATATATATTTTTTGCAGAAAATACATTTGCATTTCTTAGATTTGTGTGTGTGTGTGTGTGTATTTGTTTTTCTACTAACATGACAAGAATAGATCCAGATTTATAGAAAATGTATATTTCCCCAAAGATTTCTCACATCCAGAGCTGACGTCTGGGCTCTGAAAGCCCCACCCCGCCTTTACCTCCTAACCTACCTGTCTACTCTCATCGGAGGACGAGCGCAGCCACGTGTTCACACCTCTGACTGGAACACCTTTCAAAGCCTCACAGAACACCATTTCAAAATAACTGTGTTTTAGGAGTGTTTTCATTCGCTCGCAGCTTTGAGGATGGATCTGTCGGAGGCGCTTTGCTCCGGATGACGGAGTCTTCAGGTAACTAAAGGAAACCTAAGGTAAGAGTCACTGTTTGTGCAACTGCTTTGCAGTGAATGAAGACGGTGAAGTTCTGCCGCAGCTCTGTCAGCAGGAATAAAAGTAACGTTTATATGAATCAGAATTTATCTCCAGCTTCACAAAATGTAGACATTCGAGCCATTTCAACAATTAGTTCTTTTAAAGCTGAGTTTGGCTGAGTGATAACTTCTGGTGGTTCAACCCGGATGCCCCTGTGATGTAATGATGAGCCGCAGTTTGCGCGCGCACTCAGCACGCTGGTTTCCTGAGTGATGAAGGTCCGGAGGGAGAGCTGCTGATAGGCCCGCTCAGCTGGAGAGGTTCAGTCTGACCGAAGCCGTGTTTTCGTTAATGATCTACCAATTAGCCACACAGCGGTAACAGTTGTCTAAACAGCTCCTCGTCTGTCTGTCTGTCTGTGCCGCAGGGTGGAAATGCGTTACGGGCCACACATGTTACTGGTAGAGGGGATAAAGTGCTTCCACTTGGTGGAGAGGTGTTGGAAAGTTTCACCTAAACTCTCCAAAAGGTTCGGTTCACGACTTTTAGTCTTGGATGTTTTCTTATAGATCAAACTGTCAGTTCTTTGAAGCCAGCAGACAGACTACTGGTACATTTTAAATACGTTTGTTTGATGAGGCAAATGTTGTTAGCAACAAGTTGCACAGTAAAAAAAAAAACTGCTTTAAGTAACATTTAAATATGATTCATGAAATAAATATCAGAAATCCACGAGATACATTCAATTAAAATTGTTTGAAATTGAATAAATTATAATACATTTAAATACTAAATAAACAAAAAATTGCATGAATTTAATAGAATAAATAATTAAAATGTACATCTTTAGAGAAAATATGAAATAGTTAAATACATATTTAAAATTTATTTATATTAATATCAAGTAAAAGAGGTAATGATAAGTAAATATAAGTACTCGCTGTAGTTTTTGTGGTATTAATAAAAAATCTATTAAAATATAGAACAATTAAGGTCTGCTTTTTTCATGCAGTTCTACAGAAGGTAATAAAATGCTCTTTGGAAAAAAAAAAAAACAGAAAACTTGTCTGTCCTGGTTTAAAGGAGCTAATGGTTTTTCCACAAGTCTTTTTTTTCAGGAAGCATAAAATAAGAAAAGAATGCAAAACAACAAGAAAAAAAAATCTTAGGCAGCACATTTTTCCCATCAGACCAACATAGAGTCGAGTTATAAATTGCTCAGATCCTGTTTTGTATATGCGTCCCTCACCGCGGCAACTGAGCCGTCACCTGACAGATGCTGGTTGGGGACTGCAGACGGTCTCCGTTGGCCAACATCCCCTGACTATAAACTGACATTATGCACCATAAACACTTTCCTCTGCTGCAGCAGCTCTGCAGAGAAACAGGGAACACTCCTAATGACAGCATGGGTTGAATGGCAACAAGTGAGGCTTCAACACTGCTGTTTGTCCTCCGTGACAGAACCTGAGGATGACAGGCCAGGTGCCAGAGAGAGACCGGTCGCCCCACAACCTGTCAGTGAAGACAACCTTGGAGGAAGAGATCGAGAGGGCTGAAAGTAAACTTAGTAGGTAAGAAAAAGTCAGTTTTATAAAAGCAGCACATGAAACGAATAACGAGAGTTTTACTTTTCTGTTTTGTTGTTTTTGTACCAGGGTGCCATCGGTCTGCGATGACACGTCATCAGAGCTGCAACGAGTTGCCGCTCTCGACCCCGACGGACGCAGTTCGGAGGATTCTTTTCAGAGGAATGGGGCCATTTCAAGGTGACACTGTAGCGTCGCGGCAATTACATTTTAGCATTTTTGCCAGAGTTTCTGAATTGTTAGATGTGAACATCAGCAGCATTGTTTGGCACTTACATTGATGTGCCTGACAAATGAGTCAAATCATTGTAATACGGCCACAATTTATCAAACCTTTCTCTATCAGAGATTGTTGTTTCACTCTGCAAATCCATGTAATTTCTGTGCTTCTCTGGGATAAGGTTTCACATGAACGGCAATTTCTGTGTCATTTTCATGATTTCCGTGAAGCTTAAAGGGGATTTTTTTGCTTTGCACGTGTCTTAGACTGGTGAAACTGGTGGTGAGGCTGAGGGAATGGGCACACAGGAGCCTGGTGGAGGAGGAGGAGCGACCAGACTCCTTCCTGGAACGCTTTCGCGGCCCGGAGCTGAGAACAGCCCCTAGTCGCAACAGCATCACCCAACCAGATGCCAATGGCAACAATGCCAAAGGGATCTTGAGGTATTCCTGACTGGGTTAGGGTTGAAATTTCTAATTAGGTCAGAAGACACCCTGTTCTATCTATTGTGTTGTCTTGAGATTTTAACTCGATGATACTGCTTTGTAAAATGGTGTTCTGTTAGTCAATGCTACATTTTAAAACAAAATAACTTTTCCGAGATAAATTTCCATGGGGATTTAACTAATGTATCATTTGTCTGCTCCTCATACTTCCAGGAAGAGGTGGGAATTGTTAGTTGTCTCACCATCTGATGACGCCTACTACCGTTGGCTGTTTGTCATTGCTATTGCAGTCCTCTACAATTGGCTCCTTGTGATTGCAAGGTATTATAATTCCCACAGTCGGCTACCTCCAGCCCTGCAGTTGGATAATAAATGCAGTGATCTGTACAGTCCAGCCCTTTGATTGGAGCACTAAATTATTTGGACCTTTTTATGTTCCCAGGGCATGCTTTGACAAACTGCAGGTGAGCATTTACATCTGCTGGCTGGTGCTGGACTACATCTCCGATACTGTCTACATACTGGACAGTTTTGTGCGTCTACGGACAGGTAATCCAATAAAAACACTCCCTTCTTCTTTTACATATTTGTCAAAGCTGTCTAACTAAATTTCCTCTCTGTCTACGTTGTTTAAGGTTTTCTGGAACAAGGCCTCCTGGTGAAGGACCACGCCAAGCTAAGAGACAGTTACATCCGAACATTACAGTTCAAGCTTGACGTGGTGTCCATCCTGCCCACTGATCTGGTGTACATTTACACTGGCATCCACACTCCTCAGCTCCGATTCAATCGCCTGCTGCGCTTCCCTCGCATGTTTGAATTCTTTGACCGGACAGAAACACGCACCAACTACCCCAACATCTTCCGGATCTGCAACTTGGTGCTCTACATCCTGGTCATCATTCACTGGAATGCCTGCATCTACTACGCTATATCCAAGTCTTTGGGGTTTGGTTCAGACACGTGGGTCTTTCCAAACATCTCCAAACCGGAGTACTCGTCCTTAACAAGAAGCTATGTCTACTGTTTGTACTGGTCAACCCTCACTCTTACCACCATTGGAGAAATGCCTGCACCTGTGCGAGATGAGGAGTACTTGTTTGTGGTCTTTGACTTCCTTGTTGGAGTGCTGATCTTTGCAACAATTGTGGGAAATATAGGCTCCATGATAGCCAACATGAACGCCACCAGGGCTGAGTTTCAGGCTCGAATTGACGCTATCAAACACTACATGCACTTCCGCAAGGTCAGCAGAGAGCTGGAGACGCGCGTCATCAAGTGGTTCGACTACCTGTGGACCAACCAAAAAGCCGTAGACGAGCAGGAGGTGCTGAAGAACCTGCCCAACAAACTGCGGGCCGAGATTGCCATCAACGTACACCTTGAGACACTCAAGAAAGTACGCATTTTTCAAGACTGTGAGGCCGGACTGCTAGTGGAGCTTGTGCTCAAACTACGTCCGCAGGTTTTTAGTCCAGGAGACTACATCTGCAGGAAAGGAGACATTGGTAAGGAGATGTATATCATTAAAGAGGGGAAGCTGGCAGTCGTAGCTGACGATGGGGTCACGCAGTATGCTCTCCTCACTGCTGGAAGCTGCTTTGGGGAGATCAGCATTTTGAACATAAGGGGTAGTAAAATGGGGAATCGCCGCACAGCCAACATCCGAAGCTTGGGATACTCTGACCTCTTCTGCCTCTCCAAGGACGACCTAATGGAGGCAGTGACAGAGTATCCAGACGCTAAAACAGTGCTAGAGGACAGGGGTAGGGAGATCCTTAAGAAGGAAGGGCTTCTTGATGAGAATGCGGAGAAGGGCGGGCTACAGAAGGAGGACGCAGAGGAGAAGGTGGAGAGACTGGAGTCCTCTCTGGACACCCTACAGACTCGTTTTGCCCGTCTGCTGACTGAGTACACAGACACTCAGCAGCGGCTAAAGCAGCGAATCACTCTGCTGGAGCGGCACCTGAACCAAACTGACTGCGGCGCAGAGGCAAACAATGACACGGATGCCAGCACACAAATGGCAAGTGGAAGTGGTCCCGGTGGTTTTGGCGGTACAAATGGGTCACCACATCAAAACGATGTTCAGACTCGGAACAGAAACAGGAAAACATTACAACACTGATACTTTCAACATCAGACTTCAGCCATTCATTCATCCACTCACTGGATGAATCATGGAGGATGGAGCCTGTCTCCAGGGGTCAATGGCCTGAAGGCGGAGTACGTCCTGGACAGATCACCAGTCCATCACAGGCAGCACAAAGACACATTGGGCAAATAGCCGTGCATGTGCACACAGCAGGGTAATTTAAAGTGGGCAATTAAGCTAAAATGCATGTTTCTGCTCTGCTGGAGGCAGACGGAACATCTTCACACGCCATTGCCCTTTTACTGTTTTCTTGCAATTTAGAATTTAAAGAAATACCTGCATTTCAATCAACATGAAAACAAAATACACAACACCAGAACCCAGCTAACTTTGAGTTATTGTACAAACGAACGGCCAAGAGCTGAATGCATGTGCAAAGGTTGACTTCAAGTTTCAAACCAGCTCAAGCTGAATAAATGTTACAGAGTACATAAACAACAAGTACAAGATACTCTGGGATTTCTTTATATCTTCCTTGATCACCTGTGAGTGTCATGTTTGTTTTCATCAACAGAGACATTCAGTTCCCTCTACATGTCATCTATTATGCTTTGGTACTCTTCAAATGAACTCCTTCTGCTACTCCAGGGAACCAAAGGCCTAAGGAGATATTGTGCATGGTGATTAGTTGTCACAAACAAACAGTTTCCAGTGCCCCTCTTTCTAAGGTACTAACATTCAGCTTTTTCACATTTACAATTACAATCACAAAATGCCCTTTTAAAGGAAATTTACACCGCAGACCAACACAAAGGGAATGATTGTGGAACAGAAGGAAATTCTTTACAATGAAGATCTTTGGAAAAGTGAACTTTTATTCATCCCCCCCCCCCCTTGCTCCGATACCCCAAAATAAGGACTAGTGACTTTAGAAATTACCCAAATAGTAAATAAAATCCACAAGTATAAACTTACCCTTTCAACTGTGAAACAGGGTGGGGAAAGGGTCATGCTGTGGAGATGCTAATCTTTAACAGGGATTAGGAGATCGGTCAGAGTTGGGGCACTGGATTTAAATATTTGTAATAAAAAATTTTAATTTCTTGCAAATGTACAAAATTACTCTATTGCATAAAATCCCAATAAAATACATTGACATTTGGGATTGTAACATATAAAAAAGGTTTATTAATACCTGTGCGATGCACTGTAAATCTGTATCAATGTTGTTGACTGTTTCTTAAATGTTGCATTTACAAAGTTTGTGCCATGAAAATGTTTTGCTGAAAAAACAGACTTCCTTTTTTTAAAAAAATAAATAAATAAATAAAAAGAAATGATTAATCTTCGGACACTCGATATTGATTGTTTGCAAAAGCTTTGTGTTCTACCTTCTAACCCAACAAAAACGAGTGAGGTCCTGTATACTGACTTCCATCCATTTATTTGAGGAAAGTTGCACTTTGAAGTAAAAGGCCGGGGATTTTCCAGTTTTCAGCCTTTGCATTCCTGGACACACATGAGCAGTGTTGATAAGAGGAGCTGGAACAATGCCTCACAGCAGCAGAGCTGAAGAGAGCTGGTAACAATAAAGAGGCAGGAGCTGCCGAATCCATATCCTGCCAGAAAGGCACTGATGATATCAAGCATCTTGAATCAATCTTCACTCAGCTACAGAATGGTAAAAGAAGGGTTTCTAAACTCTTAAATATATGCATCATGGGACATTTCAATAGACATTTAAGATGAAGAACTATGATAATGATCATAATGTAGAGCAAATGTGCAAAGGATTTTTTTGTTCATTACTTGTTTTCCTTGTGTGCATCTCCGCATGTTGTTTTATGAATAAACTTTAAACGGTTCTTGTTTTGCATTAAGGTTGTCAAGTTGCTGAACTTCTTTGAAGGGTTCGACGTGACGTTTCAGAGGAAAGTAAATAGTGTTTTTTATTCAGCTCCACAGGAACCAAGGAGGGGTCAGGGTGAAATAAAAGTAAACAATCCATTCTTTCTGTTTAGTAAAGTTAACGCCTGCATGTTTTTGTGAATTACCATAGTTCTGGATTTTTCTAGCTTGGAGTATGACTTGTTTTAATTACATTTATTTTGTTGATGGAAGGCTGTGGTTTTGGTTTTACAGCACAGTCTGCCTTTTGCACATATTTTAATAAATAATTGGTCCCAATTTACTACCATTTCATATAAGCTATTTCTACATTAAATCCTCAAATTTCACTTTAACTGAGGTGGTTCGCCCAGGGCGCCAAACAGGCTAGGACCGTCTCTGGTGACGAGAACTGCAAGTATCCTTTCATCAATCTGTCTTAAAGTTGCAGCAGCAACAACTGCAGTAATTAAAAAGTTACACAATTAAATTTTTAAACAGTTTCTTTCTGAAGAATGCAACATTTTATGCCGTTAGGACCAAACTCTGGCAGATTAAATTTTAAAATTATTTTTGATTCAACCAAGAGGCGTTTAAGTGCAAAACTTTAATAATGCTTTCAGTCAGAAGAAAAATTTTAGAGAAAAAATGTTACTTTAAATTTTCATCTGGCAGGAGGATGAATGATTTCGAACTGTAAAACTATGAAAGTGTAAAATATCAATCCGGAGTCAAACTTACCAGTTACACCGAACCAAAATAATTAAAAACTAAATATGTTTGGGAAAGTTGTTTTTGTTGTTGTTTTTGCTTTATAAGATAAAGAGAAAATGTTTTACTTAACCAGCCTAGCATGACAGGTTTAAAGATGAGATTTAATTAAGTGTTCAGTTTTTAGAAGTTCATGTTTTCAAATCACATTTGGAATAAAAACATATACATTTGTCCCCAATAAGTCAGTCTGGTGGCTTTGCAACAGTAGAGGAAAAAAAAAAAAAAAAAAAGTTTGTACTTATGTTTTGTAGCTAATCAAACCATCTCACACACATTTTGTGATTGTGTTGTTGGTGTGAAATTAGCTTAGTGAAAAGTACCATTAAGGAATTTCATGCCGCTGATTTTATTCCCTTTCAAGATCTAAATCCTGCTTTCCTGGTTCACCGTGTTTTCCTCAACTCAGACGTTGTTTCTGAATTAAAGACGAATGTGGCCGAACGACCCAACTTTTGGGCTGTGAGATGAGAGTACATAATTTCATATTAATCTTTAAAACGGGATGGGCCTAAGCGTTTGGTGTGAATGCTGCAATACTTCCACAAACCACTAGGTGGCGATTTAGTTTTAAATGCTTTGACATTGGGCCAATTCACAGAAAAAATAACTACGAAAGTCTTGTAAAGCTTCATCTGCACAACGGTTTTTTTACACCAATATTTCTTGAGTATAATTAAAAGGAGGTGAAGTACCAGCAGCGGGATTTATACCAGTTTAAGAACATTGTGTTTGGTACATCCATACAAACCACACTGATGTAGCATAAAAGGGAAGAAGCAAACAACCATATTCCTTTCAGTCATTTAAGCCTCCAGGAAGATCTTTTTTAATAAACATAGATCTTCTGATTAGATTGTAGCAACTCTTACTAAGCTTATCATGAAAGCCTCATTGATCATCCAGATTGTTCTAGTTAACAGTGATTTCTTCATTATTTAATACACACACACACACGCGCGTGTGCTGAAAACACTTAGCTATCTCCTTACAGTTCTCTCCAGCGTGGGTATCAGTTTCCTTTTGAGAGAGCAGAACAGCTGCTCAGCTAAACCTGTATCAAGCAATGTCTAACCACAGGCTAATTAAACCATATAAAGCCAAGGAAGTGTGGATAACTGTTTGGCCAAATTTTACCTTTATATTTTTTTTAATGCAGCCAAGAAATATTTTCAAAACAAAGAAACAGCTTATCTAGTGTTTTCCAGGTAATCCACAGCAAAACTTTTGAGTAAATGTACATAATTAGCGTTCTGTGCCTTTAAATGGCTGCTCCAACACTTCTGTCAACCCACTTGGCAGGTGCAGCATATCACATGTACCAGACAACTAGTCCAGGGTTCTTAGTGGACTCCATACTAAACACACATATTGCAGTTTACAAAAAAAATCTGAATAAATACAAAAAACACATACACAAAATTAGGCTTCTAAATATAACTATATTTTTTGTGACCATTTAAAAACCGCAGTTGAAAAATCAAACAGTGTCACTGGGACACACTGCACTGACTATATAAATCCGATGGATACAACAAAGTGAGAAAAGAAAGGCCTTCATGGTAAACACACGTTTTTAACTGCTTCATGTGTCAACTAAGCATAAATATTTCATCAGAGTGTACCTCTGTTCAGGATACTTCTGATTCCTGTAGAAATTAGACAAAAAAACTAAGATTCTCCCAGAATGACTGTTGATTGAATGTAAAGATAGAGCAGAAATGATGTCGGGCTGTTTATATCTATCAGAGCTTTCGAGGCTGCAACATGCTATCTGTGCATTGATTGGCTGAGAGTATCCGCTGGGAATCAAGCGTGGGCTAACGCATCCGCATGTGCAGGCTGTGCTTGGGTCCGTCCACCCGCTCCAACTTCTCAAAGTGTTTCCTCGCGTTTCGGATGTTGATGAGCGTTGCTGCAGACGCTGAAAAACAAATAAAATAAAAAAAATTAAAAAAAAGATGGTGAATATTGCAAAACGTGTTCACATCTTATATTGTAACCCACCAACACTGATGTACTTACGAATAGAGGGGTCTGACATGATCACCATGACGTAAGTGTTGGAGGTGAAGACGTCGATAAAGGCCGCAAAGTTGGAGTTTCTAACTTCCATGCTTTGGAACGAAGCTGCGAGTTTACTGAAATAACAAGACAGACGAAGCGACTAAATACGAGAAAAATTGACAGAAAACGTTCAGCGGATCACGCGCAACGTGAACTTACCTACAGCTGAGCTTGAACTGTTTGATGATGTTACTGATCTTCTCAAACCTGTGAGCGTCACGCTGCTCTTTGCACTGATAGTGGGAGATTACCTACATGGGCAAACGTACATCGACATGCTTTACATTCCCAGATCCAAATCTAGGCTGCTGAAAACACACAATCTTACCAAGCATTTTAAGTCTCGTTTTCAGTGCAAATATCTTTGTAAACTTTATTTAAGATAAAACTAATTTAAAAATAACTTATCAGCAAGAGACAGGAGCTTGTTTGAAGTAAATAATTCCTTAATATTGGTGAAAAAGTACTTGTTTCATTGGCAGATAATTTCGCTTATTATAACATGGGGAAATTGTCTTGTTATAAGTAAATGTATCTGCCAATGGAACAGGTGCTTTTTAAGCAATATTAAGTAATCATTTACTTAAAACAAGCTCCTACATCTTGGTGAAAAGATACTTGCAAGTTAGTCTTCACTTATTTGAAGTGTAATAAGATATTTGCACTACAAACAAGACTAAAAATGCTTGGTAAGGTTTTGTGTTTTTGCAGTGAGACAGAAGCGAAAGGTCGCTCTCACCAGGAAAGTGGCTCTCTCAAACAGAAGAACCTCATCTGCTTCTATGATCTGTGCAAAATTTCTCAGGTTCGTCTCCAGCTGCTGGACGTTTGGGATGAGTTGATAAACTATGCTGGACCAGGCCTGCAGAGACATTTTAACGAGCTTCTTACAAAGGCGACTTTATCGGTTGATATAATGAAAAACAAAAATAGCATTCAATCAAGTCAACTCACCTTGTACAATGTTTCATCCCAGATTGATGTCCTGAAGCACGTGCAAGCCAAAGGTCTAGACAGCCGCTTCAGGTCTTCTTCACGCTCCTTAAAGATCTGTAAAAGCAAAAAGGAAGTGGCATCACAAAAACCAAGGAAAAGAGCAGAAAGACTACAAATGACAACACACCAGCCCCATGGTGACGTATGGGGGTGGCGGCATCATGCTGTGGGAATACTTCTCTTTAATGCTTCAAAAACCTCACTGTCATATTTGATTCCATCTTAAGTTTCAGAAACCACATTAATAATTAAAATAATAATATAATTATTTTTGTGTGTCCGCAACCGTACTGAGCTCAGTTCTGGCTCTGCTGGAGGTTTCTTCCTGGTAAAGGTGAGTTTATATCTTTAATTAGACAGAAACGTTTAACTATATAGAATAATTAACTGAGCTTAATGCACCGTTTGATAACGAGGCTCAATGGGAACATGTTACTGAATTGAAGTCATTTTTTGTAACATGCCTCGAGATTTCATTTATTGTGAAATGGCGCTCTATGAATAAACTGAACTGAATTGGTTTTAAGGTTCTCTTAGTATACACAAGTTAGTTTTCATGAAGACTGATAAATAAATCGTAAAATATTGTCACATCTATTCAGCCTGGTTTGGAGTGGCAGTGTACAGCCATTATCGCTTATAGATTATGATGATATTTCAATTGTAGCAACTTGTGGTTTATTATTTTATCGCTGATAAGACTGTTAGCATTCACAGAAAGTACTGATGTTTTAAGATTTTTTTTTCTTTATTATTATTCCAGATTTTACCATCATTTATGTTCATTAGGTTAAATGTAGGTTTGTTTTTTTTGTTGGGTTCTCTTTTTTGTTTTTAACAAATCATATTTTCTCATTTCACCTCGCTAATTTAATGCACACAATTTAGTTCCCAGAGTTTCTCATTCTGTAGATTTGATCGATTTCTTTCACTTTTAATTTGTCATTCTTCATTACCACTAACCACCCGTTTTATTTGTCCGTTTAGGTTACTTAAATGTTTCTTCTCTTCCGAGTAAATGGTTGTTTTTAACCTCAGTAAAACGTGTTCTTACACTTGACTGACAGAAAGTACTGTTGGTGCAGCAAAGGCTTGTAAGGCAGTGGCTCATGCTCACCAAATCTCTCTGGTCTTCCTGGACCAGGTCCATTTTGTGCACCAGACAGAACACTTTGGCATCAGGCGAGTTCTGCAGGATGGCCTCCAGACACGACTGGTAGTAGTGCATGTCTTTCTCCAGCTCACGGCTCTCAACGTCAAACACATAAATAAGGACCTCGACATTTCTGAAAATGTTGTCCCTCTGACTCGTGAAATAGTTCTCCATAAACGTGTCTTGTCTGGTGGATAAAAAGATATATATCACTAGTGAAGTCATAGCAGAGGAAAAATAAAGTCTAATGTTGAGATAGGGTTTACCCTCCGCAGTCCCACAAGTTTAGAACCAGATTGCCCAGAAACCGAACATGGGAGTGCTCCACATCAACTAGAGTTAACAAAAAAAAAGCAGGTTGATTTTAATTAAAAACAATCAAAACACCAGTCAGTCATGATTTATCTTTAAATAAGTTCAGTTTAGTACTTACTTGTAGCTCCGAGGCGACGTGTGTCCCGAGCTATGTAGTTGGCAAAGATGATTGACCTCATGCTGGTCTTTCCAGACCCACTTTTCCCCATCAGTAACACCTAACAACAAACCAGAATATCTCAGCAAACAAAGTCGAAAACTAAGTAGAGGTCCTGAAACTACACGGCCAGCTTCACCTTTTTCTTCATCGCTGAGCTTGACATCCCCCTGGGGAGACACGGTTGTGAAGATTTTCCTGAGCTGCAGGTCAGATGACTTCGGTCTGTTTCTGCAGCACTTCTCCTGCGGAGCAGTTTCACCCAGCTGTTATTACAGCCCCCATCAAAAGTTACATCGTTAAACCCGTAAATTATCACAAACATGTGTGTATATTTACAGTTCAAATCCAGCTCGACACAGAAAATAGTACAATTCGCCTAATACGTTAATTTAATCGATCTGTCCTGCTACGAAAAATCACTTTAGCTAATGCTAACTACGCTAACAATGTTAGCCTACCAAACTGAGCAGCGAAGCTGTCCTAGTTAAAGTTTTGTGTCGTGTTTTATACTTACTCCTAAATGACTTAGCAGCTACTGGTGTCCAGGTAAACTTAGAGAACGGTTTATATTTGTTTTAGAGGACACAGCTCTAATCATTACTAAATGAGAGCAGGGTGAAGTAAAAAATCAGCTGCTTCCTGTTTACGCGAAAGTCACATGATGATCGATTTGCTAAATGCCCTGAGTTTTGTCTTCCAGGCAGTTTTTAATTATTTAACCAATTGATAGGATTGATTTTTATCGATCCGTTTAGATAAATAATGCTCAAGCACAAAGTCAGAGCTGTTAAAGGCAAATATAACAGAAATGCTGGAGAATTAATTTTGATCAACAGTTAACGCCTAGCAAAACAAACCCAAGGGGAAATATTCAAGCGATGCTGGTTTCTACAAATGTTAAAAATTTGAAACGAAGAATGTTCTTTGTTAAAACAGTCTGAATTGAAGTCAAATGAAAGAAAAAGAAAAAAGAAAAAGAAAAAAACAAAACAAAAGTTCCGCGGAGGTGCCACTAGAGGGAAGTGAACAGATTAAATAGTCAAACCTTATAAAACTCTAAGACTTTGTACTGCTGTGCTGGGGTCTTCAGTTTGACAGCAGCCACATTTGGCTCTTAATAAGCTACTAAATAATAAAATGATAAATGCTTTAAAACACACTGAAACTGAAATTACTTGTTTAGTCAGCTTTTCTGTGTTTTATGAAATTGTTGCATAATATTTCCACTACGAAATTAAAAATGTGGTGCAATTAACTTTAATCTCTAATCACAAAATGTGCTTTTCTTATTTTCAAGAAAATTCATTTGTTGCCTTTTGTTAAGTTTCAAATGTAACCCTTTCCTCTAATATCTACTGTCTTATTATTATTATTATTATTATTATTATTATTATTATTATTATTATTATTATTAAAGCACAATCTTAGAACAAATTGATATATTGTGCTTTTTCAAATGGTGGTTTGTAGCTGCGGATAAAACTGATTTAGCAGGACACAATGGATGTTAGAGATTGACTTTTGGGGTTGAAGCTCCGTATAAGGTTTTTTGAGAGGGATTCTTCAATGGCTTCAACATCCACATTTTTTTTTACACTTAATTTATTAGTTACTAAACATCTGGCACGATGTGTGAATAAAACTTCAGTGAAACACACAAAGACAAGCAGAATTCAGATAAATAAAGTAGCAAATCTCGAGCCTTTGGACTTTACACTGAGTGTAAACACTCTGTATGATAATGAGAAATGGGACATGGCCTCATCTACATACCAGTTCACTGTTTGACCAGTCAGGAGAAAAAGACCACAGCAATAACTATCCCATAAACTAAGATTGTATAATATAATCGTTAAAGTTTGTTTGTCTTGTGATAAAACTGTGGTCTTCAGAAGTGAGCCAGAGGGAAAGTTAACAAAAACATCCAACACCAACTATAGCCTTTTTAGTTGACTCAGAATATGCTAAAGAAGTGGGTTATAACTGGCAATAACAGGTGTGGTGTGTTGGACCTTAAAAAATAATATCCAGAGCTGCTTTTTTTTTTGTTTCATAAACAAACAGACTTTAAAAGCACAGCTGGACAATGTAGTATGGATTACAAAAGTAGGTTTTTGCCAAACACAAGGTTTTTAAATTGAAAAAATACTTTATTGATCCCAAAGGGAAATTAAATGTTGTAACTCATATTAATTCAAATTCTTCTCTTTATTGTAGATGGAGGCAACAGTTGGCAGGAAACGTAGCTGTCTGTATTGCAGCAAATTTGAGGAAGTCTCTGACTGAAGACACACTGTTTTTGTAAGACAGTCTCATGAGGAGGACGGTCAGGGTTGTCTGTAACTTTCTTGATTTTACAACCCCTTTTTGCAACATCATCTCCAGAGACTCTAGAAAAATAAATAGCAGTCTAAAAAAAAAAGAGCGATTCTGTTAGTGAGCATTTGGGTCTGTGACATCTGAAGAGGTGCCAGAAAGGAGCTAATCAGTCGCCATCATTGAATATAACAAAAGAAAAACTCTAAAGTATTTGAGAGAAAAAAAAGGTTCAGTCTTACATACTTGTGCCAGATACTGACTCTGAATAGAACAGTGACAGTGATTGTCACTTTAACTAGTACAAATATATTTATGTTGCTCTGTGAATCTTTTTGACTGGTTCTGTAAACATTCAACGTCACATGCTGTTTTTATTTTAATTATGTAAAGCACTTTGAAATGCCTTGCTGCTGAAATGTGCTATACAAATAAAATTTGATTGATGATTGATTGATTTACGGCTCAAATGTTTGGCTGCAGCCAAACAGAGCACAACTAAATGCCGATTTTGATTAGAAATTTGTGAATGAGAGAAAAAAACACAAATTCATGTATTACAACAAACTCTGATCAGTCCCCTTGTCACCAGAAACATGAACATATAAAACTTTATTTACAGACACCGTTGATTGGATAAACAACTATTTGCAATGAATGAATTAAATATTTTCCATATGGTGTCAAACTACATCTAAAATGAGTTTGATTTATTTTATTTTTTTAAATGTGTGGCAAAAACATTGTGGTCTTTCACAATGCGCGTAAAAAATAAAACTTTTCTCACATGAATTATTATGGAAAATGGATTTTATGCAGTTAATTTTTAAACTGGGCATTAACAACAACTACATTTAAGAAAATGCAGACAATTTGTAAGGGTATTATAAAACTTTATTGTTCATTCTCTTATTTTTAACCCTTCCCAAACGATGAGAGTAAATGAAGAAGGTGAAAAGAGACGCAGACAACATAACCTCCTAGAACCTCCTGGAAGTATTGATCATAAAGAAAATAGAGTAAATCAACACAAAAAGTCAGTTCACCAATAACAAGAAAGCTTTCAACAGTCCTTGAAATGTATTATGCATATATTCTGCCCCAAGTATGCACACCTGAATGGAAAAAAAAAGTACTATTATACAAAACCTCGAGAGCTTATCTGAAAATGAATGATAAATAAAAAGGTAATAATTTCTTTTGATTTTATTACTGTCAACATTGTAAGTATGAATAAATATATATTTTTTCCACAAACATCAAATTTTTGATTCCATTAAAAATGTTCCAATTACAATTTTTTAATTTCGTTTTTATTAATATGAAGCTGGAAATCAAAAAACCAACAGGCGCCGTAAGTTTAAGGGAACAATTACTCTTTACAGTTGCTTCTCACCTGACAGAAAATGCAAAGAGGAGGGAAAAAGCAGACATGATGTCTAGAAGAGGGCGTTATAGTCAGGTAGTGTCTATCAGGTGTGTAGAACGGTTCTCGTTCTGCTCTTCACATCTGATCTCTGAGCTTGGCGAGCCTTTGAGACAGTTCGTCCTGTGAAAAATAAACAGTTCAAAAGAGTAAAGAAGAGAGCATACTTTACATTTAACTTAACATTTATGAGTGACCATCATATTATAATTTAGTTTTCTTATAAAATAAATACTTAATTGTTTAGATTTAACAAGCAAACGTGACAGAATACCTGTTCTGCAGAGGCTACGCTGGTACCCACAGATCCTGTCTGTCCTTGAGGGAGCTCCATGTTCAGGTCCAATCTGAACAGAAAGCAAAAGCGTACCATTATATATAGGCCTGTCATAATAATCAGTAAATGAATTAATCTCATGAAAAATTAAAACAAACTCAATTATTTCCATTGGCATTTCTCCTTTTTTTCTCTCTTTCTACCAAAAACTGGATGATAAAAGTCTTCAGTTTGGTGCTTTGGTCTCAACTATCCCTTTTTTTAAAGGATAATTTTGTTTACAAAGACTTAAAAATGTATTTTATTTGTCGTTTTGTTTATTTATTTTGGATATTTAAAATGTCTTCCAGGTTCCAGTGTTAAATGTTCAATAGAATTTGAAGTTTATTGAACTTTTAGAATGTGCTCTTGCATTATTACTATGCTATTACCATTATATTACTTAAAAATGGTTTCAAAACAACAATGTTATCGTTTATCACGATAACTTCTGGAACAACTTATTGTCCAGCCAAATTTGTTATTGTGACAGTCCTTATGAATTATGTTCATAAGACTCACCTAAACATCCACAAATAACATCAAAACACAATATATCATTGATAAAATTAATGAACACAATGTGATTTAATTTATCCAACAAATAATATTAGGACAGAAATGAGTGGTTACCCTGCTTCATCTGCCATTTCATGCAGCAACGACTCCACTTGATTCTGCAACACACATTACATATTACATTCATGCAAGCAGTTCTTAAACGGAGCACGAGAAAAAGCTGAGCAGAGAAAGTCACCTGTGGTGTTGTGAGAGTCGTCGTGCTGCTCATGGTGTCTTCCATCTGAGCAGTCTGAACGTCCAGAGTTTCAAACTGATGTTCAAATTTGTCCATGAGAGCTGAAATCTGCAACAAAAAAGCACCACCAAGGTTTAAAATATGTTACTTCCATTAAAATGCGTGAATATATACCATTTAGTTGGAGGTACCTTTTCGAGATTCATACTCTTCAGAGTGGCGTCCATGCCTTTCACCACTCCGGCCATAGATTTTGTGACCTGTGAGATGAAACCAAAGAAAAAGCTGCCATTATTTTGCCACATGGACGTGGAGACGTTAACTGAAGCAGCGTGCAGCGCACCTGGTTCATTGTAACCGCCATCTGGACTCTCGCTGCCACGGCGTCGACTCGGGCGCTCATCCTCAGGAAGTTCACAGACTGATTCTTCTGTCTGATGGCGTTCTCTGCGTGGATCCTCGCCACTTCCATGTTCCCCTTCTGGATGGCCTGAACACAATAAAAAGCTTTGATGAAGCTCTCAATAGCCAGCGTTGACAGCTGGCCTGATGAGTGAGACGCAGCTTACCTTCTTGACTTTTGCCTTCTCTAATTTTTCCTCTTTGTCACATTTCTTTGAATTTCTTTGGAGCTCTTTGGCAGCAAACTTTAGATTGAAGAGATTTTCTGAGAAACAAAGTTAAAGAACAACAACACAAAGCAAGAGGACCAGCAGAAAAAAAAATCTCTCTTTTATTGATTGGCCTGACCACTGATTAGGCCACTGCAATCTAAAATCTAAAATTTTGTCCCATCACTGAACGCACCAAATAGGCTAAAACAGGTTGGACTGAGAACATAACTTAGAGAGGAAGTTAACAAAGAAGAAAAAAACCTCAAAGTTAGATATTTTCAATATCAGTGAGGTGTTTGAAAATTAATTCGCATAAAGAATAAAAGTTCTAAGAAGCTTCTTAAGAGAAAACTGTATTTTCATTCAGTCATTTAATTTGTTTAAGCTGCCACAACAGGGAGGAAGACTTCAGATAAGATTCTTAAAGATAAGATTCTTACATGTCAATCTGACAACTATTCTGTTGTGAAATAATGTTGAAATCCTGTTTAAGTTGCAAGGCTATGCAACCGACTTGTCTGACAGAGGATGTTGCTGAATCTTTAGATTGCAGATTGAAACTAGCATTGTCATGCTAGCTTTCTCGACATAATATAAATAATCAACCACAATAAAAGGGTTTCTTCAGGTTCAAATAGTGTTACAATACATTAATAAATGCTATCACAGATCAGCAAACAAGAGCTTTTTCCTCTTACTTATTCAGATGAACAATTATTTGCTTCCAATGGTAAAGCAAGGGGAGAAAACACCATAAATTATTATTATTATTATCACATTTAGGATGTTTTAATTGTACTGTGAAGCCAGAATTTGTTGTAATCTGACAAAATTATAAGTTTGAAATGTAAAGCAAAGTTTTGAGGTCTGTTAAAGAACAGATTAATTTTGTATGAATTTTCTGTCCCATAAAGTGACTTTTCTAATTGTATTTGTAGATTTTTCAGTGATGCAACTTTGGACAGTTTTTTAAAAATAAATGTTTTCTGTCTTAATTTTAATTCTAATGTATCTATTTTATTCCTAGGGCAGGACAGGTTTCAATTTATCAAGAAAGTCAAGTTAAACATCTCTGATCAGTGCATCTTTACTTTGTTTTCCAGCATGACATCATCCAGCTCTGCATATTGTACAGCATTACGTAATCTGTCCACAAGAGAGCACAATTAGGTGATTTCCCAACTGAAAAATATTACCTTTATCATCTTTTAAAAAAAAATAAAATAAAATGAATGAGAACAAAGATTATGTTTGAATTTAGTGAGAATAAACCAACAAATTTATTTTGTTGGTTTAGGAACTAAACTGGCATAGTTCCTAAACTATGCCAGTTTAGGAAGAATCTCTGAGTATCTGATTACTAACTGGTAATAAGTAAGTCGTTTATATCCAAACGATAAGCCAAGTTATTATTTTGACCTAAAATTCACACATTTTCAATGACTACAGAAGTGGCTTATAGCTTTGTTTTGGTAAACACAAACGAAGCTTGTGTTTATCAAACTATACAACTAGTTTACTATCTATTTACGGGCTTTTATGTGATTCTCAAAAATATACAGTTTACAATATAAAACAAATATAAGGATACTACAGGTATCAACTTAAACTATTGTAGGGAAAACTATAGAAAACGCTGTGGTGTACGGTATCAAGTTTTATGTTTTCCGATGTTAGCTTAGAGGCCTTAAACGCAGCTCTGCCAAAGATTACAGACGTCTGAAGAAATTCAGTAATGTTTAACTTATTAAATAGGCTACTTTATTAAACTTTCAGTAATGCCTGATACACACTGTAACGTCTCAAATGTCAGTGACAAATATATCTCATAATTTAAAGGAGCTACCGTGTTGCGTTAAACGCTTTAGCCACTGCCTTCTCTGTCGTTACGCCGCACTTCTCTCCCATTTTCACCGCTTTTAAAGGATACTTTCCATGCTCGGCATCTTTAATGGCTTCTTCGGAGACCCAACAATAAAATTCTAGCGAAAAATCCACAAATAAACTGGTCAAAAAAGAAAAAGTTGTTGAACGTTGCACTCCTCTGTTTCGGTCCTGTCGCCCTCTTCCGCACTTCCTGGTGTCTTACCAAAATATCAACTACGTCATTGTCACGTGGTGTAGGTATTCCATTCAAACGTCACGAGCGAGATGCCTCCGCCTCTTTTCCCAAATGTGAATGAAAATATATTATAAAAATCAATAAAACAGAGACAAACACGTTAGAAGAACACGTTCACAGTAAAATTGCGGAAACACCGGCTGAAAACACAAAGGGAATGCGGGCAGCGGGGTGAAAGTGGACGTGCCGCTGCGGTGGGCGGTGAAAGCGCCTGTCTGATGATTAGATTTACTGTGTGGATCACGGAGGAGAGGGAGGATGACTCACTCCGTCTGATGTGAGGTTCACCCCGCAACAGCTCGGCAGTGCGGTGGCACGCCGGCGGTTCAGGCTGACATGTCCGCTGTAATCCAGCAATACAAGGAAAACTTTATCAAAGTATTAAGCTGCCCCCTTTTCCGAGAACAAACGGGTACGGGCTTTGTTTGAAACTTGAGTGTTTCGTCACTTGATAGTTAGAGTGACCCGTGGAGTCGTGATTCACCGTGAATTTCGTGACGGCTAATTGCCATGGAAACAGTGCTGCTGCGCTGAGAGGAAATTGTCCGTATTAACTTCAGCTTCAACCTTTCCAACAGGGTCGGATAAACCTGTTGGATACCTTAATATATATATTTTTTCTTATATATTCTTTTGTCTTGGCTTTACTTTTTCTTTTTTCTTTTTTCTTTTTTTTTACTGTAATTTGACAACCAATCAGGTGAGTTGTTAAATTTGTTACTGTCGTAGTGCAGACGCAGTTAACGCTTTTTTTCTTTGAGTGTCTTGTCTAGTTTGAGTAAAAATAATCGCTTGGTAATTTGCTAGATGTTGCATATATATCTGTATTAGGCTACATAGATTTTTGTTGACATGTTTGAATTAGAAAATTTCATTTAGAGAATAAAAACTGCAAGATTTAGAAAAAACTAAAGCAAAAGTGGGGTCTGCAAAATTCTCAAATCAGAATCTATCAGTACGTTATTGTGCTAAATTATATCGAATGCAACAATCTATATGTCAAGTTCACTGGCAGAGGATTTTATGGCCCTGATGCCACGTCAAGTGGTGCATTTCGGGTTGTTTTTGCGCACATGGAAAGAATCCAGGAGAGCCAATGAGTGATGCTTTGTTCAGTGGCTGTATGAGTCATATAGTCTTATCTATAAAGAAGCCAAGTGGCAGAGGAGCAGTCCTGCTGCAGGACCGAGCTGATGTAACCCCTGAGATGCACTAGAGGCTGCTGTGGGCCACGAGTCCCGGTGCCCCGGGTGGCTACCTCCCACTGACTGTATTTGCACGGGTGGAAAACCAAATACTGACACTGACCTCACACAGACTATTTGTGCAGAAAGAGCTGCTGTGTGTTAGATTCTCAAACCATATATACGTGAACGAATTAGACAAAATCAGCAATGGCGTAGTCTAACAATTTCTTGCAAATAAATGTCATTGAAGGAATAAAAAGAAAAAAACTATTAATAGTAACCAATGACTTTCTGTTGTCCCATATAAATATGAGATGACACAGTTGGCTGGACAAGGATTCATGTTTTCCTTGCCAGCATGCACACTCAGCAGGACAACGAGGGAGGTTAAAACAATACGTTAAGAATCTCCAAAGCTTACTGCTGGAGAATTACAGCAAAAGAGTGGCATTTTGGTTTCACCAAGCCTCCATAAAAATCATCAGACACCATCTACATGCCAAGTAGTTGCTTGGAAGTGATGCCAGAAAATAGGATTTTCTACCATCACAAATGTAAATGTGATTTTGCTAAAGTGTTTGCCTTGATTCCATGTGTTTGGCTCAGATGAGACTTGAGTTTTTGGGGGAATAAGTACGATGCATATATGTAAAGCATCTTATGTCCTGTGTCCTGTTTTAGACGTGTCCCTGCTCCAACACATGTGAGTCAAATGGCTGAACTAATCTCTTCTGCCCAAGTCATTAGCAAATTTGCTAAATTTGCTCCAATTTTATTAAATATAACAGCGGGGGGAAGAGAGAAAAAAAATCAAAATGTAAATTCTGAAATGGCCTATCACAGTTATTGCAAACCATAATTGTGTAAATTGAATAACTATTTGAAAAATTAATTCTGTATTTTCTCAGTTTGACATTACAATTTGTGATTAGTGTTTTCTGTGACAAAAAAGCAACTCCTAAGAAAATATTTGAGGGGAAAGTACTGCCCCCCGCCTCCCACACACACACATTCTAAATGTACTATATTTGAAAATTATGTTTTTCCACACTTTTCAGCTTGAGATCATCCTACTGTAATAAAAGATGGACTATTTAAAGGCAATGACTAATCTTTGCCAGAGGTGCTAATTATTGAGGCCTGCAGTGTATATTTAAAATGCTAGAAAGTATAACAAAATAGAAATTATTATCACTAAAGATAAAGGTGTGAATATGGAATTGCATCCTAATGATTCAGACATGGAACAAAAATTAAAATCTCCCTGTATAAACTAAAAACGACTCCACAAAAAGCAAAGATAGTGGTTTTCTAATCCAAAATTTGTTTTATAAAAATATCAAACCTTTTTCATCAGATGGTCAATGTGTGATATAAACGACAGGCCTCTCTTTTTACAGGTAAGGACAATGGAGCATAAAACTGAAAAGAGGTTCCACAACTTGACCCACGAGCAAGTCCAGGCTCTCGACAAAGTGCTGACTGAGGTGATCCCGATCCATGGGCGAGGAAATTTCCCCACACTGCAGGTGAGAGCCAAAGACATCATTCGTGTGGTGAAAGATCGACTGGCGGAGAGGGACATCCAGGTCAAAGATATACGCCTCAACGGAGCCACCGCCAGCCACGTCCTGGTGAGAGATAACGGCCTGGGCTACAGAGACTTGGACATCATATTTGGAGTAGAGCTGCCCAGGCAGGAGGACTTCCAGGTGATTAAGGAGGTGGTGCTGGGCAGCCTGCGGGACCTCCTCCCATGTGGGGTTAACAGACGGAAGATCACCTGCCTCACCATGAAGGAAGCATATGTGCAAAAGATGGTGAAAGTGTTCAACGAGCACGACAGATGGAGCCTGATCTTGCTCTCCAACAACAGATCCAAAACGGTGGGGCTCAGATTCGTTAGCTCCCTCCGGAGGCAGTTTGAATTCAGTGTGGACTCCTTTCAAATAATACTAGATCGCATGCTGGAGTCTTACTGGGAGAGTGACAGGAGAGAAGAAGGAAAACTGCCCCTGAATGCCAGGAATTCATCAAAGAGGCACAGCAGCAAAGACAATAACAAGATACAAGAACAATCGAGCAGTCGTCAAGATGTCAAAGAGGATGCTGAAAAAGATGGAGCGATGGCAACTGACGCAGGCCCTCCAAGCCCGGATGAAGCCGATTCTCCATTTGAGCTGAAAGATGAAGAAACGGATCATGCAGATGGAAAGTATGAGGCGAAAGGACCTGAGGGAGTCGGCCTACAGCAGGTGGAGGATGATGTGGGTGGCTGCGAGGGGGTCCATTCAGAGGAAGACATGTCAGAGGTGTTTGAGCTTTGTGAAGAAAGCACAGAACAAAAAGAACTGTTGGATGGTGATTATCCCTCGGAAGCATCATCAAAAGCTTTTTTCCCCGACACAAGAGATCCATTAATGACACACCCATGTTTAAAACTACAGACGACTGAAGAAGTGTCCACAATAAACACTGATCCATCAACTTCCGAAGAAATAGCTCATTTTGAGACAAGTACAAAGTTAGAGGTAAACATCGTGAACTGCAAGACGGAAAACACCCCAACTCTGCAAGATTCCCTCTGTGAATACTCCTTTCCTCCCCCGGCTAAAAAAACTTGCAGCACATCACAGGACATTGTGCCAGACTACTGCCCTTCTCCAAAACTGCAAAGGAAAATGTCACGGAAGCTGATCAGCCAGCCTGAAAAGTGGTCCTTACTTACGGACGTGTCAGACCTTACAACTCAGCTCTTCCCGCCAATAGAGGTAGTGAAACCTCTTCAGCCAAAATCCCCTGTACCTGACAGCGTAGACCTTCGTGGCTCAAACGTTTTATGTCCCGAATCAGAACATTTTGAGGGTAAGGACACTCTTACTGTTCCTTCATACAGTCCAGAACTTACACCTCAGGAAGGTGCAGGCTCGTCTGATTCTCCAGAACAAACTGTGAAGCCAAAACACTTCAAGAAACCTCCTGATTTAAAGACTCAAAGAACCGTGGTTTTAACGCCTCAAGTTGATGATCAAGGACCTGAACTTTTTGACACTGTTCCAAATAGTGTCCCTTGTGTTGGTGTAGAAAGTGAGCCCGTCATCGCCGTTGAGGCAGAGTGCATGTACGGAGACTTTGAGCAGGCGATGGACCACCTTCGCCAACGCCTCATTGCCACCCACAACCCAGAGGAGATCCGTGGAGGGGGGCTGCTGAAGTACAGCGATCTGCTGGTGAGGAACTTCCGGCCAGCCAGCGAGACTGAAATCAAGTCCTTGGAGCGTTACATGTGCTCCCGCTTCTTTATCGACTTCCCCGACGTAAGCGAGCAGCAGCGTAAGATCGAGGCCTACTTGCAGTGCCACTTCATCGGCAGCGAGGAGGCGAGCAAGTACGACTACCTGATGACCCTGCGGCGCGTGATAGACGAAAGCACGGTGTGTTTGATGGGACATGAGAGGAGGCAGACCCTCAATATGATCACTGTCCTTGCTCTGAGGGTTCTGGGGGAGCAGAACGCCATCCCCAACACGGCAAACGTTACTTGCTTCTACCAGCCAGCGCCATACGTGTCAGAGCCAATTTACAACAGTTACTACATCCCTCAGGCCCAGCCGCCACTTGTCTACCACCCGTACCCTCTGCATGTTCACATGCAATCTGGCCTCGTTTAGCCAAGATGGCACGCTGGCATGAAGGCATGCACTGTAGCATGGCGCTCTGCAATCAGAGGCATGCGTGGAAGTTTTAGCAACAACAGGCAACAAAACGTTGCAGTGTTGTTTAAAGTTTTAAAATCCCTCCTGCTTATAACGGATACTGGGTGGCCAGGGCTGAGGCGGACTCAGAGGCTCTTTTTAAGAAGAGCCCAAGAAAAGAAACACGAGAGCTTGTTGAGAGGATTTTATGAAATCTGAGGGGACCTGCTGTACGGCTGGTCCAGTTCAGTTCTGGAGTACCGATTACCCTCCTGCATTGAAGGCATCGTAATATGTCTACATGATAAACACCTTTAACCTATTAAGTGTAATCTGTTGCTTGTTGGCTACAAGGATCTTGAAACCTTGGTCTGGGAAAAAGTTCGAGTCAATCGCTGAATCCTGTGGGGTACAAACACTATAACTGTTTTGTGAATCGTTCGTCTGAACCACATTCAGCGATCCCATACCTGTGTACACATTGTTTAGAGATAAGATGCCGTTTACTGTGGGGTTAGATTAGACAGTGGTGCTTCCATAATGTGGTAAATTATGTATTAGTGGATGTGAATTGTGAACACATTGTGTAATAAGGATGCAGTAGCTGAAGGCAGTTAGAGAATAAATAAACCAGATTTAAAAGATTTGAATAAATTGCTTCTGGTAAAGTGATTACAGCCCTGAAAAACAACATGCATTTATGAATCGTTTAGATATCAATTATGTAAGTTAACCTCTTTAGATGTGAAACATTGCTCACATATGAGGCGACTGTAAAAACACCTGAGTTCAGACTTCACAGCACTGTGAAACCAAAGAGAAAGTGTGGCGTCTGCACCAGTCTGTTGGGAATATTTTTATTTTATTTTATTTTTTATAGAGTCCCGTTGTGGGAGCTTGTAGGTAATTTAAGAGTCACCATTGCTGACATTCAAAGCACAAAGTTATTATTCAGGACTTGGTATCTCCAGATGGCCATGTTTGACAAAAAAAAAACACTCCTTCTGGAGCGTTACTTTTCCTGGTAAAACTCAACGGCTGATTGATTAAACCTGCAAAAGGCTTCTCGGCATCGTAACTGAATGAATGTCTTGGACTCTCATTACAGTTTCTGCATAAAGAACAAAAAAATAACTGAAGTTATGAACTAATAATTATCTAATCAAAGTGTGCAAATGTCAGATTTGATCTGATGACTTCTTCAACGTGTCTCTGATTATGATTGAAAAGAGCCCTCATATTACACTTTCATTGGGACCCTTGATTAAAGACGCATCAAAAGCTTTAAACTAATTATTTATTAGAAAAATAAAATACATTTGAAACGTTTATTTATTCAGTGTAAGACAAAAAAAAATTTTTTTGACAAGGAATAATTACTTGCCCAAACTCACCATTCGGCTGCACTACTAACAATCCCAAAATATAAATGTCTCTGAAGCATTTTCACAATTTATTCTCTACTTTTAATGAATAATCCATTACATGTTGTTTAAATGGGCTATAAATAAAATGTGACAGAGTCCCAATAAAATACAGGAGAAAATGCTGTTCAACTGAAAGACAGACCCTTATTTTAAAAAATACAGACATTATATGGCTCGATGCTCATTTCAAATCAGTCAATGTAATCAATGCTGCTGCAATAAAAAAAAATGTTTTATTCTTTTTATTTATCTTTTCGTATGTACAGATAACCAGTGTGAAATATGTGGTCTAGGTAGAAAACTCCTGCTAATTCATCCTGTTTCAGAAATTTCATCAGTGATTTTCTTTTAAAAAATGTAAATCAGTTTCTTCCAAAATATTTCACACAATTTATGAGAGACGAAACTTTATTCAAAAAAGTGCGTTGCCCAAACTTGTCAGCTCATCTTCGTCTCATCTGGGTTTGACATGAGTTGATTGTGGTTGACGAAAATATGTTAAACTCCATCAGAATTAGGTAATCGCATCTTATTCAAGAGGAGCAGGAGTGACTGCAAAGTGATGTATAAAACGGAAATACTTTTACCTTTTGTGAGATTTAACCATGAAGATTCAAACTTTGACAGAGAAAACGCACGTTTATAGCTCCAACATCTAAAAAGAAAAAGAAAAGTGTGATTTGATATATTCCACTCATAAGTATCAGATGCAGTGTGGTAAAATTTAGATAGAACATATTTTTAATGCCTTATATATATATATTTTTTTCATATGAAACAAGTCGATAACGTCCAATTCAGCAATTGTTCCTCTTGTCCTTTCTAACCAGTGAGACATTGTGATACTTGCCAGGTTTTATCGGTCGTTTTTTTTTTTTTTTTGTCACATTTTCTTTGACAATGTGCTTCGTCTCGTTCCTCTTTAGGGAAGCATCGCAGAGATTTGCTGCGATATGAAAGTCTTGAATGCATGTTTTCATGAGAACATTTGGAAGGAAATATGCCAATTCTCTGGCGAAGTGAAATCCTCTTCTTCGTCATCCCCAGACGGATATTTTTGCTGGGTGTGAGACATTGCTGCAGTCATGAACGTACACTGTTTGGGGGTTTTCTGCCTGCTGTCCTGTGCAAAAAAAAAAAAGGAAAAAAAAATGTATGTGCAGCCGTCTCATTGTGTGTTTAGTGTTTGTGAACAACAACAACAACAAAAAAGACAAAGTGAAGCACAGGTTAGAGCAGGCAGGTACCCACACTGACACTGAAGCACAATGTAAATGCACTTAGGTATTGTTGAGTATTGACTGTGTTTGACATGCTTGTGATCCTCCAGCTCACTATCGATAATGATAACGTGTGTAAGTTGTCCCTCCTCGTAGCTTCGATATGGTCGTATTTATCTTTGGGGTTCGTTACGTGTCGTTGAGAAACACTTCTTGCTGTAAAGACACTCAGATGTTCCTGTTATGAAATCTTGACGCTCAAATTGTTGTCATTGCGTTAATAAATGTAACACAACCGCTCCGTGTCTGGTGTCTTCTCTCTCGGTGGAGCGTGTTTGGCCTGCTGTTTTATTTCCTCAAGCTTGGAGGTTGGTTGTTTGGGTAATCAGCTTAATTTGCAACAGCCCTGCTTTGAGGGAATCTCAGGCACTTTGCAGCATGTTCAGATGAAATGCAGGAAATGTTACAGACAGATGAACTGGGGCGCTCCTAGAGAAGGCAAATTAATAAATAATGTTTATTTATTGGGTTTTTATTGTAGAAGGTGACAGTTCCAATCACTGGATTTGATATTCTACTGATGAATTTGAATCTTTTTTTTTTTTTAATGGAGAAGTACTAAAAACAACAGAGATTTAAAAAAAAAAAAATATTGGATGGACAAGTTTGATTTTATCGAGTCGATAACCTTTGATATATATTTGTGGCCAGATGTGTGACCGCTCTCAATCTGTTAAGCTGTGAATTTCCATCTTCAATATTTCATCCACCAGCACCCGATTACAGTTTGTGGTGAAGCAGAGCCCTCAGCATCATGCTTCCACCACCTATCACACTTGCTGCAGTGATTTTTGGGTTTAAAATTCTCCCATGAACTCCTCCAAAATACCTCAGAGATCTCACTGAAAACCTTTTTTTTTTTTTTTGGTTATGCGAGCAGCTGCACTTTTCTATCTAGCATCTTTTTTATTTCTTCTTCTATTTTTTTGGGTTGTCATATTGATTTAAAACAGACTTTAGTGTTCCAGCATCTTTCCGTTCGTGACTCGTCTGAACCTTGGTGGTTCCTGAGTATTTTCAGTTAATTTCTTTTTAGTCTGAGATTATCAGTTTGTGTGAAATGAACTTGAACATAGCAGCAGCAGGACAACGATCCCAGACAGTGAAACTGCCTGTGAAATTAATACTAGACAAATTTAAATCAACTCTGCCATAGCCATCAAAAGTGTGCGGTTGAGAGGAGAAAAGTGTTATTGAACCCTTATCATTTTAGCCTCGTGTCGATCAGAGAAAATCTACAGTAAATCAAAACTTATTCACCCAAGCAGTGTTGTTTGTTGTACATGTATTTATGGAAAATGAAATGTTCAAATTCATCACTGAAAGCCCTATTTTAATAAGACGATCATACCAGGAATGAGTCAGTGTGAGCTGGTCACAATGTTAAGTCTGAAAAATCACCATTTTCTGCAACCGAATCCATAAAAAAAAAAAAAGAATAATTTGCCAAATGTTCAACATCTGCTGCATTTGTAAGTAACATTAAAAACTCCTTCTGAAACGAAAGGTCAGCCTTTCTAGTGACGTGTTCCTCCAGACAGATCCTCACTCTGACCTTTCTTCATGTATGAATCCACGCTAATTCCAATCATCTCCCAGCTCTGCTACTGGTAGGTGTGGCGGCTCAAAGTGCGTCACAGCGTAACATTGTTTATTCCTCGGCTGACTCACCCTCTGCTTTCAGAGCATTAACGCTGCTACAAAGAGTACATTCAAGTTTATCCGTTCGCGTCAGAAAAATTGACAGACCCAGTGTTTTTTTTTTGGTTACTTTTCTTCCAGCACTCCGGTGGATTTTCAATTGTAGAAGCAACAGATGAGTCAACCTCAGCGGTGCTCCTTCGAGCTTCAGCTGGGTTCACACACACATTTCAGCTTGAAAAATCCTGGAATGTCAAGCAAAGATCGAGATCTTCTTTAGGAAATTCAACAGTTTTATTAAAAAAAAAAACAACAAAAAAAAACCCACATACAGTCAAAACATTCATATAAAACATTGTCATGTAAGCCTTTTTGTTTCCACCTACAGAACGTTGTTTTCGCCGTCATCTAATCTGATGCTCGGAGGCAACGCTAAGCTCCGTCTGTTAAAAAGAAGCGACTCAAAAATCAGAATCTTCTCGCCGTCCTCCGAAAAAAAAAAAAATCTCAAAAACACAAGTTAATGCTGCTGCTGCGGGAGACACCCGACGTGTCGATGTGAATGTGTGTTTGATTTCAAAGGAACCCGACGAAAACAAAGCGCCCCGGCTCTCGCTCACAACCGCACGTCGTCGAGGGCCGAGGAAGTGTGTTTGGATTTATGCACCCGTTGCTGAAAAGAGAGCGCGAGTCATCTTTTTCCAGATCTCTCTCCTGACTGGACTCTGCTTTTAAAGGCTGCTAGCATGACCGCGCACAGTTTCATGTAAACATTGAAGCAAAAAGAATCGAACAAAAGTAGAAATAAAGAGGAATAATCGAGGTGATTTTTAGATCCCAAACAAAATCTAAGCCACACCGATTGGAATTCTGAAAAATAATAATAATAATAATAAAAAATCCAAATTAGATCAGAAAAAAATAAAAATTCAATCACCCTCCGGTTGCAAAACAATAATAGTAAAGTCTTATTACTTACTTCACTTAAAATCAAAAATAAAAATTTGCTGGCACAGTTTAAAGTTTAACACAAATATGAGGTTTTATGTCGAATTTCTTTATTACTCAGCTGCCACGAGGAGAAGGTAAATGTGCAAATATCTGTTCCTTATCACTAGTAACATAGCAAACAAAATTAAACAAGAGTAGTAAAATGGCAAAAAAAACAAGAGTAGTAAAATAGCAACAAAAAAAAAAAAAGAATAAATATTTACGTGGAAGAGTTGCGAAGGACCCATCTGCTTTGGCAGAAGGAGGGATTTTAACCTGCAACGACTAGATGCAGGTTAAATCCATCAGCGCACACCAATAAAGGATGAAGTGGTTTTTTTCACACAAATCAGGAAATAATGGTAATAAAAAGAAAAAGTATTTTCCTAAAAGAAAAACTTAACATATTTCACGCAATAGCAGACCATAAAAATGTGGTGCTCAAAAAAAAAAAAAAAAAAAAAAGCAAAGGAAAAAAATAACATTCAACATTCACAGATCATGGATGCAAAGGTGAAATTTCCTGCTGATTATTTCCCAGGTATTGCTCGACCCCTGAAAGCTGCAAACCATGTACAAAAAAAAAAAAAGAAAAAAAAAAGAGAGATCAGATGACGAAACACATTATAAGGGTTCCTACACATTTCCCATCTAAAAACTCCACAATTTCCAAATTCAAATCTCAATTCTTGTTTTAAAAGACGAAAAGAAAAAGAACAACTTGAATTTCGGGTATTGACCTTTTCACACAGGGTAGGATTTAAACAAAAAAAAAAAAACTTTTAAAATCATTGACTTGATGGAAAGAAGGAAGGACAGGAAAAAGAGGGATAGGAGAAATAAGAAGAGGAAGGACATAAGGGAGGAAGGACACAAAGAACAAACATGGGAAGGATACAAGGGGGAAAAGAAGTAAGGATACAAACAGGGAAGGAAGGGAACAAGATAGGAAAGTAGGAAAATTAAGGAAGGAAAGACAAGAAATGAAGTAGAGAAGTAAACAATGGAAAGGGAAACAACTTTAAAGCAACTTTTAATAAAGATTCTTTCCTTCCGTTTTCTTTTTTCATCCCATTCCAAAACCTGGAGAATACTTCAAAAACACTCCAGACTTTTCCAGGCTGTGTAGGAACCCTGGACCGCGTTGGCGCCTCGTGTCGGTGGCGCCTGAACGAGTGACTGCTGCCGGATCGCTCTCCGCCAAACACGACAAGTCAAACAGTACGAGCACCGTGTATTTGGCATCTTCACGCTGTTCTTTGGTGAACAGTAGGTGAAGAGGTGTGAGGGGCGACGAAGAGATCGCCTAGTGTTTTAGCTCCGAACGTGACGAGGAGGAGGAGCAGCAGCAGTAAGGCTGAAGGTGAGTTAGTCCAGCTGTGGGAGGGTCTGTGTTGAACACTATCTCTGTTATCCAGGGAGCAAAAATCCGTGGCAACAGTAAATGAGCACCAGCGAGTCCAGATAAACAGAACCATAGATATTCTTATATTATATATACACACACACACACACCTGTACAAAAAAAAAAAGGAAAAAAAAATCCCTGATGTTTTCCTGGCGTTGTGAAGAGTTTGTGTTGACTGAGGTCTGAGGAGGTGCGAGGGGGTCAGTGACCCCAGCCCATGAGGTGGCTGACCCGGGCCTTCTCGGTCATGCGCCGCACACGTCCTGAGCGGGACATGCCCAGGTTGAGCGGGTCGTCCTTTGACCCCTGGCCGTCGTCGTCCGACTCGTCCCTGTAGACCACCGTCCTGCGGCCCTGGTTCCGTGTGCTGACACGCCCGGGTTTACCCAGGCCGCCTCTAGAACCCCTAGCTGCTGCTGATGATGATGATGATGCTACTCTCTGTACCTCAGAGACTTCACCTTCCTCTTCTTCCTCCTCCTCCTCCTCAGGCTCCTCTTCATCCTCTTCTTCTTCTTCTTCTTCCTCAACATGTCTTACATTCTCCTGTTGGTGTGGCTGATTCTCCTCTTCCCCTTCCTCCTCTTCTTCTTCTTCTTTTTCTTCCTCCTCTTCGTCGTCGTCTTCATCCTCCTCCTCCTCCTCCTTCGCAGGAAGCTGCACCCGAGCTCGTTTAGTCCTCTGCGCCACGTCCTGCCCTCCCATCAGTTTCCGTTTCCCTGAGGCCGCCAGCTTTCCCTTCGCCGAGAGGCGCACCGACAGACACGGGGCTTTGCTGTAGTCGTGATCGCCCCCGCCCTCCGCGTACTTCTCCACCTCGGAGTCTGAGCTGCTCTCGCTGTCGGACGAAGAGGAGGATGAGGAGGACGAGGAAGTGGAGGACGACTCCGAGGAGGAGCTGTTGGAGCCAGAGCCCTGCTCCTCGTCATCGTCGTCAGACTCCAGCGGTTGCTGATCGCGCTGCGGCTGCTGTCTGGAGCCGTTACTCAGATGCAGCTTGCGGCGGTACCCTAAAGCAACAGCCACGGGGCGACAGGTCAATCCTGCACCGCAACGTTTATTTGACATGAAGCTGCAAAGAACGACAGCTCTCAAACCAAATGCTCATCGTACCTGATTTCTTCATGGGAGTTGCTTGGCTGCGGGTCAGTCGTTGAGGCCCTTGATTTACTCTCTCTGAGCTTTCTTCTGAACTTGGGGAAGAAGGCGAGGACTCCTCTTCCTCTGCTACACTGCTGCTGTGCTGAACTGAACAATAACAATTACCAATTATTAGTAAATGCACATGGAAGCACTTAACTGAAGAATAAAATGTCTTACAATAGTATTCTCCCATTACAACCAGAAACTAATGTATTCTGCAGTTTAAAGTGACAGATAAGATTAATTCATAGATTAATGAATGAGTTAATCTAAAGTTGATTGATCTCACTGATTGCCTAATGATTAATTGATGAGCATTAATTTTCTTTAAAAAAAAACTGTTTTCTCTTGTATCAAGAGAACTCTTGTAGCACTCTATGATATAAAGTGCTACATTTTTCATTATATGCTGAATTAAAATAAAACTTGAAATAATTTTGTCAGCTGTATTATATATTGACGAAACAGAAAATTGTGATTGTTTTCTAGGATTATTAAACTTGGATGTGAAATATAACAAAAGAAGAACCTCCGAGGTTGCTGAATGAAAAATTAAAAGATGAAACACTTAATTCTCCACGTGCAAACAGATGTTCACACAGAAGTACTTGTCTGTGGTCAACCGTGCTTCATGGCGTCATGTCTTTTTATGTCATGTTACAATTTTTCTGTGTTCTACTCTCCACTTTTGTGTCATGATTTCTTTGTCTCCGTAACACATTAACAATGTTTTTTTTTTTTAACCAGCTTGACGCTGTTCGCCTGAATAAGAGGCATCATGGTGGAAGCTTGTCGAGTGTTTATATTTCAAAACACAACCACATAAAGTGAATCTTGCGGCGCCCTCTGCTGGATGGCGGCCAAACTACAACACTAAAAGAAGGTCTAAGCCAGTGGTCCCCAAACTCCGGCCCGCCTCCACATTTGGTCCGGCCCCCTGAACAATACCAGAGAGCGTTCAGATTTCTTTTCATATGCCGTATTTTCTGGACTACAAGCAGCTTATATGTGGATTTTTCTCTTCAACCACCAGGGGGCTCTTGAGCAGGAAGTGAATCATTGGAAGTCAAAATTGGAAATAAAAGAAGAAAGCGCCCATTAAAAAGGAATTAGGTTTTAATAGGGAATAGAAATTTGAGAATGCTGTTGATCAGTTAAATAGCATTGAGGGGAAAAAGATTTTTCTTTTATTTTTATTATAATACCCGGATCATTATGAGAATTTGAGGTATAGACATTAGGATCCAGTAGATGGCAATAGTGCAACAATAATGGATGCAAGCTGCCGTTGAAATCTAAAGAAGAAGAAGAACGCGCCTATTTTCATTTAGCCCATGCTAGTAGGAGACACGAAGGATCAGCACTTTTACTGTTACAGTTACCGTTCATAAACTACCGTAATCAGTTCAGTTAAATCTAAACTTGGCAACTTTTTCTTTTTCAACCGTAATAAATGTGATATTTAATTGACTTGTTATTACTCAGATTTTGAGTGTCCGCCCCCCTCTGCTGCATCGCTGTGGAAAACCTGGAGCGTATGTGTATCTTTACTGTTTTTGTTTTGTTTTTTTTAATCTTTGAGGTTGTGGCTTATAGGCTGGTGCGGCTCATAGTTCGGAAAATACAGACTATAATCCTCCCTGGATTTATTCTGTGAAGAACCCAGAGAGGGTTATTTGATTGTGCTTTCTGGAAAACAATCATTTTTCACATTTAGGCACTCCTGCAATCGTCACACTTTTTCTGTTACAAACTGACTCCGGCTCCCCACCTGAGAAGGGAAAAGTTATGTGGCCCTCTCAGGAAAAAGTTTGGGCACCCCTGGTCTAAGCGGACGTTTTTTAGTTAATCAATTGGAGCTCATTTTAATTTAATAAACCAGCAATCGACAATTCATCGTAAGTTGCTTAATTGTTTGCATCTCTAAAAGTAACACAATGTATTTAGAGAAAAAATAACATATTTGTATTTATTTATTCATTATTTTACTAAATACAAGCTGCAAATATAAACACAGGATAAAGGAGGAAGAAAACCCAGCAAAGCACAGCAGCACCATCATACCTTGACGTGTTCGCTGAGAACTCCTCTTCGTAGAGGCTGAGGATCTTTTGAGCTTTGACACTTTACCTGATTTGTGCTTCCCTTTAGGGCTAAAAGTAAAAAAAATAATAAATAGCATTTAGAAATCATTAACAGCCACATAAAAGATAAGGGTGCCTGAATGTTTGAGAAACCTAAATAATTTTGTTTTTTGGGAGGAATTAGCTGGGATCTCCTTACTTTTGCTTTGCTTATAGAGTACAAATATTCCAGTTTGTTCCAGTCAACAAATCAAAATAAAAAAGACAATTTGTCTGGACTGTAGTTTTATAATAAAAGTTGCTCTGTACCTCGGGGATGGACTGTTTCGTGGGGAGTTTCCTCCGTTGTGCAACCTGCTTCTATAGCTGAGTCTCTGACGAGTGCGCCGTTCGTTCTGAATGGCAGACTTGTGGTCAGAGATGATGGAGATGATGTGTTTTTCAAAAAAGGCAGACAAGTTGAGAGTCATCGCGTAGATCTAGACAGAAAAGATCATCATACGTAGTCAGCACTATGTTAGACTTTAGATACTTATGGATTTATTTTCACTAGGCTCCGATTTCCCCTACGTTTGGCCTGCTTTACCTGTGATTTCTTGTTAGGTGTGTAAGCTTTAGAGTTGCTGAAAATCAGGCGCACATCTTTGGCAAACTCCATGGGATTTTCGTAGTTTCCAGCCACCAGCGTCTCCGACACTGTGCCCAGATCCATGGGCGTGTCAATGATGTCTCGGTAGTCCTGAGTAGATGTAATTTTGCAGTTACGACTTGCTTTAAGTTGCATTCTCATAAAAATAAGAAATAAAAGAAATTCCAGCTGAATTTCAAACGTTGGCCGTTGGGAGTTTTACCGGATATTCAAAGAGATCAACAGGCCGCCTGAACGGCCCCGAGTCGGGGGAGGCCAACATCCGGCGCAGCAGCTCTCGGCAATGACCTCGCCAGGCTTTCACGTCGAAATCCACGCCGCGCTTCTTAGAGTTTGGCTGATTCCCCTACAAGAAACCAAATTAACTTCACTGAAACTCTTAACATCAAAAGGTCCGACATCTTATTGGGAGAACTACTCTAGCTTTTACCCGGTGTCCTGCCGATGTCCCTGGAGTGTCAGAGTCCACATCGATGTCGATCTGCGAAACAAGAACAAAGTCGGCGTGAAAAGACAAACCTAAGAGAAAAGCAGCACCTGTTCCACGAAGGAGACACGCTACCTCAGCTTCTCCTCCACTGCTGACCTCGGACCTCATCCTGTGATACAGATCCAAGATGTCAGCGCAGCTCTGGTCTCTGATGAGAAAAGAAAAGTTTGATCCCAGTGTAAAATAACACATGTTACCGTAGCTGTGGAACAACCGAATGCAGCATTAAAAAGTAAGAATAAGCAACGGAAAAACTAAAAATCAATGCAAGACCAAACGAAGCGTCGTTTAAGACCTAGCATGGAAATTCGAGACATTTTTATTACTTTCAAGGCTGAAAAATGAAATTTTTTTAAGAAGCTACAACATAAGATGTGCATAAGACGTTTTTTTTTTTTAAGTGCCATCTTACCCAATGTAGTGCAGAAGAACATCAGTAACCACCTTGGCAGCTGCTACAATCGGGCTTTGGGGTTCATTGAAAGTGCGAGCGTTGTGCTCAATATATCGCACTTCCCACATCAACGCAGAGATCCGTCTGTGGCAGAAAAAGACGTCAGTCGAGAAGTCAGAGGGACTTTGTGTTCACAGTAAAACCTGAACTTCTGGCGGTTTTTTTTTCTTCTTCTTCTACTTCTTCACCTGTAGAAGCGATTCTCCAGCCGTCTCCGGATGGTGCTGAGGTCAGTGGGGTAAGCCACGGCGGTGCAGTAAAGGGGGTACTCCTGGAGGTTCACAGGCGAGGCAAAAGCCTTCGCTACATCTGCGAGCAAACCGGTGCAAGATCAGATAAAGCTACTGAAGAAAAAAACAAAACAAAAAACAAGCAGAGGCCGTTTTCTGTAACGTCATCAGAAGTGCTTGAAGGCTCACCAAGCCCGAGAAGCTGATCGATGCCGTCGATGACCCGCTCGCAGTCTTCGTCTCGAGTGTGAGCCCCCCACTCTCCTTCCTGGGGTCGGTAGAGCAGAGCTTGGAGCTCCTCTTCCAAAACCTCTACGCCGTCCCCCACTTCTTCTGGCAAAGCAGCTGACGGAAATCACACCCACACACAAAAAGAATTTAAAAAGCCAAAACAGAATATCAGACGCACACATATTCATTCCATACTAACTAATTATGATCCTGGAGATGTTGTTTCAATATTTCAACGATATTCTTCCCTACAAGATACCATCTATGCACACAAAACTGCAATCTAACTTTTTTATGTTAGTTTTAGAGTAGCGGCTTCTTCCCCTCTGAGCGGCCTTTCAGCCCATTTCGGACTATTCGATAGAACAAATGAATGCGTCACCTTCAAAATATTCTAATTTCACTTTTTGGATGATAACTCAAACGTTCTTCATTCACCTATTACAAGATTACAAAGCCATGACGACATCATCTGGTTTTTTTGTTGTTTTTGTTTTTTTTAAAAACTGGGTTATAGGATTATTATGTACAAAAACATATCTTATGCTATTCTCTCATCAAAAACGATACCTGGAGGGTTGGAGCTTCTTAAAGAGACAGAGCCCCAATTTCAAGGTGTTAAACTGTGACGTAAAATGTCTTTCAAGTCATAATTGAAACTTGTAACATTTTTTAACAACTGAAGGCAACAGTTACTTGATTGTGCAATAAAATAGCACTATGTTCCTAGGAAATACCTAATCATATTAATCCTTGTGTATGTAAATTTCAGTGTTTAGAGAAAGTTACAAAAATATGTATATATTTTTCACTTATTTTGGCATTTAGCAAACGTCCTACCTGACCTAAAATAACAAAAAAAAAATAAATAAAAAATAAAAATGTTTAGCCCGATTCAGCCAGAGAGTGAGAAAATAAACTTTTTTTTTGTAATGCCTATAAAACATCTGGTTTCCACAGTAAACAGAATCACCAACCTTCTTCTGGAATAGGCTCCATGTCCCAGGGACTCATTTTTTCCCGCTCACCATTATCCCACCTGGGTCAGCGCGATAAAACACAACTCTGCGTTAACGTTTGAAATCACCCAAGCAAAGACAAACATGGCTGTGGAGCGGAGCGCTCTTCCAGCATATGTGCACATTAGACCTACTTCACTGCGTAGCACTGAAACAGGCTGTCGGGATACTCCAGCTGCAGCGGCTCCTGGTCCTCCACAGAGCCGAACCACCAGGCGTCGTCAATGATGCTACGAAACCTCATCCCTGCAGAGGGGATCAAGTCTTTGTTAAATACTGGGATCCACACGAGTTGATTGTAAACCTATTTGAAGAAAAAAATAAATAAAAAAATCAGATGGGGACAAACAAACCTGGCTGCCAGTTGCGCTCTTTAGCCTCGTTGTAGAACTGCTGCAGCACCAGGAAGTCGATGACGTCTGGCATATCGTGATACCTTGGAAACACGGAGGGGGAATGGAAACAGACCCTGACATTTATTGTGGCTTTTAATCAGCTGCTGATGCGGCACTGTGTTAGGCGTTTATACCTCTTGAACTTTTTCACGCTCGATGTCATGTTGAAAACGGAAACCTTAGTGTGTTTTAATGAGATTTTAAGTGATAGAAAATGTTAAATGATTTCAAAATATTTACAAATGATAATCTCATAAGTGTGGCTTGCTTTTATTTATTTATTTATTTTAATCCTTCATTAATGTATCAAATGTTTGCCGTGGCTCCTAAAGCAGACAACGTATGGCCCAAAAGGCCCAACTTCCTGTCAAGGAAGATAGTTGCACTGTATTTAGCAGATTTTTATCCATTTTCCAATTACTGCCCTACTGTATGACAATCTGTCACAGAAAAATCCAACAAAATACATTGAAGTTTGTGGCTATCGTGGGTAAAAATTTGAGGCGTGTGAACATTTTTTTGCAAGGAGCTGCGTGTAGCGCCTTTCGTTGCTCACTTTAAGGAGAACGACTCGTTGGTCATCTTCCCTGAGACTGGGTCCAAAAACGCCAGCTTTAGGCAGCAGAGGGTGGGCGGTCCCACTTCGTACTTGATTCCAACCACTTTCACAGATTCCTGGTCCTGAGGAAGTAAAACAGAGAAAACTTTTTTTCTTTCTTTTTTTAAATCGACAACAGCTTAAAGGAGGCTGAAGTATGAGGCTCAGAAATTCAATAAAAAAATATATATATCTGCCATCTCCAACAATCCTCACCCTGAGGTTGAGCCGGTTCCACGGCTGCTTCTGGATGTTGACGCTGTAGGCCTTGGCTCTGCGGACGGCCCGCACGTACGCCTGATGGCCCTGCTTGAAGTAGATGAGCTGGACGGGGAGGGAAAGAAAGGAGAGCCTCTGTTAAATCATGTGAGCAGTGCAATGTGTGGCTTTGTTCAGCATCAGGGAAAAGGCTCTCACTTCATCTCCCATTTGTGGGACAAAAGGAGAGCGGCGAGGGATGGTGTCCATTATCCATGACGGTGGCAGCCACTCCTCTGCGTTAAGCCCGGCCAGAGAAGAAGTGGGTTTCTGAGTGAAACACAGAAACGCATGTTTTTTATTTATTTATTTTAAAAAGAGAATTTCACAGTAAATGCCACAGCAGCTTGTCTCGTTAGCGCTCACCTGTTTGGTTTCTTTGGGTTTCTTCTTCTTCTCATTCTCTCTCTTCTTTGCCTCCTTGGTCTCGTCGCCGCCCTCCTCCTCCTCGGAGCTGCTGTAGCCCGCGGGCCGGACGGGCCTCCTGGTCGGCCTCTTTGGCGGCTGAAGGTTGATCCCGGCGTCAGCCGTCCAATCGGAATATTCACTGGAAGAGTCGCTGTAAACCCCAGGCGGGAGACTTTAGTCGGATGATGGGAAAGCTGGTAAAACGTCGCTCGGTCAAGCATGTTTACCTGGAGCTGCTTTCGCTCTGCCACCGTGCTTCATCCTCAGAGGAACCGTCAGAACGCGCTGCCTGCTCCGCTTCCTGAAAACACGAAATATATTCCGCTTTAATTTTCAACGTTGCTGCAAATACAAATTCTTCACGTCCGATTCAGACGTGCTGAACCGAAGGGCGCAGCGTACGTCTCCACTGTCCGAGTCCATCTGGCTTTCCGAGTTCCGCCTGTTGCTGGGATTTCGACTTCTGGTTCCGGGCCGGCGAACCTGAGCGGACCGTGTTTGGTAGGAGTGGCGCTGCTGCTTTTTCTTGGCCGGGCGCAGGGAACGCAGGCGGGAACTGAGAGAATCGCTCTAGAGAATTTAAAATATGAACGGCATTTTCTTTTAATGAAACGATGTGAATGGATGTCCGTTCCGAGTCGGGAACAAAGTGGACTGGAGGTACTGCGTACCTTGAGGATGCAGGTTATCGGTTTCTTTCTCCTCTCTGCGTTGTACAGAGAACACTCCATGTCACTTTTGGCTTGTCTGCATTCCTCCAGGACTCTAAGGGAAATAAAAAAAATATATATGCACATTGTTGGCAGAATTAAAACATTTATTTAAAACTTCTGCTAAATTACAAGTACAACTTCAATTTGGATTTTAAATGATACAGCAACATAAAATAATGCAGGACTATGAGGTAGAAGTTAAAGCATCCATGGTGTCCAAAGTGCGGCCCGGGGGCCATTTGAGGACCTCTGAAGGACTTTGAGCGGCCCCGTAAGTGGAGCCCACCTGGCCTGCAAGTGAATGGATGTAGATGGACACGTTCTCATTTTTTGGGGCAACATTTTATTTTTATTTTTTTTTACAGATAACTTCTTAAAAATATATATCCAAAAAACCCCCACAAAAAAACAAAAAATAGATTCCCATTTTATCAA
>NW_006799953.1:4054061-4154517 GCF_000485575.1 Poecilia formosa | reverse complement strand
GGCAGAATTAAAACATTTATTTAAAACTTCTGCTAAATTACAAGTACAACTTCAATTTGGATTTTAAATGATACAGCAACATAGAATAATGCAGGACTATGAGGTAGAAGTTAAAGCATCCATGGTGTCCAAAGTGCGGCCCGGGGGCCATTTGAGGACCTCTGAAGGACTTTGAGCGGCCCCGTAAGTGGAGCCCACCTGGCCTGCAAGTGAATGGATGTAGATGGACACGTTCTCATTTTTTGGGGCAACATTTTATTTTTATTTTTTTTTACAGATAACTTCTTAAAAATATATATCCAAAAAACCCCCACAAAAAAACAAAAAATAGATTCCCATTTTATCAACCATTCATCTTTGCAATTATCTTAATTTTGGAGTAAAAACATTGACCTACGTATTTTCAGAAGCAAATCTTACTTCTCAAATAAGAAAAACAACCCAAAAAATGTTAAAACTGTGGGAATGTCTAAGAAATGCAGTTGTGCTAGATCATTTTTTTAAATGTTTTATATATAATAATTTACTAATTTATTTTCAACAAAAATCTGACCATCATCCCAGGTTGCCTATTCAGCACCGTTTTAGAGCTGGAAGATGTCTCAAGTACGCCAGTGTAGTTAGCTTCCCACAGCATGATGCTGCCACCTCCATGTTTTGATTCACACATTACATATTACCAGAAAAATAGCTTAATTTATTTTTAAAGGTTAGATTTGTGGAATAGGCCAAATTTGCTTGTAATCTTTTGAATTAGATTCATATTTTTCTCCGGTTTCACAATTACATGCTGCCTAGCGATCGTCCGTCCCACGCGACTCCCCTGAAATACACCCGGCTCACCTGAATGTCCCATGAGGCACCTCGTTGACCACCACTCTGCGGCTCCACGCCAGCAGGTCCCTCTCTGTGGCAACCTGACTGCGGAGGGAGTTGTGCTGCATCTGCCACACTCCGTCCACCTGGCCGCTTCGGCGAGGCTCCGCCCCAGGAGAAGAGGCCACCACTTCCGCCTCGACGGCTGCCAAAGCATTCATTCGTTTAGAGTTCGAGTCACTTTTTTTTTTTTTTTACAGGTTAAGGGTGAAAGTATCTGACAAACTGCTAGCAAGGGCGTAAAAAGTGGAAGTACCAACCCATTTCTCCGTCGGCCTGTTGTTCTGCGTTCTGCCGTTCGTCCTGCTCGTTCTGCAGCTGTCTGATGAGGTTGTCCAAAAGGCTTTCGCCGTTTTCTGCCGTCTGCTGCCCGAGCACCTGCTCGACCAACTCTCCGTCACCTAACGGAGCAGAATGCTGGTTAAACTCTGTCGGTCAGATCTCCTAAATTGACCCATGTTGGTGCGTCAGGAAAGTTTTCAATGATTTTTCTTTTTTTCTTTTTTTTTCCCACCATTAGCCATGTATCCGAGCTGAGGTATCAGCTGCTCCTCTTTGCAGTTCTCCCTTCCTGGGACGAGCCGCTGGTATTTAGGAGGATGAGGATTTCCATCCACGTCTACGAGGAAGGGGGGCGGCATGAGGTGGGGGGCCTGCTGCGTCTGCTCGTCCAGGACGTAGTTATTGGAATCCCGAATGAGAGGCCGGTAGTCCGTGTGGAAGAACATCTGGTCTGGAATCTTCAAGGGATCAAGAGAAAACACGAGATCGGGAAAACGGGCCATAATTATGATGAATGTCTTGGCAATGATATGATTTCAATAGAAAAACTAATTAAAAAAATGGTAACAGTAAAAAAATTAAAAAAAATAAAAACATTTTCCACTTTGGATTTATATTAAGCATGGACTTTAAATAAAAATACCAAATCCATTATTTACATCAAAATAAAATAAATTTTTAAAAAGCTGCAGCTGTTTGACATCTACTGTTATTGTCGTTTTGAGACCATTTTCAGGTAAAGTGGTATAATTACATAAGTCCACCCTATCAAAGACTGATAAACTCTAATTTTGTACAGAACACTGGAACTGGAAGACATTTTAAATATCCAACATAAAACAACCAAAAACAAATAAAGAGGAAATAAAAAGCACACACAACCAAAACCACATATAAAACAGATTATCATGTCTCTATAAACAAACTTGGCTTTCAGTCATAAGAATGAAATTTTAATTTACCATGCGATTTATTGCTTACCGCGACGGGCTTACTTTACCCCGCCAACCATCAACCTTTTGCAACTTTTGGATTTGTTCGGCCATATCCCTCTCAGTTTTTTTTTATTTATTTTTTTTTATTAAAAAGTACACTAACTGTTCAACACTAGTCAAAATAATATTCTGTGTACAAAAGTATGACACGTGTGCATATTGTGAGATCTACATTTTCATTCAAACGAGCATCAGCAGAAAAAAAATCCGCCATCCAAACTTTTCCGTTTTCCCGTGTTTCCGTGAAAGAGGAAGTCACAGATCACAAGCCGACGGGCTGATACCTTTTCGTAAGGCCTGCTGCAGCCAAAGCCAAAAATGAGTAAATGCCCGTGTGAGTCTGTGCAGGAAAAATGTTGTCCGTCAGCTGAGAACTTGCAGTCAAAAATGGCTCCGTGGCCCTGGCCCTCAATCTGGGAAGAAGACGCCAAAACGTCAAGCAAATGCTAACGAACACATGATTACTTAGGGGTAGCAGCTCTCGAAATTTGGTCAGTTACCATGTTGAAGAAATTTCTTATCTTGACTCCTTTGCTCAGGTCCCAGATGTAAATGTTGCCGTCATGGCCTGCAGACAGCATAATGCGGGGGTCGAAGGGGTGGGCTTCCAGTACGTACACTTCATCATCATGTCCCTAAAGAAGGCAGTAGACACGCATAATGAAAACTTGCTGGAAACCGCTGGCTACGTTGTGACGTCTTCCCAAATGATCCGCAGGATTAAAAATATTTTGGCTGCTTACGGACAAAACATGCAGAAGCTGGCCAGAGGTGGCGCGCCACACTTTGAGCATATAGTTGGAAACTGCTGTGATGACGGTGCTGTCGATGCGATCCCAGGCCACCATGGTCACCACCAGCTTGGTTTTATCGTCCCCATTAGCGGCAGCAGTCCTAACGGAAAGACATGAAACATTAAAATAACAAAAACGTTGTTCAGACCGTCTGTTGCATTTAATATACTTCAGAGTGCTCTCTTACGCAGGAAGCCTCGCAGTCATGTCTAAAGTAATGCTTTTCCACTCTTGCTGCTGAAAATGCCAGATCTTCGCTGTGCCGTCACGACTGCCACTCACAAACCTGAGGCTGGAAACGCATACGATAAACCGTCAGACCCCCAGAGACACAACGAAAGGCTGTCTCTGAAATTTAACTTCTTACCTGTCACCGTTATTGCTGAACTGGACAACCACAACTTTATCCTACAAACACAAGCAGTGGGCAAGAATTAAAATGAGTCACATTAGACTGACGAGACAAAACAACCAAAAAAGGATGAGAAAAACTGCTGTTGTTTCTTACGGTGTGAGCATCCAGCTCAGACGCCTTCACCGGAGTTTCTGCACCGAGGTAGTAGACCCTGATCATGTGATCTGTGCCACCAGTAGCCATAAACATGCCGCCTAATAACAGAAAACACAGTAAAGTTAAAGACACACAAAAAAAACACACACACACACACACACATCTAAATAAAAGACATATAGATCAATTTAAAACACATGCCTCTTCTTTTTTTTAAAGGTTAATTTCCATAAATTAAATTATTCATCCTAAATTATAAAGAGTATATGAATTGCAGAATGCAAGATTGCCCAGTCTCTAATTACATGAAACTGGCAGTTTATACACATGATTGTGAAATAATGTGACGTAAAACAATTTTGTGACAAGTTTGATCAGCCGTTTATTTCAGCTGTGATTTTTATAAAAGTACTTTACAGACTCCATACGCTGTGCTTTTTCATCCACCTGTCTCCGTATTGCTAAATATGAAGCCACGGCCCCTTGAAAGTGTGAACATTTTATTTATGTTTAAATTTCTGCCTAAAAAAAAACAAAAAACAAAAAAAAACTTGAAACTTTAATTATTCTCACAGAGCCCAATCTTTATGTGCAATTTGGAGCTGTGTGCTCCTCCCCAGCTAATGTACCAATCTATAAAAAACAGCCGAACATGGCAAATTTTTTTCCCCTTTATTTTTTACTGTTGCTTGTTTTAGAGAACAGAGATGGTTTATTTCAGGACTTAGTAGCCATAGGACCAACATTGTCACAGTAAATAAGGCTAATTGGTCTGTAGTTTGCTGTAAGGTCATCTTCTCCGCTTTCACATTATCTATGTGAACCAAACATTGCAGGTTCATGCAGGCCACATGTCACAGATAAGCAGCCACTCCCATCATGCTCCCCTCGTGCAGTACCCCCTGGACCCAAAAGTATTGGAGTCTCTGGGGGCCTAAAGAAAAATATTTAGGCATCTTCATACCAGCTGGTCTGGATTCAATCAGTTTTTTTTTTAAACATTTAGACAAAGCCCACCTCAACAACGAAACATAAAGAAACATTTATTCAACTCACCGCTACTGAAAGAGGAAGTGGAGACCTGGACTCCTGGTCGTGATCGCTCAACAAACTTAACAGGCTGATCACTGAGGAAAAACGACAAATACAATGTTGATCAGTTAGCTTAAATAAATAAAACCTTGGAGTTTAACATGTTGGAATAGATCAGGGGTCTGCAACCTGCTGCAAGTGGCTTTTTGAAATTTCCTTGAGCCATTATTTTATTTTATCATTTATTTTTAGTTATATTTTTTTATTATTTTATTTCTATTATTTTATCATTATTTTTGTTATTATTAATTTTATTTATTGCACCATTAATTATCTGAGCCATTATTGGCTCTGATAATATTTTTAAACACAGCTGTAATAACAACAAATTAATCGTTTTTCATGGATTAATTGGATTTACTTTCTACAACACTGGAAGTATCAGTAACTTTCCATTTATGTGTCAGTTTCAAAATTTGATTCCCCCCCCCCACATAATATCAACACCCTACAGAAGAAAATGTATTCATTCTCATTATCATAAAATGTTTACGTTTTTCTTTATTTTAAAACCTTAAAAAAAGAAAAAGAAAAATGTTGGTTCTTTAAAAATAAGAGTTGTATTTTAGTAGTTGTTCATTAAAAATTAAAAGATCTCAGTCAAAAGGTCATGTCACATTTGTGACACATAAGTGAGCCTTATTTAGCTGGACTGGATTCAAAAACGGCTCTTTGGAACCTAAGGGGTGCAGGCCACTGGAATAGAGCCGCAAATACTCACTCAAACTTCATACTGTGAGAGTGCCACTTCCAGAAACACACCATACCATCTGCACCCGTTGATGCAAGGTATCGCTTCGTCCCTTTGGCAGCAGGACAAAACTAAGAGTATACAAGATAGTTTTAGACTCAAAAAGTGTGTACTTCTTACAACTTGTTCTGAAACCGTTTCCCCGCTAAAGACTAACGCAACAGTGGCATCACCTGTATGGATGTGATGGAAGCGGCATGAGCCTGAAGAACGGCGACGGGTGCGCAGGTACGCAGGCACCACACTCTGATGACTTTGTCACAGCTTGCAGATGCAATGAGACTATTTTCATAGTTCACAGCCATGTCACAGATCTCCGCCAAGTGGCCGCGGAGAGTGGACAGGAGCCGACCGTCGTCTGTGGCCCAGATTTTTACCAGGCAGTCATCCGAACCCTAAACCAGGACGAAAAACACCGTTTCCAACTTGACGTAGTTGAAACACGGCGTAAATATCGACGCGAGTGAAGATGGCGCTCACCGTAAAAATCCGCCGACCGGTGCGGTCAAAGGCCACGCAGTAAACTGAAGAAAGGTGGCCGAGGATCCGCTTGTGGATCTTCATGTGTTGGTAGGAGGAAGACGGCAGGACTTGGCCGAAACGAGCCGTACCCGTGGCCTGGCGAGCCCCCATGACGGGCACTTTGTGGAAAAACACAGGAGATTCGTCATGAGAAGGCACCAGAAACATAAAAAACACACAGGTATTTTCAACACCAACGATTCACATATCAGAACCAAAACAAAGGCAATAACAAACAACGTACCGGTATTACACCCTCACATTACTTATTTAGCAAAAACACACCTCAAAACGCAGAAGCAGGTCGTAAACGTACAAACATTATCAACGATGACATGCATGTTGCAGCCACTTCCTGTATCACTGCATTTTCAAATATCAGGTTTAGTTCATTGAGCTTTACTAGCATTTTCATTTTCTCACCACAACAATTAAAAAAAAAAAAAAAGATTCGGATTTTACAGCCACAGGGTCTGTTATGCCACTATAACAACACAAAGTGAGTTTTGTGTTGCATGACCCAGTTCAGACGGTGTCAGACGGATGACCTCATATCTGACTTAGGAATGCTTTGGCATACAGGTGTGTTCATCATGTGTGTTTGTTCTGCAGACTGTAATTTGTCTTTGAATTGGTTCAACAAAGGGCAGTCGTCAAACGTATTAATTTTAATACTTGCGGCATTAAAACAGGTCAAAACAGACAGAAGGTATGCGGCTACAAATTTCTTCATTTAACATAAAGCAGAGAGTCTTTGAAGCATCTCTACTTGGGATTTTAGAAGTTGTTTGCAAATCTAGAAGTTTGTCAAATGTTTTCATGATAGAGATACTCATAGACATACAGGTCCTCAGTTTCAAAATGAAGCTAAAGAGTTAGAAGTAAATATAAGTAATAAATAATTATATGAATGATTTTGATAAATTACATAATACAGAAAAACTGCTTATTGCTTCGGCTCACTCTCCACCCTTTTATTGTAATAACATACCAACATTAGGAGCATTCCCAATAACAACTGGTGGTTCAGGTGGGCGCCCTCTGTGCAGTGCAGCCACAGCTGAGCCGCAGCATACTTTGTGGGTACAACCTGAATGTAACCAACAATTAATGCAAACATTTGGAAATGAAATCTCTTCATCATACACATATGATAGAAACTTTCACTAATAACTGCAGAGGCAAAGCACACACAAAAAAACAACAACACACAGACGATAGAAGAATAATAACACAGGCTTACTTTTGGTGGTGCGAAGCAACGACTGCTTTCCCAGCCCCAGGAGTGTTTGGACTCCAGGAACACTAGGTGGGATCTCCTTCTCTATCAGAGGACCTATCCGTCGACACACCTGAAGCAGATAGTCTGCAGGAATGTGCTGGTTCAAAGCCACCTGGATGAGAAACAGGGCAACACCTGTCTCAGCTGCACTCCGTGACAAGTCAACTAATGCATCAACTTTGTGAATGACTGAGTAAGTATGCTCTTGTTTTTCTAATTTTCTAAATTTTACACCTACTAGTGCTTATTTTTATTTCCTTTCTTCTTATTAACCATTTGTAAACATGACCAGAAAACAACAGTTTTACTTGTTAACAGCTAAAACTAGAGGTGGCCGGAATTGGGCAGTTTTATGGTTGACTGACCCTGGTCGGCTGGTTGAAAACTAAAAAACCCATATTTTTTTCCTGATCAGTGAATGCACCATATCTAAGCGCTTACGCACGTGTGAAAATTGTTATTGTGGGAAAAGGCGCTACAATAGCGGTGTCAGCGATGTGTTAAAAATGGAGAGTACGAAAAGTGAAAGAAGCTTTTAGAAAGAAAATTACTTTTCAACACAAAAGAAGTTTATAAGGACATACATAAAAACGATCCGAATAAAAACAAAAATCCACCGAAAGGGCAAAAGGGTGGATATACAGAAGGCGGGCCTTGGGAACTCACAGCAAATCAAATGTTTCGTTTAGATTCTTCCGGATAGGACGCAGACGCAACAGCGATTTGATTGGCTTTTAAAGATGATCGACAAGTCTCTGTATCAAATTAAGCCAATCACAATCTGCTGCTTCGACATTGCCAGCCCACAAGCCTACACAATAGCGAAACCAGCATTTAGTTATTTATCAACAGGCCCATATTAAAATAAATCTTTAATATATCTTCCTTATAATAAACGAATCCCCTTTTCGCATATGCTGAGTTGCGAATTTAATTTAAAGAATTGATACAAGCTAAAAAGAAAACAGTCGATTAAAAAAATACAAAACAATACACTTTTAATTAAAAAATATCTATAAATTTGCAACTCACCCAGTCTTGGAAGCTCCGTTTGAATATCTTCCCGTCCCAACTCCATCGTTGCGGAACCAACTAAAGTTAAAAACAACCCGTTAGAGATATCACAGAGCTAACAGTTTCTACACGGCAAAAGGACGCGCTCATTTTTTAAACAGCGATCCAAAAATACACGGACTTTCTCACAGACAGGTTTAGATAGGCAACATTAGGGAGACCCCACAGGAGAAGAACAGAAAGGTCCAGCTGAACTTACCTCATACTCCTCCAGCTCCTCGATCAGAATCTAACAACAGACACACACAGTTAGCCCGACAGGCTAGCGTTGCGGTTCGTTTAAACCAATAATACCACTTTAAAATAAAATTAATGTAACAATTTACCTGTGCTGCCTTTTTACAAGGCCCAGACTGTAGAAATCTGGCAATGAGGTAATACAGTTCTGAAAAAAATAATTTGCTGTTAGCCTCTTGCTAGCCGTGCTAACGCTACCTAGCGTCTGGCTTCGCTTGGTTGCCAAGCTCACCAGCTGATGTACACAATTTCAAACTCTGGGAATTCAAAACTATTAGTGGTGAATTAACGGGGCGTCCAACACTCACCTGCTTCGATTTGTGAACACTTTTCTTTTGCCATCACTATTCAGGACAGGCGTCATTAAGCCACAATTGATATTTTAGCTTGCTCGTTAGCCGCCGGGCTAGCTAACAGTGGCTAAAACAGGCTATTGAATGGCCTCCTCCTTTCCCAAGTTGTTGCCTGTTACCTGCAGCTTTGTGTTAGCGCCCTCCAGTGAGCCAGTTTAACACTGGACGCTTCCTTCGAGGTCTGAGGTGAATGAATATTTGAAATAAATTGCAAAACACAGACTCACATACTGGAAGTTTCAGCATTGAAACGAACATATTTAGAAACATACTGATTTGAAATGAATGTATTTGGATTTGAATCTGAGTTCAACTGCATCGAAGTGAATTATAGTTTGACATAAATGAGTCTGGTATAAATGAGCGATTCCATTTATACCTGACCTGTTTCCTAAAATAGCAGTTGCGGTGATTTGACATCATATAGATAGATGAATTCAGGCTGAACATTTGAGTGAGTAGAAATTTTAATTTATATAAATAGATAGATTCGAGTTATATAGCTAGCTCTGTGAAAATAATGTTCAAGTTTTGTCACAGATTCTAAATTGCATGTTGAACTGGACCGGATTACTCTATTGTGTAAAAATACTTGGATGTAATCCATTTTATTTTGGCTCTGGTTGTATATTTACAGCCTTTCATTCATTTATTTTTTACCATACAGATTGTTTCCAAATTGTCCAAAAGTAGAATTAAAGGCAACTTGATGAGGATAGTGTTACCTCTGCTTAAGATCTCTGATCTTAAGAAAATCTCAAGCCAAAATGATAAAAAAATAAATACATTTATTGAGTTAAATAGAAGAATAGTGGAAATGTTTTTGAAAATTTGGATTCCAGCTAACAAACCAGCAACATCACAGGATGAGAGAAAGTATAACTATCTTTTTTTAAGCATTTTTCACATTTAACAATAAAGAAAGTGAATAACAATGAGTCATAGCAGCCACAAAGCAGACTGATTGTGATATGTTCTAGGAGAGTACATACGTATTCACTTATCCTCTTCAATGCACATAAAAAGGAAATTCTCTTGAATTTCCTGTGGTCTGTTCATGGATTTTGCACCAAGGAAAAGGTTGCATGAACACCCTGACATAAAGTAAAAGAGCTTTGTGTGTGTGTGTGTCCTTGTACTCCACAATAAAGCCTGAAATTTCTCTAAGAGACTGTATAACATTGATAGGTAAGTCAGAAGCAACAATTACTACTGAGTAATGAATTGCAAAATGAAAGTGCTGTTTTTTATGTTTTGCCCCTTCCGTCTCTCATTATTCACGTACTGCAAGACCTTCTGGTATGACTCAGTTACATTTCTTTATTATGTTACAAAAAGCATCATGTTTTCATCTTTATTGTACTTTGAGCACTGATGTGCCCATCTGCTTGTTTTCTGAGGAACATAACATCCCAGCAGTTCCCAGAAGAGTAATCATTTCTATACAAACCAACTGCCTTATATTTTTGCACCAAGATGAGTTTTTGCTCATTTTTACTATCCATATTGTTTCTCAGATTTATTGATCAATTGGGAGGGGGGAGAAAAAAAAAACTTTCCAGAGGCTGAAGTGACAGTGAAAATGTGCCACTTCTTCTTAGTAAAATAATTAAAGCTCAGTCGGGTTGGATAATATCCTGGAACATCCATTTTCAAGCTTTGCCACAGATTCCCTCTTGGATTTAGATGTTTGATTAGGCCATTCTAGAAGATAATTGTACCATTGTAGCTCTGGCTGTTTAAGATTGTTGTCCTGTTGGAAGGAGAGTGTCCATTCCAGTCTGAAGTCTTTTGCAGCCTTTAGGAGGTTATTGTTCCACGATTTCCCTGCATTTAGCTCCATCCATCTTCCCTCCAACTGTGAATAGTTTTCTTATCTCTGCTTGTAGAAAAGCATTTCTGCATCATGAAGATCACCTGGAGATTAATGATGCTATTTGTTTGCTAACGTTTTCTAACAACTTTTCCTTACTCTACCACTTTCTTCTTCTACTATTCAGTTTGCATCATCTACTGTTAACGGAAGTCATAACTTTATGTTTTCAGTTTATGCATTTCTTTTCTTTCCTTAGAAGCTACACCTGGTCTGTTTGGCTGTGAAACCTTGAGATATTGAGACAAAAATCCACCAATAACTAAATGCTCTCCTTCTCCTGCTAATAACGTGGGTTTTTTTCCTTTTTTTTGTTTTTTTGTTTGTTTGTTTTTTCTTTAAACCTTGACAATTTCCCAGAAATTGTGCATCTGGTTTGGGATTTTTATATGTCCGGGGAAATTTAAAACAGTATTGGCAGTGGTATGCAGTCAATCTCCTTTTTCTTCCATTGCAGACTGAAGTTTTATTAGAACTGCAGGGTTTTTAAAGATCCAGCTCTGTACTGGTATCACGCTGGTTTACTCTAGAACATAACCAGCATTCTTAGTTTGTACCTGCTAGGTCAACGAGGTCTTGTTCAACATCAAACCCAGATGCTATCACGGTGATCATAGCAGAATACTACCCTTATGTGACACAGAATGGAATTTGTATAAATATTTCTGATGCTTATGATGATTTTCTTGGGAGGATATTTAAAAACACAGAGTTATGATAAACTGTTGAGGGCAGCATACACAAATCGAGGTTTGCTAGCACACAGAGATGAGCAGCTGAGCTGAGCACAACATCAGAAAATAAATGTACAGTTTACATGATGCACATCAGCCAACAAGAGACAGATGTGTTTTTGTTTCGGCCATCTCAAGAACATCTGTAGTAACATTGTTCTGTCCAGGCAACAAAGCACACAACTTCTCGTCCTTCTCCCTAAACAAGACATGACCCCTTCAGGGGGAAGGTAGACCCTGCCAGTTGAATGAGAGTCAGTTAGTGTTACACATTATATTTCGAATTCATTGTTATTGCAATATTGCAGGTCTCCAATTGTGTCCCTTCTATCCTGAGATAGCTCTTTGCTTTTGCCCATGGTGGAAAGGCTGGAGCCTGACTGACTGAGAGTGTGGCATGTATTCATTTAATAAATGTAATTAGTGGAGGTCTGTGAGAGAGACAGGATTCTTGCTGGTTGGCAGGTCGTCCAATACTTATTTAATAAAATTTAATGCAAATTAACAATTTAATAAATTAGATTATTATTATTTTTTTTTTAGATTGTCTCTGACAATTCAAGTGTACCCACAAAAGAAATTGATCCCTCCATTCTTTGTAAGCGGGAAAACTTGAAAAGCAGACAGTGTATCACGTATTTTCCCCATTGTACTAGCAAAGCTTTGCTCCATCTGTCTATTAAACAGTGCAACAGCTGGTTACCATGGCGACTGAAAGTCAGTTGGTGAACAGACAATGCTGTCCACCAACGACTAGCACTTATTCGTATGAATTGACAAATTAAATACCAAAATATTCTTCCAAGCATGCTGATCTCTTATTTTAGCACCACGTTTTTTTTTGTTTTTTTTTTTTTTTACTTCTCCACTGCAGCACACATATTATCACAAAGTGACACACTGTGCACACCCTGAACCAAATGAGGAAACAAAAAATGGTTACTTTCTTATTTGGAAAGGCAAACTATCTGCACCATATGGGTCAATAGGTGAAAAGTGATGCTGGACAGTTTAAATTTATGGCTGAGATGAAAGGATTTTCTCTCAAGAGAAAGGATATTTAGAACCATGCTGGGCCTGAACACCACTGGTTTGAGATTTATGACTTGGGAGAAGAATTTTGACCTTTTACAAACACATTTTTAGTATGTTCTGTCATAAATTATATCATCGGTTATATTCCCATTTGTTCTCTCATAAATTTAACAGCCGGATTGTCTTTTCCAAAAAAAGGGATCTTGTTGTTTTTATTGTCGTAATAGGCACAACAGCTCAGGATAAACATCCGCTTCAAAAAGCATAAACTCCCCCTAGGTTCATCTAAATCCGAAAGCTGTCAAATTGACTGTTTCAAGATTTAGATGAAAATACGTTAAACTTTATATTTGCTCAGAGACTTTTGAACCTTTTTGTCTTTGCAGTATAAAAATTTTTAAAAAACGCTCGTTATAGAAGAACAGCCAGATGTCCAGCGGCTTATTGGCTGCCTTAACCCACATCAAAACATTTCAGAACACATGTGGTTCACCACTAAAATCTCTGTTTGCTAAATTATAGTATATACAAAGTGCTATTTAGTCACTATATTTAACCTTACACGAGTTAGTGTGGCATATCAACAATCAGAGCCGTGCCATGTTCACCTCCGTACTGTTCTCCGAAAAGGGACTGGAGAAATATCTATCAAAATAAAATGAGAGACACTTCACTTTCTTACAGTCTAAGTTGTTAATGTTTAGCTTTGTTCTAATCCTTCAGTAAAAAATACTGCAAGAATATAATCTCCCCCTAACACAACAGAATGCATGAAATTATGGTCAGTCTGACAATTTCTGAAGTGCTGTATTTAACTGTTTTTGGAACTATACACGAAATAAATAAATGACTTGTAATACAAACCTTTACTTTAACTAGTCCACGTGTTGCAATGGGCTATTTACCATTTGTTTAAATGTCATCTTCAGGCATATAGTGACTGTTGACCAATGAAAATGTACCTTAATTTCCAAGGTTGGCTTAATTGTGAAAACAGAACATTGCTAGCAAAAAAGAAAAAAAAATAAATACATTTTTAAACCCCCTCTAAGTTAACCTATTTTTTTAATGCAAAGGGTCTTGAAATGACTTTATATAATAATTCACTAAATATAAAACACAATTTTAAAAAGCAGCGGACAAGAACGTTGTTTCTAAAATTACCAGATTTTACATAAAACATGGTGATCTCTTTATATTATTTTTTTTAGTTCTTTATATTAATGCTATGTATTTTCTCCCCTATGTTTTTTGCAATATAATTTCAGTATTGACCTGAGGGTGGCGCTGCAGCGTCTGTTGTTGCGTTAAACCGTGTAATCACAAAATCTGCTGCTCAAGTTCAGATCTGCATAATGGACAGCAATGCAACTGACACGTATGGGGGAAAAAATGATAATTGTAGTTAGTAAATGTTTGATTTGCAGTATTGAGAAAGCGACAGTCTTCTTCTTTTTTTCTTTGCTATGACTTGTTGAATTTTGTCACATCAGGCATAATTTATTATTTATTTTCTGCTCACCTAAAGGGGCAGTTATCCGTGTTAAATGTTATCCTCATGTACACCCCCCTCATTCACTGACTCAGTAACTTTATTTAGTATGTAGTCCAGTGGGCGGGACTCTGAGTGTGGACGCACACTGGCAACTGCTCATTCAGCCTCCCTGTGTGCCTCTCTGTCAAGCTGGCTGTGGACTGGACCCCGGCGCTGGTCAGCCTCACGAAGCTGTAACATGTCAGGTGTTCGGACTGGATCTCAGCGGGTTCTGCCTCAGATTTAAGAGGAATATCGCACGTTAAGCCGGCGGGCTCTGCTGTTTTATCTCTGCGGCAGGGTATTTGGATTGTAGGAAGTCGGTTTTCTTGCTTTCGTCCGTAGAGGCACACTTTTGCCGTCTTCTGGATTCAGCATTTTGTCGGGCAGAAGAAGGTAGGTAGGTGTCTTCCATCTTCATAATGTCACTTGATGGTACCTGTTGTTAGAAGTCTGGCTGGAGTTTAGCTTACAGCTGGAAAAGTACAAACTCATTGAAGGAATCTGGAATATTCTTTTCTTGGTGGTGGAAAATGACTCTGGCGTTGTGGATAAATGATTTCCAAATATTTATTGAACTGAGCTGCCCGCCGTCGTAGTCAAGGTGATTAAATCACAGTTACGTCTGCTAGCTACGTAACATTTTGGTTATTGCTATTTCCCCCCTTGCATTTATAAAACACAAACGCAGTTATTAGTTAACTCTGACTTATTCCGTTGGTGTTGTTAATTTAATTTATGAAACGGAGTTTTTTTTCTTCACTTATTAGCAGTAATTGAGTCTGATTTGATTTAAAGACTGACCCCGTTACAGAGTGTTGTGACTGCTGTATAATGAAGCTTAGTGGGCTGTCGGTTGTCACAGCCACCTGGAAACCTGCTGTTGCTCTTGGCCACACTTAGGCTTATTACTGCCTCCGGTGCCTCAATCTAAATGAATGAATGAATGAATAAATAAATAACATATAAGTTTTAACATATAGAAATTAACTGTATCATCTCTCCTCTTGTTTCGTTAAAATATGATGAAATTTTCCCTTTTGTACTTTGCATTAATTCAGGAAATAAATCAGTTTTTTTCATTACTATCTCTAACCTTTTTTTGCCTTTTGATTGCAGTGTGAATTTCTTCTATTGTACTTTTTGAGTTTGCATTTAATTTTTTATTGATGATTGCTTTTTGCCTTTTGCGTAAATACATATTTACTTATTTATTCCTTTTGACCAACCTTCATTTTGTTAATTAGTATTTTATTTTTAGCATGGGAAAATTTGTGCAGCTTTATTTTTATTGTATTTTGGTTGTAAAGCAACTTTAACTGCATGCCTGTTAGAGTGGAGCAAAACAAATACAAATGAATGAACTGGTCGATTAATTAACTTGTAAGAGGTAGAAATGTACCAATCAAGATTTTTTTCAATTTTTTTAAAGTCCGATATGTCATGTCTGATTTTAACCATTCATATTTTATTTTTCTGAAGGACTAAATCAGATAAAGGAGAAACATATTTGCAGCAGGTTGTTTCATAGATAAACTAATTTTGATAACATAGGAATTACCAGATTATCTGCTTTGAAGGATATATCCAAAACTGTTATTTGATTTATTTTAAATAGAAAATAAAAGCATGTCAGAATGCATGCTGCTGCTTGTTCTGTCAACTGACAGAAAATGCTGGACGTTGATGTATTAAAACAAAAATTACAAAAGCATAATTTTACTCTTCGACTTACTGATCATTAAAAAGAAATGATTTTCAGCTTCTGAGCTCCCTATGACTGATTGATGCATATTTTATAATAACAGGTCATTTTGTTGACCTGATGAAATTAAAAGCTGGTACAGTGAATCATTTTTCAGAAACTGTGGTTAAATTCAGTCCAATTTGAATGTTATGATGGGTCTCCATGTTGGAGCCATCTTCTTTTACTGGTTTTCTACCTTAATATACCCAGATTGCCTCAGCAGACATGAATAGTGATGAGGATGTCTGCTGACAGCTGAGTAGGGCAGAACGCTCTGCTCCATGACTGACTGAACTGGGGTGTTCACGGCACCATATGCTCCTGTTTACATCATGCTGCTTAACATTTGGGCCAGCCCAGCCTCATGACTCATACTATCTCTCGCTTCTCACCTTTTTTTTTATTCTTTTTTTTTTTAATTTTTTTTTTTAGTCTTGTTACTAAATAGGTCGATCTGAATTTACATAGATTAGGTGAAATCGTATTTGGGTGTGTTGAGTTGCTTATAGGGAGACAGCCCTAATAACCGTAATATGCAGTGCTGCCTGCATATTAAGTGTGCTCCTTACCAAAGAAAGTACCTGGTATTAAAAAAAAAACAGTTTCAGTTTTTACACATAAATGTCACCTAATTGCTTTCATTTATCTAAGAATTGCTGTATTTCAGTGATATTGTACTGATGATTATGATTCAGTGTATCATGTAGCTCTGCACTACAGCAAGAATATTGAATAAAGATAAAAACTACTGACTTTTGAAGCAGCTTTTACACAAACTTGCTTATCAGGGTTTAATTATTAGAGTTAGAATAATGAATCTAACATTTTAATTAGCATACGAAAAATGAGCCATGGTTTGCTTTAGTTTTTACACCATGACTGTTAGTACTTTTTTTTTTGTACTTTGTTTACAAAGATCTTTCTAAACAGTTTTGGAAAAATTCTTCTTTCAGCCAGTTGACTTGCAGTGTGCAGCAGCAGGCATGTGAGGGGCATCACTCTTCTATGTAAGCAGAGAACACCTAAAACCCAGTTTAAAGCTGTATGCTTTTAAAACCTTTGTATGCTTTAGTGCTGGTAACCAGCCCAAGTGCAGACGTGTGTAAGCTGTAAACATTCAGTATGTTAGCCTCTGTATTTCTTGTGAGGATTGGACTATATACCCACAAACACAAGGGTCCCTGTGGGTTATATCACCTGATGTACTCAGTGACTCAGTGAGACCGGATCTGATTCATACGAATTTGCTCTGTTCTGGTTGTACTAAGAAATTGTCCACATCAAGACAGCCTGCCCATTTTGTCCTCTTTTTTTTTTCTTTAAACGAATACATAATACGTGACTAGATCAGCTATTTTGTCACACATTTTGCTTTGAGAAAGTGTAACTCTTTAAACCCCCCTCTTTCCTGATGTTCAGCGTTACCGTGTGGTTGTCTCCGCCACTAGACTAAACAGTGAAAAGGGTTTATGGAAAATGTCTTTTTCAGATTCATGGAGCTGACAGACGATGTCGTCTTATTTTTGCTTCTGCAGTGCTGACTCTAGATTTTTGCTCATTCTCCCCTAAAACTCGGCGGTGGTGAAGGTTAGTTAACTGATGACACACGGCTTCGTCTCTGATGTTACTGAGCATGTTGTGAGGAAAGTAGGTTACTGGGCCATGTCCTGCAAGCTTAAACTGAATGCTAGTCTGAATATTGCTAGAGCTGCTTAGTGTGACCAGGCATGCACAAATGGTGCAGGCCTACGCAGCAGCAAATGGGATCCTCTCCACGCGCTGTCTCTTTAAGAAAACAGAGCGCCGCTTCACATAGAATGAATGTTGAATGTTCAGCCTTCGCTGATTGATCTCAAAGCCGCATAAAACCGAGTGAAATCTGACAACAGGTTGACAAACTGCACAGGTTGCGAATTATGCACAACTGCTTTAACATCAGCGCTCTCACATGGATAATATTGTGGACTTAAACATTTAGCTCTGCAAATCGGAGCAAAAAGATGTAAAAATGCATTCAGATTGAGTACAATCTGTTTTAGTAAAGGAAACTTTGCTATAAATCCTGCATTTTGGAATTTTTTTTTCGTATTTTGAAGCGGTCTTCAAATAAAATTTTATGGTTTTATTAATATCAGTGTTTCCCCAAGAAAATTTGCTAAGCCTGGTTGGGTGCTAGGGCTGTCATTCATTCAGCAGCCTGCCATGTTTTTGAGTTAAAAAATGTTTGAAGTTAACAGGAAATGTGAAAATATCACTTGGTAATTATGTGTTTTTGGAAGATTAATGCTTGTATACGGACTATAAAGTCTGAAAAAATTCAGACATTTAAAAAAACTAAAATAAATAAATAAATAAGCAGTTCTCAGCCTGGTGGGGTGCCCAAGTAAAACCTGGTGGCCCACCAGGCTAATAATACACAAGCAGAAGATTCACAGATTTTCTCCTTGAAATGGATACTTTACTTTTGTCTTTATCTACCTTACTGTGAACAGCCACATTTTCTAACTTATTGCTTGGTTTCAAACACTTTTCGCCTGGTTGGGGAAGATGAGGCTTTTTTAGAACAAACCTTTCTCCAAACAAACAGGCAGGACACAACTAAACTAAAGTCTTTATTTTAAGTTTGAGAGGAGTTGTATTTAGGTTTTAAAAGCTTGATCCATTGACCTCAAAGTGTCTTTATTTCAGGGCAAAGATGAATCCCAAGTACTTGTTTAACTTTGTAGGGCGTTGAATACATTCAACTACAAAAATACTGTTTTCATTGTATTTCTGGATAATAACAACTTATCAAGTTTGCTACTTATCTAGTTTGCTCAGTTATATTGAAATAAGCCATTTTTCTTCTCAATCCAAATATTTAAAATGTCTACAGGCAAATTTGTCTTTCCTAATCTGTATTTAGACTAGTCCTGAATTGGCTGGTTGAACGACTTCCTCTGGAGCTTAATTTTATTGAAGTCAGTCATAGGCTGACTTCCTTCTGCTTTCTTCCTAATCATATCAGTCTTTACTTTGGCCTTTGTGTTTTCATTTCTCAGAGTAAGGGATCGCAACTGTTGCTTTGATGTAGACGCACATTAAAAACAGATTTTTCTGCAGCGCGCTTGGAAACAACGCTCATATAAGCTGTGCTTAAAAAATAAGCACAAATGTAGGGATAATCACCAATAAAAGTTTTCTTTTACATACTCAAAAACCACACTAACGTCTACTTTGAAGTGTTGTGATGTGCTTTGTTTGGCATCAGTCAACAGACGTAGGTCCAAATCTTCTTGACATGTTATTGGCTGGCATTTACAAAGCACTCAATCCAGGAGCACCATTCATTTTTTATGGTGCTGATTGGCTGTACCCCAAAGAGCAGACCTAAGAAAGACTGTAGATGTTAGCCTCTGTTGTTGTGCTAAGTTTGTTCACATTGTGGGTATTAATGCATATTGAAGTATATTTGGTATAAACACTATTAGGCTGTTGTAAAATGACGCCTAACCCTCATGAATACCAGCGGTTCACAGTGTTTTGTGATCAGAATTAAAAATAAAAAAAAAAACATTTCTGACGTCCACATATGTATTTCTCGTGGTATTTTAATAGATATTCATTAGCAATAACAACACAGCCTGGAGGATTTCACCTCCTGGATTTATATTCTTGCTTAAATGTTTACATCTGATTGGCTACTATCCGTACTAGCTACTCGTAAATATCGTACATTCTTCTTTTTACTTTTTTCACCATGTATGTAGTTATGTAATTTAGTAGTAATGTGACTACCTGCCGTCTGAACTCATAGCTACCTTAGCTGACTTGAAAAAATATCGCCTTCTCCCTTACGTGATGACACCAGAGTCATGTGTGCGGAAGCCTGTTTTTGGTAGATTTGATTAGAAATCAATAACCATTGACAACAGAACAGCAAAACAAACACAAAAACTATTCATAACATATGTGGTAAATCCTGTCAAGTGAATACGACCTGTTTTGCTGAAAAGTGTTGCTATTAGCTTTAAACCACATTCGCTGCTCTGACTGTGAGAGCTAGGTTCTCCAACGCGGCGCTAAATCTCTTTGCTTCTTGATGAAAAGGCCCTTAGGTAGGTTTCGTGTCACCGACATGCTGAAAAACAGAAGACGCTACCATAAACCAGATGGCGTAGCATGTTGCCGCCGAGTGTCGTGGCAACCTTGTTCAAGTGTTGCCTCAAATTCTGACATAACGGCTCCTCTTCGGTGCTTCACAGTCGGTACCACACATACAGAGACCATCTGTTCGCCCCTTTTCTTTCTTTCTTTTTTTTTTTTTTTCGCATTTTACATAAACACTCAGACTAGAAGCAGAAAACAGGGGATTTGGACCTGTTGACATTAGCACCATGAGTTTATCATTATACTTCCAGATGATACTGGCCTAAAGTTGTAATGGTTTCTTTGAGTAATATTCCTCTTCCCAGTTGCTCTTACTTAGGGATTATTTGATGCTGCATTCTATCAGAACTTGTAGAAACTTACAAAGTAAAAAAAAACAAAAAAACTTTATGCTGACTCTCACATCTTTATTAGATATCATTACTTCCTGCCTAATTAGGAGGGCAAGAAATACAGAAGTGTGCGTAAGTTATTTGTTTTGTTTAGTCTGTATCAACTTAAGAAAACAAAAAAGAAAATCCTGTGACTTAGTGAGGTTCAGACCTATTGCTTGTGCTGCAGTAAAGCTCATAAATCAACTTGAATCCTCGAAGACAAAAGATTTAATTATTTTAACTGATAAAATGCTGCTGGTGTTCAGGTCTCTTTTGACATTTTAATATTTTTATTGGTAGCATGTCTAGGCGTATATCTCCCCCACCCCCATTTCTCCCATTTCTCTTTGTGGAAGGGAACTAAAAAAAAAAAATCTGGATTTACTTGCTCCAAAACACACATTCTGTTTGTTTTGCAGCCTGAATCATTTTGATTCTTATACAACAATGTTTAAGAGAACAATCTCCCTTTTCTTTGTGTGCTACATTTAGACTAATGCTAAAAGCCTGTGAGCGTTGGTTGCTGGAAGGTTTATTTTTTCTCTGTAGACTTTGCTTGGTTTGGCAAGATCCTTAAAGATACAGCTCTGGTAATCACTTTAAAATGGAAAAAAGGCAAATAAATCTAGTTCTAAACATTAAAAAGCTTATTGAAATCACTTATATAGTAATAACCCAGGTTTGAGGGGTGTTTTTTTGTAGACACTTTTGCAAAAACAGACAAATACTTTTCATTTAAGACCATTTTCTCTAGTAGAACACAATGAAAGCACTATTGTTTACAACTACGAATGTTTCTATGTACTGGTGAGCTTTTTATTCCTTTTTAATTTTTTTTATTTTGCATGTCTGCTTTAGTGTTTCAATCAAAACCAGCTATTTAATTTCACTTTATCTCCAAAAAAAATTCAGGATTTTGTTTCTGTTTTTTTGTACCATCCAGGTGTGGCCTTTCTGCTTCAAAAGCCGATGCTTTTGTGACCAGCACCGTTTTCTGTGTGTGGATTATGGTCACTCTGTGAAGTCCTAAAGCCTTAGAAATTATCATTTTCTTTTTGTTTGTGGATTTAAAAAAAAAAAATTGATGCAGGACAGTTTGAAGCCCCCTTCTCCCTTTAATAACTGAAATCATTATTAAACCCAGCAATCTGTATTTACTTAGATCAAAATTGTCTGACCTCCAAAAATATCTTGACTGAAAATCTGAATTCTGCTGAGAAACAATGTGCTTTTCTTGCATCATTAAATTCCACGGAGAAGGAGAGGGAGATGGTGATTGTTAGCTTCAAATAAGGACATTTCCTCTCGCTCCACGCCGCGCTGCTCCTCCTTTGTGGAACGCTCTGTTTCCTTTGGCCACTGGAACTATGTTGCACATGACTCCTGAGACTATGGCTGGCATTCATATCAGTCTCTCTAACCTTGCAGCTATGACAGACAAAATGTTTAGCCCTGGTTATATAACTGCCTCCGCAGACGTCATCATCCTCTGCTGCTGCTCCTGATCTCTTGCGCCAGAGCACACAGTAATTGTCGTCAGCAGCTCCTTGCTCAGACACCCACTGAAGGGTGATTGAGATAATTATCTTTTTAAATGTAATTGTTTAAAATTCCTGGGGCTTAGAGTAGTCACGTTATATCAGTTTCTTTTTTTCTTTTTTTTTTTTTTAGTTTTTTCTTTTCTTTTTTTTTCTTGCAAGTTTGAAGCTTGGCATCAAATGGCATTGAGGTAATAGCCAGCAACCGCTGTTTAACAGTTAAGATAATTAGAAGATTAGAAAAAAAATAATGCTTTTAATTGCAGGCAGAATTACCGTAAACCACCCCTATTTGAATGTTTCCTTTGCTCCGATTTGTATTTTTCTTATTGACCGTAGGCTGCTACGACAGGAAGTCACTCATTTGAATCGGGAGTGGCTTCAGTGCGCTAAAATACCTCAACAATATATGTGGGCCTGGCCCCGTGCGTGAGTGTGTGTGTGTGTGCATGCGTGTGTGTGTGTGTGTGTGTGTGACCTAGATCTGAATCAGATCTTCGGTTCAGGGTGTTGGCTGCGTGTGTGCATTACAATGCTGTTTGTTTTTGAGGAGTCAAGTAGACAAAATGACCATGTCAGACCATATGAAAGGATCACTCCCACACAGTTAAGTCATCTGCAATCTGTCATGTCAACAGACAAAAGCTCAGTGATGGGCAGTAATCCTTCTCATGACTGTGATTCTTTTTACGCTCATTAAACGTCAGAGGAGAGAGTTGTATTACATTTGGCTGTTATACTTAACCTTAGAGACTCAGGTTTCACTTCTGAAGACTGATTTGAGATCCATATATTTCAGTGTCAAATGCCAGGACACGGTATATATAGTTACTAATTCACATTTAAAGTGGTGTACAAGTTGATAATACTATTAAAAAAAAGCAGCTGAAGTTTTCGACACCTTTTATTTTTGCCTCTAATCGAATATGCACATATAGTTTTTTTTTTAAGAAGCTGCACAATTGCAGTTTTCACAATTGTGTGAAAGCTGCAGCACTCCCTATGCTACTCGCTATTGTTATTCCTCATAAACATGTGTACAAATCTCTTAAAATATATTGTTGTTATGGAAACATGGGTCCTCGTCGGCTCCTCTGGTGCTGTGGTTTTCAGCCACGAAAAGATGGAGCGATTACTTCTCACGGCTGGAATCCTGAGTGATTCCAGGATCGAATGGGATTGTGGGATTGATCTAATCTTATGTGTTGAGCTGAATCAAAAAGATAAGCTCTCCATTTACTGGCCCATCCATGTCTTACCTTCGATTATTGTCATGAGGTGTGACCAAAAAAGTGGTTGGCTGATGTGTTTACAGTCCAAAAAGTGGCAGGAGTTCCTAGTTTTGATGCATTTATGAATAAGAAGAGAAGATTTTTCAGCGTTTTTCAATGTCAATGGTGTTGAACGATTGAAAATTGATTGATTCTTATCTCTGGATGATTGGCGCATCTGTAGGGATTATTTCTGCAAAATATAGAAAGTACATTAATGTGTAGCTGTGAGCTTTGCCAGCAAATCCTAAAATTAAATTTTCATTTAATCTTAGGATCTAAAAACAAACAAACAAAAAAACATTATTTGTAGATAACCAAATAATGAAAAGAATAGCCATATGGCCAAAAAACAAAAAAACAAAACTCAAACCTTCTGATTTTTTTCACTTCTCTAAGATAGAATAATTTATTTATTTATTTATTTTTTTAATTCTGCTTCTCCTTCTGTTCGGACAAACCTGAATCGTAACGGGAGAGAGAGTTTGTGTGTTTGGTTGGAAAAGCTTTGGAAAAATGGACGGCTGTGTTTCATAACAAGGAAAATGAAACAGCAATAGATAGGAATGGAGACATAAGGTAATTTTTTCCATCGTCTCCTTGCTAGAGGGCTGTTGGGAGTTCACCAGAGAATCTGAGAACAACTGAGTGACTTGCTACGGTTTCACAAACACTCACAGATGATTCCACAACTTTGACGTTATTCTGCCTGTTAGCTCACACTGTTTCCTTTTATTGGAAATAAAACGTGGTACTCTTCCACAGGCAGGAATTTAATCAAAGATATAATCTGTGATGTTTTTCTGAAGGCTGCAGTGAGAAGAGAAAGCGCTGCATTGCCCTTTCCACTCATGCCCTAGAATTGTGACCTACATATCTGCTCAAACAGTGCTTTTATTTAACAGGGAAAATGAAAACTCCTACGATTTGAAGTGGGTTTCTTTTTTTTTTTTCTTTTTTTTTTTATGAAGGCGTCCTGGTGAGTGACGACACAAACCCACTGTACACATGTTCAAAGCGACACTAAACACTAAAATCCTCAAAAACCAAACGCTTAAATGATCCATAACAACATTTACCGGAATGGTCAATCATAACGTTAACAACCAGCGATATCTTGCCTGCAATACAGTCATAAAATTCGCTTTAATCGTCTTAGTGAGTCTGGCCCTTTAAGAATCAGGAGACAGGTAATTACTTTTTCCCTCCCCACCAAGCAGTAGCGGCAGACAAAAACAGGCTGGAATAATTTAGGTAATTCATTTAGAATTGTTGAAAGAATATAATTTTGAGGAAATTTAAGAGTGCCCTCCACCTGGTGAAAGGATGTTTGTTTTATGGGTCTACTTGAAAGGATGTGGCCACCCAGAGTGGCTCTGTGTGCCGTGCGGTAAATGTGTAATTAAACAGCTTTTTTTGGGGGTAGAGCATCACCGGAGAGTAAACATGGAATCTGCCAAAGAGATCTGCACAACCAAAGAGAACAGAGTTATTGGCACAGCTGGTATAAAGAGATATAAAAGAAAACGTAAAGTAAAGCCTTGTCTTATTGCAGTGGCTGGATCAAACGCCGAACAGTCTAGAAGAGTCCAACTTTTAATTTGAGTACTTAAAGATGATTGGGTGTCTGGGTGATGAGCCGTTGTTTAATGCTTTGGATAAATGTCCTGTAGAGACATTAAAGAAATAATCTTCTAAACCACAAGGGCATCCATTTGAATTGTAAGTTTTTTTATTTGTAGTCTCACATGTTTTTTTTTTTGTCATCAGAGCTTTTTGAGTTACATTTTTATCACTTAACAGTAGATATTAATGCTTACATGTTCTTTTATTCCACCTGGAGTGTTTTTCTTTTTTTTTTTTTTTATTACTAAATGCTCACTTTTAAACCGCTTTCACAAAACTCATCAAGCGTCTTTCCTATGAAAGTCCGCACTGAGAAAGAATAAATCACTGGACTTTAGGAGAGTATAATTTTTTTAAAATAGAAGTTAAAAACTGAAGAAAACTGAAGATATAGCACACAACGTTAATATATTTAACATCTCAGGAGTATTTCATATGTTATTTTTCACACTGTTGATTTCTGCTGCAACTTCTGACATTATTTTTAAAAGCTCATGTGTGGTAAATCACTCATGTTTGTGAATAATGATGCTGTTCCACTCTCAGACTTGCTGGTCTCTAACAAAGAACATCCTTAAAGCGCTTCTGTGCCAAAAGTTATTTTGATAAACAAGTTATTTTCCCGTAAACTGAATGAATGCGCTCAAAATTAAAAGTTAGACTTCAACATTTTCAGTGTCTAATTTTGCTTCAGCAGTAGAAGGTCAATTTAATTTGAGGCCTTTACATCATTTCCAAGGCTGCCAACAAATATTTGCACATTTAAAAGCTTGTATTTGTTGGAGGTGTTTTTACTTGACAGATACCTCTAATAATAAATTGTTTATTCACAAAAAGTGCATAATGGAAATCGGTTTTGTTCTTTTGTTGTCAACAACAGCAGATTTGTGTTTTGAATGGAGCGCAGACAGTGTGTCAGTTGAGCTGTTATCAGTGGAGGATTACTCTGAAGCTGCTGCTTAGTTAAGACTGACAATTCTTGAGGGATTGCACTGCCGCGGCGATGCAATAATAATTAGCTGTGTTACTGATCAGTGCTTCTTGTGTTGGAAAGTAATATAGCATACAAAGTCTCAGCTTTTGTTTAACGGTGCTCCATTTATAAAGACAGAGCAGACTGTTGTTCAGTATCGGCCAGCTTGAACTGGACTAAAGAGTGGCTGCATAAAGGCAAAGGTTCACTTTTTGCTGTTCTTAAGTGGATTTCCTATTGGTCAATGCAGGGAGAGTACTGGCTTCTGATGTAATGTTCTTGTCCTTGTGGGAGAAGATATAGCTCAGTGGTTTGAAGCATGAAGTGTTCCCAGTTTTTCCACAGTGACGAAAGTAAAACATCAAGATTGAACTTTACAGACTGTAAAAGAGAGAACATGAAACAGTGAGCCTGTTTATAACCACGGCAGTTTCAGCACAGTGCGCGCTGTTGTTTGTTTCTTCTTAATATTATTTGGGGGGGAAAACCTCATAAGAGCTCAGAGCGTCTCGCTGAGTTAAAAGTGTCAGATCACAGAGGCAGAAAGCTTTTTTTTTTTTTTTTTCCTGCTACCTCATTAACATTCAGCAGAGAGGTAAATGGGTTTCTGAGCTATGGATGAAAAATGTCCTCGACCTGAAGAAAATGAAAACCAGCAGCTTGATGGACATGGCTGCTTCGGTTGGGAGAAAGTAGACACAGCGCATTGTTACCATGGGAACACAGAGTGAACAGCCGTGCCAGTCTAATTAATGACAGTCAGTGGTTCAGCTCAGGAGCCGCCGTGACATCATCAATACCAGTGCCGCAGATGTCACTGGAGGCAATACGGCTTAATATCCCAGTAATTAAACAAATAATCCCCCCTTTTCACTGCGGTGAACGCAAACAATCTGGACGAAGGACTGTAAAAGACGCACGCACGAGGCAACAATGAGCATTTACTATCCGGCGATGCCTACTTATGAGCAGGAAATGTCATCTCATTATCCAATAGCATGACCTACATAAAAGAGCAGAACTAATCTCTATGTAGGCGGACGGTGAATAATGCAGTGAAATGTGGGAGATCTTTATGAATCTTAGATGTCTCACACTTGTTGGTTACTGGCACAGCAGCCAACCTTAATTAGGAATAAATCTATATCAACACCCTGGCGCTGTTTACGTCCGTAATGTCGTTGGGTAAGACATTACGGACGAAAGTTGTTGCAAAGTGTAAAAAGAATTAGATTTTTTTTGTTTTTTCTTAAAAAACAGTAACTTTGCCTTTCAGATGGTGACCACCACTGTAGTTTGTCATATTAGGAGGAATCTGAGCATTTAGGGTCGGACACAGATGGTAAAGTTATTCTGATGCACAACTCTTTATATAATCTTTATATATTTGGGTTTGGAAAAGATCAGAGTTGTGAAACACATTGTGAAATACTGTGAAGTGAGATTCTCTTCCACTTTTGTCTGATTGTTTAATGTTATTTTCTGCCTTTACTGGATTTAACATACTAATACAGATAACCAAGTAATTGACAGAGTTATTTGTCGATTACTGTTTCCCAATCTGATACCGTATCAAACATTTCTTTACAATCCAGTGAATTAAACCAGTACTGATGATGTTTGTTAAGTATATTTTAAATATCAATTAGCCTGCCTGGATGACGTATTCTATTCAGTCAATTTTTTTAAATTTTAAATAACCAACTTTAGTTTATAAAGGGCATCTTGGGTTTAATGGTGTGCTTCCTTTGTGGCCAGAAAACAGATTTTCAAAGTTCTCAATTGTAAAATAAGCAGAAAAACACGGTTTTCTAACTTGGAAATAGCATGCTCTCAACTTCTAAGACAAAACAATTTCTGTAAACAAAGTTCCAGCATGAAAACATCCAAAAAGATGGAATAATTCAACATAAGATTTCAAAAATTCCAGAAATACAGAAGATATGCTTTACAAATGTCAAAGCAGTGACTCAATCGTTATTCATGATGCAACGTGGCATCAATATGGACCAATGTATCTAGCTCTTTTTGCTATTTTAGGGCATCAAATGCTACAAACAGAGCACCAAACTTTCAGCCCAACAAGATCAGACAATTATATAAAGATGAAATCAGAAATGATACACATACTTCATTGATGTGACAGTAGACTACGTTTCACAGAAAATGCTACTGTTTATCTTGTTTGTACCTAAGTAAATTGCATTTTGAAATATTCCAAAATATGTGTTAAATTACACTGTTAATTTACTTTTTAAATGCACTTAACATTTCAGATTTGTTTTTTTGTTTTTTTAAGCAATTAGAAATAAACATTTTTAGAAGTTGTACATGATCTCTAGAGATCTACTTACACAGAGCAAAATTCAACAGTGGTTGTGGGGAAAATGCTTGTTACAGTATGAAACCAAAAGGGAAAAAAAATCCAGTGGTAATCACTTCAGGACCTTTTTTTAGAAGGTTGATAGTGGTGGATAAGGCTCCTCAATGACTGACTTTGTGCTGATATGAAAACCATCTTGATTTAAATGTATGTAAACACATTGCTCAGTAGCTCTAAAGCTACTCCGGCCACTCCTTTCTTTTCAGTAAATACGCGAAAAGACCTATCCACACTTTAAACTAAAAGGTTTGGTGGCAAAGTCTGGAATATTTCTGCGCTCACTTAGTCTTCTTCTTTGGAACAGAACATCTGAGGACTGTGGTGCATTTATAAAACCATTTAAATTTATCTTTTACTCTGGTAGAAATAGACTTTTTTCATGTCTAAGCTGAGTCATCGCAGCCTTTTAACAGATGCTTTTTGATTCTCCCCTTTCCTTTGTGCCACAAACACCGTCTTCTTTTGGGAGGGTACAAAGTAGAATTAGATATCTTGCAATTATGTTTTCTGTTGAAATCTACTGTTTACCTACAAACAAAATATACGAGTCTGATTTGGCGTTTCCCATGGTCTGAGCGTCCTCATTGTTTATCGTGCCAGATTTTCAGGTCTCTCAGATATGTGAGAAACTAGAACAACTGGTTTCATTATACCTCTGTTTGTTTACATTTTATTGAGACTGATGGTCAAACCATGTGGATCTTTTCTTTATATGTTTATCATTTAGCAAGAATAAAGTTTGTTCCAGAACAATAAAGCAATAAATAGATTTGAGAAAATTCAACTGAAAAAAAAAAAAAAAAATTTAATTAAATCAGGAATGATGTACTTCCAGTGAATTATTTTAAACACAATCAGCACTGGCAATAATTCAAGAGGCAATAGACCACAAAAAGATAGAATCATTTGTCAGATGGAGGTGGTATAATTAGAAAAAAAAGCAACGCACTTTTACCGCAGCGCGGTTCCAACCCGACATCAGACTAATAAGACATCTGCAGTCTGAATCAGCTGAAGGGAAAATGTGACTTATTACATTAAGACGGCTATTGAAAGTGAAGGCATGCATATTTAGCAAAGCCTCAGCTGTGCGTGATGAAATCCTCCAACATCTGGAGAGAGACTTTAATCATGAAACATTAAATAATGAGGCCTGGCAGAGCCCGAAGCAGCCACTACATTTGCATGGCTGCTATTGTCCATTTCTATGAAGGCAAAAAAAAAAAAAAATAGAAACACATTTTCTGTGTAGTTAAGCAATAGTTGCAGTAAAGCCAGACTATTAATGCTGGGAGCAGCTTTAAAACCAAACCAAGAGATGCTGGGCTTTATGTCCTGTTCTTCTTATTGATTGTAATGGGATGCATTTGATTTTTAGTTTTGTTTTACCAAGATGTTCCACTTTACTGAACAATTTAATGGTCAAACTAATACAAATAACTAATATTGATCTACGGCGTCAAATTATACTATTCTACAGCTTCAGTTGTCCATGTATGTTTCTATGCTTTAATCTTCTTTGCACTAAAGCATGTTGCTATAAAATGTTGCTATTTTCTTCATTGCAAAACAGTATTTTGAGTAGGATAAAATATTGTTTGATGGTATTCTGATGCAGTACAAATGTTATTTCTCCTCTGATTACATAAAGAAAATTGATTATTAGAAGTTATTTATTTATATCATGCAAACTATGCAGATGGGGAATATTAAGAACATCTGAAGCATTATAAACTACACCACTAAGGGCTGGTTAATGGAGTTATTATTATTCCTGTACAGACAGTTCGAGATAAGCCCCAATTACACTGCAGAGTTAGAGGTCCCCACAAATAGCATGACATGGATACTTTTAGCTCTGCATCTGCACTAAGAAGACCTGGACAGTCAACCTGAAAATGTTTTATAAGATGAAATCTAAAAATTTGAATAAAATTATATTTCTACCACAGTGCCTTGATAAAGTATCGATACCCCTCTGAACTTTTGTGATGGTGCAACCGCAAACTACACTTCAGTTTATCTGGAGTTTAGACAAAAGTAGCAAAAATAAAACTCTAGTCCAATCAACATCCATCACAATTAATTTTACTGGTAAATACAGTTTATGTGACATTTGATTTCTAATTATGGAGCTTCATCAAGCTTTACTAGATTATTAATGAAAAAGCATAACTAACTACTAGTTTTAAGACAATATCCAAAAGGCCTGCAAGCCACACTTTTCAGATATTGATATTAAGGGGTTTGGATACTTTTGCAAGGAGGCACAACAATGCAATTCTACAGAAGATGTTTTCTCTTAAATACAATTTTCAGCAATACTTTAGCCAAAAAGACTCATTTACTTTATATTAACGAGAATATTCTTCCACTGTTGGAACGACTGTAACAATCACAGACATGAGAGTCTACCTAAGTTTTTATCTCCTTCTCAAAGTAAACAGATTCTCTGTAAGATGAGCCTTTTAGTCTTTCTGAAAGACTCTGGACCTTTGAATGCTCACTTGTGTAATCATTTCACAGAGGCAAAATATTTGAATCCAATAAGTCATGCAGGCTGCTGACCCACATTTGGGACTTCATCAGAGGGAAAAGGCAACCAGGAAGTTGTTAAAGCAGACACACACAGACACACACAGAGGAAGTGCACATGGAAAATGATAAAAAAAAATTTTGCTTCTTGTTTTACTTTCTTTCTCAGGTTTTGATTTAGTCTGCCCTCACCCAAAACACACACACACACACACACACACAGATCACCTCATAAAAAAACAGGGAATAATGTCTTGCAAGAGGGAGGCAACATTTAGCCTCCAGATTGTTTTCCTACCTCAAAAGTCTACTTAAGGAGTCGCTTTGGTTATTGTATTTTTTTTAAACACATAAAGTAAAATTTTAATTGATGCAGGTTTTTCCCTCTAAATGAAACATGCTCTGATACCCATGGCTCCCATTAAGACTGTACCATTCAGGTTACACACACACACACGGAGCATCCGTACAGTCGCTTTAATGACATTAAGATTGGTGTTACCTATGCATTAAGCACGTGTTGAAGATTACAATCTGCCCTGCTGATGCCTGTCACCGCAGGTTTCTTTCCTTCTTCCCTCCTTCCAGTCGCGCTGCACAGCCTCTGCTTATGTACCGCTGTCGTCGTTAGCCGAGTATTGAGCTACCAGCTGACCTACTTTCTGCGCTCTCTCTCAGCCGCCCGGTCCTGTTTACAAGCCACAGCCAAGCCGAGGATGAGGAGTACTGTACCTGGTTAAATCCCGCTGCTAGCACTAAAAAGAGGGGTAGAATTAAAATAAGCCGAGTTTTTTCCCCCTTCTTTTTCTGTTTTTGGATAAGTGTGACAGCAACGCAGGAAGGGACGCCGGTGCTTAATACCGACGCGTTAATAACTTGTTATGCAATTGAAGGTTTTAGGTGAATGAGCCGCTGCTAGTTGAGCTCGGCTGCTATGTTGTAGTTTAAAGAACAAAAATGACGACGCCGGTTGAAGTGAAGAGAGGTTCTTTATTTCTACCGGACACTCTTTCTTCAGGTATGTACGCTTTAAACCTTCAGTTTCACCCAACTCTGTCATACTTGCGCCGCTCCTTTACACTGTTTACATTATCACGAGTGGCCTCTTCCCAGATTAGAGGTGGGCGACCGCATGATTAGTTCTTGTTAATAATTTCCCGGGAAGCGAAACTGCACTCGTTCAGGGTTTTTTAAAGTGTTTTAAGGAGGTTCGTTTTTTCCCGACATTTTCAGGGCGCTCCTGAACGCTCCTTACGTGTTGCGAGCTCTCCAAGTGCCCTGGTTTCAAGGTTGATATAACCATTTTTTTTCACGTTGTAACCCGCTTGACATCCATAGCAGACACTAATGGAGCTCAAGAAATGGCGAGAAAACTGATGCGTTTATTAATAATTTCTCAAGGGGCTTTGGTTCGATGGATTTGCAGGATTTCACGTTTTATTTATGTATTAGTTCACAGTAAGATATTTTTCCACTGTTTGATGAGTCAGTAAGAGATTTTGCAATATATTTCTTAATCATTTATTGTTTTTTTATGTTTGTGTTTTTAGTGTTGATCAGCTCAAACCGATTTCAGTCGCCACAGTTACACTCCTCCACTTTTTACTCCTGGGACTTTTACACATTTTGTCTCGTTACAGACACAAAGTAGCACATAGCTGTGGGATGAAAGAAAAGGAATACATAATTTTCAAAATTAGAAACTGAAATTTCATTCCCATTCATCAAAAAATGTATTTAGATTTGTTGAAAACCATCTGTTAACAGCAGTTTAAAAGTCTTGTCGCAGATTATCGTCTGGATTTAGAGCTGGACTTTGACTGGGTCGCTCTAACATATAAATACACTTTGATCTAAACCAATCCATTGTAGCTCTGACTGTATTTTTAGGGTCATTATCCTGCTTGGAAGCGAACTTCTGCCCTACTTTTATGTCTTTCGCAACATCTAACAGGTTTTCTTTTGGGATTGCAAAGCATCTTGCTTAATCCATCTCCTCATCAACTCTGACCAGCTTCCCTTTTTGATGGAAAGCATCCCCACAGAATGATGCTGTCACCACCATGTTGTGAATGATTCACTGTGTTATTGTCCCACAACAAAGAAAGCATAATTTTCTGTCCCATGGAACATTTTTTCCCTGTGTCTCAGGTTTAAACCATAAATTGGATTTTTATAGTTTTCTTCCAGTTATTGGCAGTGTTCCTTAAAGGCTAGATTGATGGAGTGCATGACTAAAAATTATCCTGTGGATAGATGCTTCCAGCTGAGCTGTGGACTTCTGCAGCTCCTCCAGAGTTGCTACAGGCTTTGATTAGAAATACTCTTCTTTCCCAGCTAATCCGATGGTGAACCTCTGAGATTTTAAGAGAACAGTAGAACTCATACCGAGATTAAATTGATGGCAACTTCTGAAAACAACTGATTGCATTGGATTTTAATTGATGGCATCAGAGTAAAGGGGGTTGAAATCAAATTCACTCAGTCTGTTGAACTTTTATTTGTAACAAGGTTTGAAAACAACTTGTAATCTTCCTTCTACTTCATAGATACACCCATCTCAGATAAAAATCCATTAAATTACATTAATGTTTGTGGTTGTAACATGGGAAAATATACATAAACTACATTAAGAGATTTTATAACAATTTCTACTTATCAAGTATTTTTAACACAGCCTGCCCTGGCCCAGTTAGTGTTTGTTAACACACTTGATACTTCATTTTCATATTGGTTTAGTTTTATCTTCTGGACTAGTTTTTATTTTTCATTTTTCTTTAACTGCATGTTGTTGGCAAAACTATGACAGTTTTAGATATTTGTTGAGTTTCCATACTTTAAAACTTTCTTGGAATATGCTTTAAATTATTTGACACCGGTGCCTTACATGGCTTTGTTACTGATTAACTTATTAGCTCTTGATTGGGCCGCCATTTACAATCTGCCACACTGCTGCTGGATTATTTTAAGGGAAGTATGTATCGTTTATTGCCATTCTAGCTAGGTCATCTGGGTCGTGCAACCTAAAAACAATAAACACTGCAAAACATTAACAACAAATGCACTCATTTTCATTACCATGAATGCTAACCCACCATAGATTATATTTTAGTATGTACAAACAGCAGAATTGGTGAATTATGGTTCTTATTGCTATTCTGTGATGATGAATAGGAAACAGTGACTTGACAGTGATAAATTTGTTGCCACCAAATTAAACGCACTCTGGAAGTTGCGCTCTGCTGATGAATATCGAATATACTCTCATCTATTAACCCAGGAATATAAAATAATAAACAGCATACATTTTCTAATACTAGTAAAACGCAAACAAATGGCTTTATTCATAGGCAAAGCTTCAGCTCGCACTAAAGTATGTTCTCTAATGTCTTTAAATGGGCATTATTGAGAGATGTAGCAAAGTATTTATTTTAATTTGTTAGTTGTGGGATAAATTATAAGAATAAAAGCCTCCCTTTTTCTCATCTAATCTGATACAAAAGAACAAAGTGTTTTTTTCCCCCTGTCTTTACAGACTAAAGATAAACTGCACAGAGCTGAATTACAGTGTAAACACCATCTGCGCTGAAGCTTTTCCAGCCACTGTGAGGTTAAAAAACTTGACATTTCTTCCCCCACACTGTCATATATTCAAACCTTGTTACTTGTAACGTCGAGCTCAGTGTGAAGTTGTTGTAGAACAGCTGAAATGCATTGGTTTTCAGTATGCAAATGTAAGAGAAGTGTTGATCAAATCTGAGTTTAATTACCTGGGGGCAGAAAATCCTTGAAGCTGCGATCCTGATTGGCTGGCGGAGACATGACTTACTGGATTCAGCCCAAACATTGATGTTAGACAGTTGTTTTGACTTTGGCAGCTACAGGAAATGTCTTCTCTCATCTGTGGCTTAATTATGCCAACTACAGAGTATTGTTAGGTTTACAAATGGTTTCCATTACTGCCTGTTAGTATTACAACTATGATCTATGATGTTATAACGCGAAACACTGCAGTAGTTAAGCAGCTTGATTTTAAAAGATGTTGGACGACAAACTGATGGCGTTTTGCTTATTTCTTCCTCTATTTTATAACCACACATCCCTTCCTCCTTCTATTTTATTCTCATAAACTATTGCATATCAGTTTATTTCTTTCAGTACTTAAGTGTCTCTCTGCTTTAATGTGCTAAAACCACTTAAATCTGGTATAATTTAATTGTATAATAGTTCTCAAAAACTTTTTTCAGTTCTGATTCCAGTGTGGGTCAGTTGACTGTTTTAAAATAGGACTTTTTGGAGTCATGTAGCCACATTTCTTTACATAAAATTATTATATTATCAAACATTATTGAAAATTACTTCAGATCTAGTTGACAGTGCTGGTAAAAAAAAAAAAAAAACTTCTTGGGATTTACGGATTGTCACATGGATGGTACAAAATGTCCTAAGTGACATATGGCTTTATTTATTTGGTGACAAAGAAGAAATGAGCAAGAAGTGACTAAATGCCTAAATAAATGACCAGCACATGCAGGGACACGCTTTAAAAATGCTATTGGAAATACTCTTACATCTGTTTACCATATTTTATACAGAGCTGCACATTTGAGTTTTTGGAAATTAAGTGATACCTTTTAATTTTCAGGGGGGATCAAAACTCAAACAATGTATTATAGAATCAATGCAACAATATTTGAATCCAGGTTTGAATAGTGCCTATCTATATCTAATATTTTCCAGAACTCCCCCAAAATCACTAACAATATTAAATCACCTCTTTTTTGTGTGTTTTCAAAAGTATATATATCACAGACTTGACACAGAGTTTTAATACACCTCTGAGTGTAGATTTATCCAGCTCAAATTTGATCAGTGAAAGTATCCTAAATTTGTATTAATGGTGTCCACCAGACAAAAAAAACAAACAAACTGTAAAATAACACAGAAAACCTGCTAAGCTAAAACCTGCTAAAATGTTAAGATTACAGGAAACGTAAAACTATTACTGGGTATCTATGTTACTGGAAGACATTGTGCCTAAGCACAACTTCCAAACAACAAACCAGAAAAATACTATTAAAATAAATATCCGTATTTATCCTTACCTAAATGAGCCTTATTTAGGTGTTTGTAATGAAGTTTTGTTGGCCAAAGGTTCGACTCTGTTGATACAATAAGGTAACTCAAGTATTACTTCCTTTTCTATTTCAAAATACGAGTTTCAAACAGCAGCTTAAAATCTGGAGCCCAAAGAAGTAGCCTTACCAGAAAAAGTCGCACCAACAGCAACTGGGTGAAATATCATGCTAATAAGGTGTTTACACCCCAACCGTATTGGCTTCTGTTATCTTGAGACGAGGACGAATGACCTAAAAACAGGACGGCACAAGATTGTAAAAGCCAAACAATCAGGTTTATTTGGGGAGCAGGGGTCAAAATCAGACAGAGTTTGGTAACAAATCAAGGGTCAAATATTTACGAGCAGTCTCCAGTTTTCTGGACAGCGGACGATGGAAACAAACAAAGGCAGGCCGAGTTAAACCCTTCCACAGTTACTCAAGTCGAGCTGGAACGACTCGCAGTAAACACAGAGGAAGCAGATGAATAATGACTGACAGCAAGCAGGTGTAGAGCAGAGCAGTGAAGCAAATGTTACAACAAAGCAGATTTTAAGAGAAGACAAAGCGTAACTGAACAACGCTGGAGCGAAATGATACATTTCTGCAACATGCATGTCAATCTCAAGAACACAAGGAAACCTATCACACCACAATTCCATATAGTTTGAATTTGGATTGTGACATTTTATGCTATTTACAGTTTTCTGCCTATATTGTTTCAGAAATAAAGTTGAGATTTTCGTGTGTTGAGAAATACAGTGTTTGACTACAAACACAGAAATCCGATCTCGTGGTTTCAGATCAGTTTCGAAGTGTAACGGTGGACTGTTGCGTATCACATTCCATATTTATCTTTAGGGAGAACTGCTGCGCTCCGTCATGACAACTTGGACTTCTTTCCTAGAAGGAGTTCTCGTTTTTCTAAGAACCCAGCATTTATTGCTCTGAGTTGAATTTTGGGAGTCCCATGAGTAAACTACAAGTAGTTCCTCCATTCCTATTCTCTTGTTGTGTGTTAACATTCATCGTTGATCATGAACTTGAACTTTAGCAGCTGGTGTTCAAGTTCGTAGTTAGAGGCTGTAAAAAGCCAAAGGAATGAGTTTACGGAGACTGTAATGGTTTTTTGATGTTTAACTTGTAGGTTGGAGTTCAACCTTTACACAGTAAAATAATGTGGTTTCACTTTATACACAGCTTTACAGAGCAAAGTCGCATCAATTCATGCTGCCAACATGAAACAATACATTCACAAACTAGGTCAAGTTGTTCCTATTAACAGATTTACACTGTAAATATAGAAAATGAGACGTTCTCTATTTTAAAAATGAATTTCTAGAGCAAAGAAATTCATTTTTTTTCTGTTTTACACTATAAAATGGTTGAAGAAAAGCTCTGCATTAACTTTCTGACAAATCTGTAGTGTATAATAAATCTGACAAATTGACAATAACACAAATGTATTACCACAAAACATTTAAAACTCGAGTATAATATAAATGCTCCAGTATAAAATGAATTAAGACATTATCTATACATTTTTCATTATTTTGAACTTAATAATTACAAGTATTTTGAAAACTTCAATACTAAGTTGTATTTCAGTCAAAAATAATGATAACAATTTTAAATGACTTTGCGGTACAGTGTAAGCATTTCACCTGCGACTTTCACACTATTTGTATTCGCTGTCTAACATTATGTCCTTCAAATTCAAAATAAATGGCTCATGTAGTGTTTAAATTTTATTTGGATGGATTTTTTTCCTCCATTGCAGTTTGAATTGACAAGAAAGTGCAATATAGCACCAGCTCAAAATGGACAAAGTGGATAAAAGTAAAACTAAGAGCCTTGGTGCATCAGTTTTAAGTGACTTACTTTGATCCACGTGAAGAATTGCTACAGCTTCAGTTTTCTCAGATGTGACAAAAATGACTCCTGAAGAATGTTAATAAAGTGTGACTTCAAATATGCCTTTGTGTTTTAATCAAGGATCAATCATTTCAAGAAAATTTGCATTTGCTTCTTCCATCATCACAACATTCTTCTTTCTCTCTCTGAGCTTTCTGTTTCTCAACACCTTAAATCTAAATATGCATCCAGCAGAGCAGATGCATTACTGCCATGCAGAGGAGGAATGCATAGTGCCTGAAATGTAATGGCTTTCTTTGTGATTTTACATACATTGATATTGAAATGACTGTTTAATATATTCTAGTGCTGTTTTTTTGTTGTTGTTTTTGCTGGTCTGTTTAAATCTCATTCTGAGCGAGGCGGATCCATATAAAGGAGACTATTGGGGTTACAGTCAATTGACTCTTTGACTTTTGTTGTACAAATACATCGCTATGGCTCCGAATTTTTTGTCTCAAGTTGTCTTCCAAGAGCGGTGACATATAATCTTATCTCCATGTTTGCTGTGGGAGTGTTGAAAAGGTGTAAGATAACACAGAAAGTGCTTATGTTTGAAAACATTACTCCTGTTTTTAGATATATATGTTTTTATCTCCACGTCAGAATTTATTGCGTTTTATTATTGGGGAAAAGACGTAAAACTTAATCAGCCGTTGCTAATTGGAACAAAGTCTTTTAGTTTTTTTTTTTTTCATCTGTTATTTCTGGTAGCTGTTTTGTGATAGTGGGCCTTCGTGTATTGTAATGACTGAGCTAAATTATTATGCTACAGTCTGACCCAAGGCAACTCCTTGTCTACATAGAATAAAGCAAACGCTGATGACTGCCTGCATTGAAATGACTCACCACATATATTCATGACCCAAAAGTAATCGCTACGCGGTTCACTTTATTTCCAAACCTCCCTATGTTTGACTTTGTTAATCAAATTAAAGGCAAGTATGTTAAAACTGGTAGCTCAGTGTTGTCTGTGAGCCAGTAAGAGGAACAAAATGCTGTTGTTGTTTTACCCATGACCACAGTCACTAAATCGGTTCTTATGTTTATGTTAGAGGTGTATGCTGGTTTCTGTTCAAGCCTGCCATAAACAAAATGTGTGCAGAAGGTTGGTGCACACTGATTTCTGCTGAGTTATTAAAAGATGTGCCTGCCTCTGGCAGATTTCTAGGTCAGGAGAGCTCCTCCTGTTCAAAAATCCTCATTTAGTTCAAAAGTACATTTCCCCAGGTGGATATGCTTCATTTACTTTACATTGCATTTTTAATGATTCCACAGGAAGGCATTAAATTGAACTAGCAATAATAGACAAATCTCATATAAAACCGGAGTCTAGTGTTTTATAAGAATAGTTTAAAAAGTTAATTTAAACACCACTGCCATAAATTTTTCAAGTAGTTTGGGTGCAGATAAGTGAGTTTTTGATGTACTTGAATTTGAAAAGGTTTAAAAGTAATATAAAAATTCACAGATGGCCAACTTCCTGGCGAGGCGTATCATATTTACTCACACTTTCAAGAAAAGATGAAGTATAAGGAGACTTTTTTTTTCCCATGATGCTCCATGGATTCTCAGAATGGGGCATTGCTGCAAATTTAACTATGTGATGCAGTCTGTTTGAAAATTGAAAATTTTTAACTAATCTGAATAATGAACTGATTGTGACAGCTTGATAACTCTCAAGTCAAATTGAAATATATGTAATTAACTTTGAATTGACATTGTGTTTCCTTTTATGAACTTTTTGAGTGTTTTGGAAGGAGCCTTGAAACCTTTGTTGCAAACTGGCACCGTATAAATAAACTGAACTGAATGAAACTACTGACTCCAAGTGTGAAGTTTGCATTTGCAGGCAGGATGTGGAAACTCTCACTACTTTACGCTTTCTAGGTGTAATCCTTCATTTAAAAATATTGATGCTTTTTATCCTCATAGCAAGATTGTTGCGCTGCTAGCTTACTTCCTGTTTTTGGTTTGAATAAGGCTAAATAAGACAGGTAGCTAGAAAACTGTCCAGGTGAATGTTACTCATTCTGCCTGGTTTTAGGTGATAGCAGGGTTCAATTACAGGCAGGAGGCAGACTTCCTAATCAAAACTGGAGTCTGACGGTTTTGGGAATAAATGGCTTCCACATCATCTGTTTATCAGCGTTACGGCAAAGACCCGTTCAGATGCCACTGGAACTGGGTCAGTGTTGCTTTCTGGCTGCACAGCTGCTGACATAATCTAAAAAATGAACTACAAAGAGTAAAGAAGCTTTACGTTCTTTGATCTTCACAAAAAATAGAAAAAGACAAAACTATAAATGGACAATGTTTCGACATGGTGCCATGGTGTTTATTGAGGAATAGAAATGATACGAGTTCCCTGATCTTTGGACGTTCTACAATGGCTGTTAATAACTTTGGCTAAAAATGATGGAGAACCAACTATTATTTTTTAATAAAGATATAATAAATGCATTGTCTTAGCTATGTTTTCCTGCAATATTTGCCAATCGTACAAAGACTAAAAGTAACACTAATATGTTTTTAATTGTGTTTTTCTCAACATGCTTTTTAATGTCGTTTTTCATCCCACAAGAAGATCCATCCTTCCTGTGGAAAATTATATTTTTATCTTTACTTTGAATCCTGAAAATAGAAATAAAATGGGGGTTCTTTAAAAGTGACTCCAAATTTCCTAGAGTGGCTACGTATCTAAAATTACAAGTCGTCTTGTAATGTAACAGTCATGTGACGCTTGTGGCTCTACAAAGCCAAAATAGCTCTTTAGGTTATAAAGGGTGCAGACACTCAGCTTAGCTGGTCAGATCTATTTATTTAAGGCAGAGAGGCCTATAAATAATCTAAAATCGCAAGTGACCACTAGGTCACTTGCGATAAGGTTCTTATTGTATGTTTTCTTTACGTATAACTATGCTAATCAGTCTACAACATGCTAATATTTACAATTATATTATTTTTCTGTCATTTTACAGGATTCTGCATTCCTTCAGGGGAATCAAGAAGGTTTTGGGCAAGTAGTTTTTTACAATAGCGCGTTCCAACAAGGTCAGGACGGATGGGACTTCCAAGACTTCAGAAAGGGCCTAGTTGGCAGAGGGAGTGAGTATGGACAACCTTTCAGACTTCGGCGGCCCGTGTCCGTCCACGCTTAGGGAATGGGAGTGAGTATTAAACACACTAACATTGGTCTGTTGTCGTAGATTTGTACAGCTGCATGCCAACTCATTGTAGTGTATTGTTGGAATAATTTAGCCACCTTAAAAGGAGTCAAAATACAAACATCTCCCCAATGAGTTTTATCTGTATGAGACATTTTTAAGGAAGCAAGTGTTACCGTTTTGAAACTGGTGGGAAATTAATTTCCGTACGATTTTGGTGATGTGTATGATCACTATCACATTTTCAGTTTTCAGGCAGAGGCCAACAGTTTGCTATTTAATAATCTCCTGGTATCCACTGGGCCTTTGGTAGAAAAACAGGCCCACAGCATCACTGATCTTTCATCGTACTTAACATTGGACTGTTTGTAGCTCGAAAAAAATCAATCTTAATTACTTTCAGATGAGACAAGTCCACCGGCTTGTGCTCTTTTTGATTTTGTGCATTGTGGGGTCGCATGAATTCATACGACATGCAGGATTTTTCCCTGAAAAAACTCGACACTCTAATCTGTGCAGAAGCCTGCTGCCTAAGTACATTTGATTCTTTAAATATAAGCAAAGCTATTATCCATCATCCTCACCATGCTTTTACATGGAAAGTATTCACAGCACTTCACGTGTTACACATGTTTTTGTGTAACACGCAAATTGTGTTAAATGAATCTCTTTGTTCAAAATTCAAACCACAAATGCCCCTTTATGACATTGTGTAATTTATTTATTTTTTTGAGAATGTTTTGCAAATTTATTTAAAAAAAAAAGTATTCACAGATAATACTTTGTTTATAAAAACTCAATGTTGGGCTTCATCAATTTGCAACAAAACAAAGTCCACATAGTCAATACGGGGTATTTGTAGGAAAAGTTTGATTTGATACAGTTTGAAATAAGGCTGTACTGTAGAAAGCCAAGCGCTGTAAATACGTTCTGGGTTAAATGTAAACAGCATGCATCAGATATGGCCGATCCGCATGTTTCTCTTTTCACATCAAGACTGGAAGACGAGATAATGTCTCCGTTCTGCGTCCACCAGCTGCTTTGTACTACATTACACTTGGTCCACAATCCAGCATTACCCCTTACAGTGCATTTTGCTTATGGCTTTTTAACTACTTCCTGATGTGGCTTTTTACTGGTGGGTCAACTGCAACCCACATTTTGTGCTGCAGTTAAACAGATTTTGTGCTGCAGCTGTGTGTAACGACCATGTGTAAATTATGGATTTTAAATTTTGCAGAGGTTTGCTGCATGTCTCCATAAACACCGAGCAGTCTTTTTTTTTTAAATCTACCACAGTGACCTGATTAAAGGTGAAGATTCCCAGGAGCTTGAACTGGGTTACCAGGTTATGCTAACAGAGTTATGGCAGACACTGTGGACATTTCACCATTTCTGCCCGACGCTAGTTTGACTTTGTCTGAAAGAGCTTTTTTCTTAAGACAGAAATGAATTATCGTGACACTCTTTGACACGTAGAAAGTGACATATGCATATTTACTCACGTCACTTTGTAAGACTGTAAATAATATCTAGGTAAATGTTATGCTTCTGCTTCACGGCCAGCTGGCACACTGTCACACATTTCCTGGAAAGTCAAGAAGAGCTGAGTCACTGTTGGGTTTTGACAATTACTTTATTTCTTGTTGCAGCATGTTAAATAGTCAAATGATTATTTCTTATTCTCAAACAATATATTTAATTGGCCCGTCCTTGTGCTTTCAGTACCAACAGCTGTGTGGAGGACTTAATGGATGAAGATGAGAAGGACAGGGCAAAAAGGTACTTTATCCTGTCTTACTGTTTCATCTGTTCGCATGAATGAGTCATGATCGCCATTTTTATAGGCAGGTACAACCTACATTGTCTTCGAATTAACAGCTCTCATGCGACATGAATTTTGGTTTTCAGTGACTTTGTGTTCGGAGGTGGTAGACAAGTTGAATTAGGGGCCATTTTACTTCAGTTACTTAAGCAAGGACTTTTCTGATAAGAAAAAGTTAAACATTCTTTCGGACACCTGAAAAAGCCAAATGGCTTGCCGACCGGGATAATCAAAACGCTTTGAAGCAAATTATCAACACAGCTGTACAAGCACATAGGGAAGAGAAGTTAAACATTACCTACAAAAGAAAACAATAAAGCTGAAGCTACTAGAAGTTGTTAAAATTAACTCACAAAACTGATTGTTTGACTTGTAATGCAAGATAAACATGCACACAGAATGGTGAATTTTAGGTTAATTCTGTTTAAGTACATGTATTTATGTTATATTCTTTTAACGACATAATTTTTTCTTTTTAAATACAAGAGCATCAAAGACCTGAGGAATGATCCCATGTTCTACATGTTACATTGTGTTTTATTCTACTGACATCACTAACAAAAACACTGAGAACTCATTAACTCTGTTCATTTTTTTGAACAATTAATTAACCATGATTAATTCCCAGCAACCCTGTCATTAATCAGATAAAATAAATTACTTTTCAGCCCTAATTACATATCGTATTTTATTAAATTATAAATAAAATTTGAGTAAATGTCACATCATAAGTTCTGTGAAATATTTGTTCTATTTAAATAAATGTAATGAACTAGAGCATCAGCAAGCTGTTTCTTTCAACTAAATAGAAATTTGGTGCTTTTCCACTTCTACTACGTTGCACTTGTGCTGCCATTTTTAATATTTTTTTTAATGTGTGCATTGCTCTGCAGAGCATCTCGCAACAAATCTGAAAAGAAAAGAAGAGACCAGTTCAATGTGCTCATCAAGGAGCTATGCACCATGCTCCAGGGTCAAGGCCATCCGCGCAAGATGGACAAATCCACCATACTGCAGAGGACGATTGACTTTTTACAGAAACAGAAAGGTCTGCGCACATTCGAACATCTGTAGATCATCATTTCAGCCACTTAATCTCGATCGCTGACCTTGCGTCGTCCTTTCAGACATCACTGCGCAGAACGAGATTTGTGACGTGAAGCAGGACTGGAAGCCCTCGTTCCTCAGCAATGAAGAGTTCACGCAGCTCATGTTGGAGGTAAAGCTGAGCAGGATGCGTCCTTGAAGCAGATGATTTAGTCTGAATTCTGACTGATGTGAAATATTACTCTTGCAAATTCTCTTTATAGTGATAAATGAATGACACGATTGGCAAAATGATGTAGGAATCTGAGACTTTAATTAGTGATCATCTGATAAATGTAACACATTCACCTCTTTCAGGCCCTGGATGGCTTCCTTGTTGCATTAACGACAGATGGAAACATCATATATGTGTCTGACAGTGTGTCATCACTTATTGGCCACTTACCGGTAAGTCGGAGGAGTCGATAAATTAACCATTAATCATCTTTTCAGCTAATTTTGCCACAGTATCAATGGCTACTTAATTGGAAAAAGAAAATCTGTTATTTGTCACCAGTAACTGTTATTCAAATTTGATCTTGTTTTGAGTTCATATTTTTGAATAAAAGTAAAAATTTATGGTCTTTTAATAAATTTTTCTTCTTACTATTAGGATATAATTAAACAAATACAGGTTTTGTCTGTTTTCCTTTGTTGAATGAAGATTAGCATTATGCTAATCACATTTCCTCAACAGATTTATGTAGAAACATACAAATAGGCCTGTCACAATAATCAATAAATCAATTAATTGCATGATAAGTTAAAGAAAAAAAAAAGCTCAATAATTTGCATTAGCATGAATTGTTGAGTCTTCTGTCTGGCGTTTTGGTTTCAACTGCCCCTGTTTTTGAAGGACATTTTTGTTGTTTTGTTTATTTATCTTGGATATTTAAAATATCCAAGATAAATGTGTTAAATGTTCACTACAATTTAAAGTTTAGAATCAGTTCTTGGATTCTTTTGCCATCGCCACGACATTAGTCAAAAATGGTCTCAAAACAACATTATCGTTTATCGCAATAACTGCTGGGACAATTTATCGTCTAACTAGGTTTGTTATTGTGACAGGCCCACAGACAGAGGAACAGGACCACACACGTGAGAGAAGGTCCTGCCAGCATGTAATGACTGACAAACGTCTGTCTCTTTTTCCACCAGTCAGATATGGTGGACCAAAATATCTTGAATTTCCTCCCGGAGCGCGAACACGGCGAGGTGTATAAGCTGCTATCATCCCACATGCTGATGACTGACCCCGTTGCTGCTGATTTCCTTGACAGTGAGTATCCTGCTGAGAGGCCTCGCTGCACGATCGGTGTCTGGGTCACCATGCTGGAGCATGGCGGAAGTACAAAGGTTAAACCTGTAGATGGTCTTTTATTTACGAGAAGCAAAAAATGTAACACGAGAGAGAGAAGCGCTCCACTCATTCCTGATCCTGTTGCTCTTTATTTTATTCTCACCTATTTGGGACATTGTTTAAACCACAAACTTGACACCTGGTTGTTGAGATCCAAAAGGTTTTCTCACATCAGCAGCAATTTTTTATTCAGCTCTTTGTACATTGAAGAAGTGACGGCTCTGGAGTCTGTGTTTTATTGCAATTCTAATTAGCGTGTATCTATGATTAGACTTTTAGCTAATAATAGGAGCTAGCTTAGTATCATAGTTAAGACTTTAAATCACTGTTATGTTAACACAGTAATCCAAAGCGGTGTGGCATGGGAGGCCAAAGACGCTGACCTTAATCCTGTGTTTCTGATGGGCTTTTTCTGACGAAGAGAGAGGGGGAATCGTCGGTGTCTCCGGCTGACATTAGAGGCCTTAATGGCCGCCTCCAAGCCTTGTCTGGAGCGATCGCCAACTCTGCTGAAGAGCCATCTGTATAAACAAGAGTCTGGCTTTGTAACTGCAGGAAAGCCTGATTTTTATCCACTTATAGTTGAGTTGAATCAGGGCAGCTGCAGAATTATCAGAGAACCTAAACTAGTAGTGTTGTAAATCACCTACACCTTAAAGTGAGCTTTCTCTGCTTTAAACCATGGACCTCTCTTTATAGAATAGTAAATATTAACAAAGCATTTAAACGATATAATGCACAGTAACAAAAATTACGAGTGTAAACTTAAAAAAAAAAGCTATTTATCAATATTACAGCACAAGAGTGAAAAAAGCATGACAAATTCTTAAAAAAGTACTCACACTTATTGTCCCATTTTGAGATGCAACAAGGACAAACTTTGAATGTGTTTTAATAGGATGTTACGTGAATGCCCAACACAAAGTAGTGGAAAATTATGAAGTGAAAGGTTTTATTTTAATAAAAAAATAATAAAAAGTGTGGTCTGCAGAGTTTAAAAAGAGTAAGGGATGATTTTATGTAAATTCATGTAAATTCTAATGTGGAAAATGTCTCAATCTTTGCAGGTGAGACACATATTGAATTTTGCTGTCATCTAGCCAGGGGTAACATGGACCCCAAGGAGCCTCCTGTGTATGAATATGTCAAGTTTGTTGGAGATTTTAAGTTTCATAACCATGGTAAGAAAATTTCATTTAAAAAATACGCAAATAATCCACCTTATTTTAGCACGTTTTGAAAACAAAATGACATACTCCTTGCCACACAGTGCCTACATCTTCTTGTAACGGGCATGAACTGACGTTACCGAGAAGTCTGCAGTCGTCGCTGGAGGAGCAGGTCTGCCTCATAGCAACTGTACGATTAGTCACTCCACAGTTTCTGAAGGTAAGAGCAGTTTGAGGCCTAAAATACTGATTGTTTTTCATCTATCTGTTGTTAAACCTCCCAGAGAAATAACAAGCAGCATGTGTGTTAATAATGAGGCAGGGCCAAGGACATGGCACATTTTGGTCCTTAGTGACGCTGTTATGTCTGCACATTTGTTGCTCTGTTAGGGCTGAATATGACACATTGGTCTCATCTAATAACATCGCCCAAGGATGCTTCAGCGGCTAAGCGCTGACGTCGTAAGCCGAAGCTAAACGCAAAATCAGAAGTTTTCCAAAGTATGACTTTATAGCCTTAAAATTCACCCATCATTTTTGTTTCAACTGTACAAATTGAGTCCAGTCAACATTAAGAAGCATGCATATGATTCATTATTCATTTAATATATTCATGTTTAAAACAGTTAGATCTGTTAAACTGTGTTGAATGGCGTTAAATTGTGAAGAATTAGAACATGCTAGAGCTAACGTGATTTCCTTGTTGCAGAAAATACTCATAAAATCACAGAAGTCAACAAATGAATATATGTATATATAATATCGATTTGTTTGTGGATGAATAAAAATCAAATTTTTAATTTAGTTTAGCCCTTACGCTGTTAGTCGTAGTGGAAAAAAAGATTGTTTTGGCTGTTGCAGCTTCCTATATGATAGCTCCGTAGCTCTCCCTCAGATAAGCATGTCATTAAATCACTGGATGTTTCAACATTTAAAGCTCAGTACTTAGTTTATGAAGCAGGAGAATAAGTTGCGTTCATACACGATGAACTGGATCCACAACAAACATGGTGCTAGGCAAATGATCAACAAGTCATATGAAAACAAAGCTAAAGCTAATTTAGCGATTCCGCTGCAATAAACCACAGTAGAACAAATATGAGTTTGTTCTATATTCCTTTTGGCAAAAATGAAATTTATGTTACAAATAATACAGTATTTTAACCCAATATTTGTCACGTTGTGAAACAAGAAATTCAGAAAAGTTTAAATGGAAAACAGATCTGTTTCATTTATTTCCTTTCCTTTCAGATCAATAACGCTTTCTGCTGTGCCGAAGCGTTATTTTTTATTTTATTTTATTTTTTAATTAAAATACAGTTCGTCACTACTTGACCGTCCGGCTTCATGCTTTCACCTTCAAATGTTTTTGACTTGTGGCAAACTTTTTGCCAGTCCTTGCTTTACATTTCCAATTTTAAAACTTGGCTCGGTTCTTTGTGCAGGATAAATATGGAAGTTCAAGGCCACATCTGTTTGGGATTAGTCAGAACATTCAACGTGTTTGACAGTGACGCACAAATATGGTCATGCAGTGATTTAGTGAGAACAAAACTGTGAGGCAGAGCTGCCAAATACGTGAAGCTAGAGTAGCTCACACTGTCCTTTTTGGTGGTAACCTTCATTCAGTATCTGGAAACCACTGGACAGAAGGATCCAAAAACAAACAAAAAAGTACTGTAAGGAAAAATGTCTGACTCTGCTACTGTACTCTTGTTCAGGATTTGTGTAACGTGGATGATCCTTGTGACGAATTCACGTCCAGACACAGCCTTGAATGGAAGTTCCTGTTTTTAGATCACAGGTGAGAAACTGAAATCGTCATATTTATTCAAGATTATTTTACCCCCAGATTAAGGTAATCTCACATGTTTATCATCACCTTTGTGTTTCAGAGCATCACCAATCATAGGCTACTTACCATTTGAGGTTCTTGGGACTTCGGGTTATGATTACTACCATGTGGATGACTTGGAGCTCATAGCCCAGTGTCACAAGCAATGTAAGAAACCCAGCGTTGCCTCTTTATTACAAATCGTCATCACTGGTTGACTAATAAAATAAAACCAGGAACTTGTGAGTGCAGCATTGACAGCAGCTTTTATTTTCCCTTTATCTTCTCAGTAATGCAGTTTGGAAAGGGTAAATCCTGCTATTATCGCTTCCTGACCAAGGGACAGCAGTGGATTTGGCTGCAGACTCATTACTACATTACTTACCACCAGTGGAACTCCAAACCCGAGTTCATTGTCTGCACTCACACCGTTGTCAGGTAATCCTGAGGGTTTTCTTTTGTCTAGCATCATGTGAGATGTATCTGTTGGTAGAGAATCCATAGATAGGAGTGGGAATGAAACTTGTCACACGAATGTGTCTCGTTTAGTTACGCGGAAGTGCGAGCTGAACGGAGGAGAGCTTTTGGTCTGGAGGAGCTTTCGCCACCTGAGATAGCACCATCCTCTGTGAAGGTAAGAGTTCTGCATAAGCAGAAATGTCTCTAGGTTTGAAACAATTCATTGGATTAATCGCGATTAATCGATTATTGAAATAATCATCAACTAAGTTAGTAATCGATTAATCGTTAACTGGAGTATTCAGACTCAAAAAAGGCCATTTACTGGAAAAAAACAACATATTGAGTGTAGTAATATGTACAAAAATACATGAATTGCACAAAACATTATTTAAGATGAAAAAACCTTTGTTTATGAATATGTTTTAGCACAAATTCCTCAGGTTGCTTACTTTTGGATTTAACCTGCTCAGATTTACCAAAGGAATATTATGTTACTGCATTTTACACTCTTAATTAAAAAGGGAGTTGAATTATTTATTTATATGCATCTTCTAATGAAAAATCTGTAGGCTGTGCAATTTTGTTTACCCAGTTAATTGGTTAATTGTCAGAATAATCCACAGATTAATTGATTACAAGAATAATTCTTAAGAAGCCCTAAAATTTACTCTTAACTATCAAAAATTTTCACATTTTGACATGTTGTAGCGGCAAATTTCAGTGTATTTTATTGTAATTGTAAACTGGACGGTGAATGTTGTGTTTAAATTTGATCGAGAATTAAAGCAGATTTCATTCCATCATATCAAAATGGCCGCCCACCGAGCTGCCAGCAGTCAATACGAGGAGAGCGCTAATCAGAGAAGTGGCTGAGAAATCTGTGGTAGTTGTGGAGGAGCTACCGGTGCCGTCTGCTCAGGTGGGAGAATGTGTTGTTGGGTCACCTGTTGGGCCTGATTTATGGCTGCCGTGTCAGTCCACACAAAAGGCGTCTCACCGCAGGCTGGCACACTCCCTGTCGAGGATGGGCATTTCCTGTCATTTGCCCAGTCGTGCGCGTCCTCGTTTTGGCTCGCCAAACAGGAAGAGCAGCCTGGTAGAATTTGAAACCGCATTAGGTTTAACCTAAACAAAGCTAAAGGTTTGTTGCGAAATATGACATACATTTTACAAACAGGTTGTAAAAGTAACATTCACCAGGTCGGACTAGGCAGATAGTGGTGTGTATTGTTGAAAATGGTAATTTTGCTTGCCAGCGCGTTGGAGCAGCTTCTTTCCATCTCCCAGTGGCCACTTTGCATGGCTTTGTTTCACACGAATGTTGTGTTAACTGCTAAGAGGGAGTGGTGTCATCCTCTTTTGAATTTCAATGCGAAAAGTCCTCAACAAAAATCCCCACTGTGAAACATGGTGAAGGCAGCATCATGCTGTTGGGATTTTGTTTTTCTTTTTGTCAGCAAAGACAGGGGATTAGGTCAGATTTGATGGGAAAATGAATGAAACTGGTACGGAGGTTCACTTCCCTGCACCACTGAGCCCAGAATAGAGTAAAATATACTTTGTTGATCCCCGAGAGGAAATTGCTTATTTGTCACAAATGCGAAGTGATATAAAATTATTAAAAATACATGCAAACATAGTTAGATCATGTTAGAGCCAAATATGAGACAAAATCTAGCTCTGACTCAAACACTGAATTTTTTAAAAATCGCTATTCATTAACTATTTTGCAAAGGTGAAAGGTCAAACCGTTCAGTCTCTAGAGGTCTAAAGCTGGTAGATAAAACTCAAAAGACTTACAGCTCTATTTGTAGCTAAAGGTGTTCATATTACGTGTTATATTAACTCAGGAAAGCTGAATGCAAATGCACAATACGCCACACAAAGTCATGATTCTGTGTCGCTTTAAAATTATGCTGTGCTTAATTTTATAACGTAAAATCCAATAAAGTTCGTACATATATCATGACATAATGTAAAATAGGTTCAAAGGGCATGAATACTGTTTTTTTTTCTCCCCCCAGGCCCAGGAGTTGTACTTGGACATCTGCTCCACCCTGGACGCGACGAGGGACAGAAACAGCGGCGCACGTTCAGTGTCCTCCCATAGCTCTCGGAAATCCTCCCACACCGCCCTGTCGGACTCTTTGTGTGAGTCATCCTCTTCTCTCTAAACTGCCAAGTCACTTTGAGGCAGGTTTCCATGTAAAAAACAAAACAAAACAAAAAAAACACTGTTCTTGTGTTTGTGCTGCTCAAACATAGACTAAAAACTGCTGCTTGTCACTTTGAGCAAAGCTTTATAGACATTTTCTTTATTTTCTCAGCATAGAAATCACAGGTCGTTTAGTTTTTTTTTTTGTTTGGTTTTTTTTTAGTCTTTGTGAAAATTCCCCAGTGGATGTTTTGTCATGGAATCTTAAGAAACTTTGTAATCAGCGGTAAAACTCCTGAAACGAAGCAGACATGGCGTCATCGCAACACCTCCTTATACGTGTGGGTGATGATGCATCTCTGATGAAATGTTTCCAAACCCCAGGGTTTCTGTCTGCTGTCCCACCAGCTATGTAACGCACTAAATACTTCCACCTGCATATTCATGAAGACAGTGCAGCAGCTGGGGCTTTTTCATAGCAGTATCTGTTTATAAAAAGTGTATAAAGCTTCCCTGAAAAACACATTCACACAGTGGTGGACTTATTTAGAAAACAGCCTCTGTCAGAACTATGAGTTGCAGATATTTTTCTTGCTCAGCCTCGGTTTGTGTGGGCTGTAATAAAAAAACAGTGTGTGGATTTATGTCAGAAAAGGCCTCTGAATCAGAAGCTGTTGTACAACCACAGATGAATTATATCCCTTCTTTTATCTTAACTTCAAGAAAACAATCTTCGCCCTTTGAAAGAGGAGAGAATATTTTGTTTTACTTTGGTTTGCGTTTTTTAAACCCTGCGTTCAGATAACGAAATCTAGACAGTAAAGCGTTACCAACGCATTGTCTGTGTTCGAAACCCCTTCTAAAGGTAATCATGACCAGAATAATTTGATTTCCAGTGTTCATCTTGATGGAATATGTCAGTACATACCAAATGTTTTTTGTTTCCGCCTATAAAGTTGTTTGATTTGGCAGGATATCTCGGCAAAACCCACATACTCAAATCCACAAATTCATTTTTCTCGCAAACGTGGCACCACTTGAAAGGAAATTTATAATCTTTTCATCAGTGTAAGATTTGCCAAGAATCTTTCTTGTAGCAAATAAATAGTTAAATACAAATTTCTTTTAACTTTTATTCTTACTTTGTGTAATTTTGATTAAGTTTTGATTAGTCATTATTGGAAGTCCAAAATGGACGTCATTTTAGACTTCCAAAATGACTTTGGACTGAACTGTACATTTGGCCAAAATATCAAAAAAATGCAAGAAAGTGAAGGATTTGTGTGTTTATTTTATTGTAAGTTTTAATTCACTGTCATTAAATTAAGCAAACAAAACATTTTGTAAATGTGCTGGGCAGACATTTATAACAATGATCAAATTATCAATCATTGCTCCCTTTCTCTTTTTACTAGGACTTCTCTCTCTTAACTGTTGAGCAACATATAATTTATGCAGACTGATCATATGTTGTCTTAAACCTATTCTGCTTTACGTTTTTACTGCATTCGCCTCAGTTTTACTCATCGGTTGCCAGGGAAACGCTGTCCTAACAGAGTCAATGCTCAGTCTGTGTGTCTAAAAGTGAGCCGTCTCCTTTGCAGCAGCAAACTCCTACACAGAGGCCTGCACACAATCATGGCCGTCAGCCTCCATTGGACCAGAGAAGACACCTGCCAGACTCCAGCCCAGTGGGTCAAAGGTCAGCTTATTCCAAACAAGTTCATGTTAAAAAAAATTCTCGCTGCCTGAAGAGATAGAATCAGTCGTGTCTATTTTTGTTTTTCCCCAATGTAGAATTTGGCTCAAAGACAAAATTCCTTTGACCTTGTTCCCCAAATGAGCCTCTCCCTTTCTCCAACCTGCAGCAAGCACTCCACCATGGTCAGTGTTTAGACTTCCTCTCCTGCCTGTTGCTCTCCTTCTGCTCTGCTTGTGTACAGTATCTCGCTGTTATGACTGCCGCTGCAATTTGGGTCTGTTTCATCCGCTCCGCTCTCATGTACACTGACGCTTGGCCTGGTTATAAGACTGCGATTAGAAAAAGGACATCAGGAGAAGGCTAAGAAAAATAAAGAGCATTACATCTTCATTTTGCAATTGGACTACAGACTGGTTGCAAGGTTTCCCCCAGAAAACTTGCTAAGCCTGGTGGTTGGGTGCCAGGGCAGTCATTCGTCCAGCGGCCCGTCGTGTTTTTGAGTTAAAAAATGTTTAAAGTTTACAGGAAATCCGAAAATATCACTTGATAATTATGTGTTGTTGAAAGATTGGAAGATTAATACCTGAACACCAACTATTAAGTCTTAAAAAATGCTAACATTTTAATAAGACTTAAATAAGTAAGCAATGCTTAGCCTGGTGGGGCCACAAGTAAAGCCTGGTGGCCCACCAGGCTTATAATACACTGGAGGAAACCCTGGGCTGTGTGTTTTTTGAAGAGCCGTACAATTCTTGGATTGCTTTTCCTCGTTATAATTAACTACAGCGACACTTGGGGAATTTTTCTGTCTCAAATAAATGAACTGAAACTGAAGCAGGAAGGCCTTTCTGTGCTCAGCTCACATGTTTTCCCTGGTCTGTGTTGTCTTCATCTGCTGATTTCTGATGGTGCTTGAGCTGAATATGTGTCTCAAGTTAATCAGCGATTTCAAGTTAAGTGTGTGTGTGTGTGTGTGTGTGTGTGTGTGTGTGTGTGTGTGTGTGTTAAATGTAAACAGTATGTTAAATGTAAACAGTATAAAGAGGTTACAGAAAATAAATAGGTATAAATCAAGTGTAACACTAATTTTCTCCCATCTGTTTCCATGTTTCTTCTCTACAGCAGCAGCAGCAGCAGCAGCAGCAGCAGCAGCAGCAGCAGCAGCAGCAGCAGTCCTCTGTATATCAGCTGCAGCAGCCTCAGCTCGGCGTAATGAACCAGCTGAAGGAACAACTGGAGGAGAGGACGCGCATTCTGCAGGCCGACATCAAGACGCAGCAGCAGGAGCTGCACGACATTAAGGAGAAGCTCCATCTTGCTAATCTACAGGTAGCAGCCACTCGAAAGACGCCAAGTAATGACATCGGCTTTTCCGGAAAAACATATTCTCTACAGTACAAAAAGCACAGACTTTGAGGAAAGGAATGATGGACATTTGTCTAATTAGAGCCTTGAATCAAGAAAAACATTTGAAGCTTCATATAAGAAAGAAAATCAGCTTCTGACCAAATCCTCAGAAGTAAAGGTAGCTTGTCTCCCTCTAGAGGCAAATGCTAGCTATAGCAGAGCCCAGATTGATTTTCTTTGTTGTATCAAAAGCCAGAAGTGCCAGAGTTTAATACATAATTGTTAAATATTTATATATTTAATGACTTAGACCCCTATATTTCTGCATATGCAACTTTATGACCCTATTTTAATTGTTTTTTTTAGAGGTATACATATTTTTCTACAATAACATGCAGGATATAAACCAACTCTTTTCAGTAAGTACATTCATATTTGTTTTGTGTGTGTTAGATGTTGTTACAGCAGCCTATCCACAATGACTTCAACCAGGCCCAACAGCAGCAGCAGCAGCAGGGGCAGGGCCCAGGAAGGCCAGCACAACAGAACCAGAACCAGTCCCAGTCCAGTGTCATCAGGCAACTCTCTGGCCAGCCGAAACCATCAGCCTGCGGGGCTCACAGTTCATCTCCGCTCTCTTTGAGAGAAAACACTTCACCGTCTGCACAGGTTGAATACAGATTGCAGATTTGAAATAAGATAATTTTCAATGCTAAAGTCCAGCAAGTGGAAGCTAAGGATGTCAGCTTGACTTAATTTATAAAACATTTATAGAAAGAGAGAGAGGCAGCGCTAAACAGATGATAAACAGAAATATTTTAAATTGTTTAGAGAGGTGGCATTTTTAATATATCTTGTTTCATGTTACATTAGCGTTTAGCATAATTAGCATTGCTAGCAACTTATGTTAATGGCTCAAATTAACCTGTTCACGTTAGCTGTAGCTTCATAATTTCACCGCTGTCTTTCCATATAAAGTCCATATTGAAGGATTTTGGACGATTTCAGAACAAAATAAACACAACTTAGCTCTGGCATTCACTCACCGCTAAGCTAACCGCAACATCACAAGCATTTGGCTGAAAATGTCATGCACTAGCTAATAGCATTTAGCGCAACATATAATGATGGAGTGGAGAATATGAAGAGAGGGATAAACAGATGTTAACTTATTCATAAACACAGAAAAGCATTTTGCTTGATTCATTCAGAAAATGAACATCAACAGGTTTTTGTTGCGTTTTTCATTTTTATTAAGATAATTTTTCATAAATTTACAAAGCAGTGCTTTTAGAGTTTTTTTTGGTTTTTTTTAAGGTAAATTAAATGTTAAACGATTACTCTTTATGAATATTGTTTTGCCATTAGCGGCCATTATTGAACAGTGATTTGACAGGAATTAGAGTGGAGAGAAGACTTGCTGCAAATGGCCTCAGACCAGTGAATTATAAGTTTTGTTTGTAATTTGACAACCTGAATTTTCAAAATGATTAATGTTGATTATGTTGTTCCAGACGATTCATTTGGGTGGTAATGAAAAACAAATCAAACCTATTTTTATTTGTTCAGAAGTTGTTTGTTATGAAATGTCAGCGTCTCTCGGGAGCTTATCGTGCGTCTCCGTCTCCGCGCTGCAGGTTCAGCAGCGGGCTCCTCAGAGCAGACAGAGCCAGTCGGTGAGTTTGCCGATGCAGACAAACACGAGCCTGACGACGCCCTTCTACAGCAACCCCATGATGTTCTCCCAGACCAACACGAGGCCTCAGCAGGACACAAACCAAAGACAGACGGAGAGCCAGTTCAGTCACGACGGACAATTACGGTGAGAAGCCTGAGAAAAAAAAAAAGAATTTGTCTGCCGTTTTATGCAGCAGACGTGGTTTTTACGTCACAAACCGTCTCTCCTGCAGAATGCTTCTCAACCAGTCGATGCAGACCATGGTTCCGACCAGCAGCGTCACTTCCCAGCCCTCTCAGTGCAACATGGGCATCTCCCAAACTCTGTAAGCGGCCACGCTGCGACACTTGGCTCATTTATTGGGTTTATCGTGATACTCCGTCTGACCTCCTCACTGGTCTCCTTACAGATACAGCTTGGAGCAGCCGATCACCTCTTTCACCATGCAACAGGTCAACTGCAACGCCGTGCTGGTGCCCTCCCCCGTTTTCACCTCCCCCATAATGATCCCACACAACTCCTTCATCACGCATCAGGCCCAGTCAACCTACCACAGCCAGCCTCAGGCCTCGCAGCACTCCGTGCAGCTCCAGCAGCCCCAGCAGTTCTTTCAGGTACACAGCAGCAGCATAAGCGATCAAAGCCTTCTTCTCTGAAACTGAAAAGACATCTGACAGGTTATAGGTTATGTTTGAATATGCAGATATTGTGTATTACTCATTTCATTAAAGCAATAGTCGTTTTGTTTTTAGATCCATTTTTAAAAATCTTTTTTTGTCGGTTTATCCCAGTGGCCCTGAAGGCCACATTAACCTCTCAGCTGCCCAGCAGCCTCTCGCGTTTTCTCAAAGATTATATAGATATAAGCTGATCAAATGGCGGCACACAACTCCAGGAATTTTGACTGCTGAATCACAACATAGTGGCAAATATTCACAACAAATGTTGTCTCAAGACACTTCATAAAAAAATGTGAAAATAACACCCTTGCTATGACATTTCAGACAGCCAATCACAGAGGTGATATTGTTCTGTTGTCTCCCTGGCAACGGAGCAGAATAAATTCTGATTGGCTGCTTTTAAATGACACTGGAAGTTGGAGAAGTGGATTTATATCCCTTTAAAAATAAGACATGAAAGTAATACAGATATAAATCCATGATTTTATCTGAATAAATTAGTTTTAGATGTAAATACCTTTAAATCAATGTTTCATTTCCCTTTGCACTATTTCTGAAACATTAAATTCCCAATTCATAGTTCGCTCAGGTTTGTGGTTGTAACTTTACAAAATGTTGACCTTTGGTAATACTTCTGTAAGATTCTGTGTCTAGTTAGCGCTACATTTCCATAAAAGGTTAAATTTCACTAACCAAATTGAACAGAGACCTTTTTCAAACCTTTTTGTTTCCACAGATGACCCAAGGACTTGTACATGGTGGATCTACTCCAGCTTTCCTACACGCCACTAACGTCCCACAGCAAAGCACCATGGGATACATTCAGCAGCAGCCACAAACACAGCAGCTGCCACTTGCGCAGCAGCAGCAGCAGCAGCAACAACCACAGCAGCAGCAGCAGCAGCAGCAGCAGCAACAGCAACAGCAAAGGCAGTACCAACATTCCCAAAACCAGCCAGGCAGTGTTTCAGACTTCAGGAACATGCTAACACGGTAGCACCGAGGACTTCGTCTAAACTCTGAGGATCTGCCTCTCTGACGCCGCCCTGCGGGTGGCAGCACGCCGTCGAGCCTCCTAATTCACGGGGGACGGGGCGGGGAGGGATCCAGCCTGCACGTCGTCATAGTGACACCACAAGTAGAGGCTGCGCTGACCCGACGGCGCCCGCCGGATCCGAGGACAATCTCGAGGCCGCGTCGCGCTCAGGAGGACGGCTGCAACGAGTGGATCATCAAAGATGTTTGAAAAAAAAAAAAAACTGAAACAAACAAACAAACAAAAAAACAAAAACTATTTTAGACCGACAAGTGGAGGTTTTCTTCTAGCAAAGTTCTCATATAAGTGTTTGCACTTTGGTACCCCTATCTCCCCGGAAGTAGAATATTTATTTATTTTTTACCTAAGATCAAACGTTCTGTTCTGTTCCTGATCTCCGGCTCAGCTCCCCTCCTGTGGCATGACGCTAATGCTAAGCTACTCGTGACACTTTGTTTCCAGTGAAGATGGAGAGTCGGAGGTGAGCCCTGTTATCCCCACTCGCCACAGTTGGAACCACAATTTAGGCACGTCGAGTCACTACAGCAGAACTTTACACGACAAAACAACAAGTGCGACGACCACTTTAACAAAAGGCAGGTGTGACGTAACACACACTACAGCTGGAAGCTGGAGGTCTATAGATTTTTAAAGCCTCAATCCGGGACTGAAGGAGCGAGGGGTGCCGTAGCCGTCCCACCGCAGACCTCTGCAGGCTGAAGCGGTCGCCGCGCAGCACCGGGTGTCGGCGATGAGCTGGGAGGCGGGGAGGACGAATTGTGCCTTCTAACGTGATAACGTTCATGTTGTGGTTCGATTGGTTGCGTCTGATTATGGCTTTAAAAATCCAGCTCAGGTCCATTTGGAATATAAAAGGTATATTTTCGTAAGAGCATAATTTGTTATTAAAACATAAGACATCCAGATTTTCTAATTAATAGATTGCCTATATATATGTATATATATACGTAGTAATTTTTGTGACCTTTATGTTTGCAGTAAGTCCTTACTTTCTGAGCAGTCTGTTTCAGAAAGAGTCCTTTTTGAAATCATTACACAACAAAAACTACCAATTGGAAATACAAGCTGGTCTTACGCACAGACGTTCTGACAGAAATCGCTCCGGTATGCTCAGAGGTACATGCCGGATCTTCTGCTCGGTCCATTTCAGAAAAGCCTCATGCACGCGAGAAAAGCGTAAATTCATGTTCCCAACAGTCCAATCAGCTGCTTTACGAATGGAAACCTGCACACCGCCCCGGTAAAGATGCGTAAAAAGCCTTCATATAACTTCGTTTGTTTCAGCAACACAGCATTAAGTAAACCCCGCCTTTAATTTGATTCATGTTGTAAAAGAAAGGTAAAAAAAAATCTGTGGCATCTTGGGATCACCAAGTCTCCGTGGCAACTTTTAGATGCCATGCAAAAAGCTGCCACACAAACTCTACATGTGTGGAGTTTGCAAAAAGCTGCTGGGACTTAAACTGAAGCACATGTGGTTCGGGTCAGATCCGACCACTCGTTAAACTTTGGTCGTCCGTGGACAACTTTTCATTTTAGTTGGTCTTGGTTAGCCACTTTAACTTCAACTACCTTTCGGCCACATCTCGACATCTGGAGTATATATACAAACTGTTTTTGTTTCTCCGCTCTTCCCCTTTTCATCCACCGTAACCACTTGGGTTAGGTTTAAAACAAGAGACATAGATTGGAGAAAGAGTTTTGCCCACTAGTGGAGGATCAGTGATGCTGTGGGCCCGCCCTTGTTGGGAATCTGGGTTAGCCCAGCCTGCATGGCATTTTGAATCCTTTGAAATATCAGGACATGTGGTGTAAAAATAAAAGCATGTTGATTCTGGTGTTGATTTAGCAAACTGAAGTTTAGTGCGAGGCGATGCTTCTGCAGCAAAAGATGAATTTATCTTAGGGCTTTTTACACATCTTACAACAGGGGTGCGAGTCCAACCGTCAGCCTGTTTTGTGACGGCTTGTTTGAATATTTCAGAAGACTCCAAATTTCCAACGCCAACCAGGTGAGCTGAGTTTCAGATTGTTGCCTGCAATGGCTTCATTCACTCTAAAAAAAAATTTACCATTCTGCATTGAGAAATTATAGAGCCACTAACATCTGAAAGACACTACTTCACGCTAGCATGGTGAAAGAACACGTTTCGGATTCTGTGGAGCTACTTATCGGCTGTTGCAGCTGCTCTCCTTTGTCTCAATCAGCTTGGAGCAGACGAGCGTGTGCAGGAGCCATTGTTTTGATTGTCTCCGTTTTGTGGATAATACAGAGACGACCGTTAACAGAGGATTGGAGTGTGTTGCTGCAGTCTGTCCAGGAAGGGGAAGAGAAACAAAAAAACACCCATTAAAACATCACAATTACATCACCGTACAAAGACAATCAGCAGAATATACTGTATTTAAACTGCCTGTACCACAGTGTGACTTCACAATCTAACAAAGATTTTAAATCCTATAACGTAATCCCCCCACCCCCAAACTCCTCTTCTGGATTTTAATTGCACATGTTGTTGCTACACTTTATAGAAAGCAGCACGGTGGGGGGGCGGGGTGCTTGGCCCGTCCAGCGCCGGAGCTGCCCACGTTGCACGACAAGACGTAGCGAACTCAGCATGTACGTTCAGTGCCGTTTTTACACTTTTTTATGTGCAATGTCGATTTAAAAAAAAGAGAGAGGGAGAGAGAGAGACAGAGAGAAAAAGAATGTTAATTTATACTGTTGGAAATGTTTCCAATCAGATGTACATAGAGGTGTATAATAAGCAGTTGTTACCATGTAATTTATATGGAAGTATTTTTTTAAACGGAAATGTCCTAACATTCCTTTAGCAGTATTTTTTTTTTTTTTTTAGTTTGAGACGCGTCCTCTGAAGAGTAGGATTACACAGGACTTTTATCTGCATGGGAATGTGGTGCGCAGGGCCGGAGGCTCCCAAAGAGACTGAACTGAAGGGTCCGATAGTCACCTTGAGGAAGAGATTAAACAAACAGAAAAAAGATCTGAATTTTTATCACGCGGATTGTAGCGAATTCACCTAACAAAGGTACGAAAAGAAGAAAACGAAGTGCAATTGTGTAAACGTCATGACGTTAGGTTGTTGTTTGAAGCGGTTTCGTTCATGACCGATCCGACGTGTGTCTGCTCATAAAGGTCCAGCTTTACGGGTGCCATGGATGTCTGTGTTTCTGTTTTCACGGAAATGTCGCATCATGCAGGTGCGTGACACTGATATCGCTAAATAAAATTAATCATTTCAGTGACCTAATTCAAAAAGCTGCGTAGATTCATTGCTCATATAACACATTTCAGGCACTTATTTCTGGTAATTGTGAAGATTTGGGGTTAAGGTTAATTGAAAACCAAAATTTGATTTATCAGAAAAATGTATTTTATTGCACAGAAATGCTCTGCTGATTTGCCAGATGTCCAGCAGCTTGTCCCTGACGTGTGAGCCACTAAACGTATATATATAGAAGTATAGATATCAAGAGAAAGTTTAGTGGAAGGAAAAAGTGTGGTAATTTCTTAAGCCACTCAAAATAAAATAAAAATGTATTATTGATCCTATTATTATTGAAGTTTTCTGAGAAGGCGAATTTTGTGTTTTTTATTAACTAAGGACCCAAGATAACAAACATTGCAGAAATATTTGCTTGAAATGTATGAGTTTAACTTCCTAAATTTAATAGCTGAATAAAGTAAAGTAACAATTTTAACATGCACCTGTAAATCTGTGACGACGTAAAAGGACGATCTTGCAGAATATCAGCCTTTCTGGCAGGAGACCTGGTTGTTTTTCATTCAAACACATCATTCAGAGAGAGTAGACAAAGTTCCCCTTATCATTTTGTTTGCCTTGCTGTGTTGATCGAGAGCAAGTCCGTTCGGCATCCTCAGCCACGCCGAGTCAGAATCACTCGGGTTCGGACGCGAGTTAATCTCGAGAGCTTGATGAAGGGTGTAAATAATCTGGTCTGTCCGTTTTCGTAGTCAAGTCGCTCTCTGTGACGACGATTGCCGCACCTCTTCTCTTTTTTTTGGCTTCCCTTCATTACGTTTTGAATGGTGTTCATCACGGGGATTTCTTTTTTAATGTACGTCAGTTTGATCACATTTAACTTGTACTTTTTTTGTTTTTTCCTGATTTGTAACATATTGACTGGCTCCTCAGATGTGAGCGTGGGCAGTCAGATCCGATCCTCTCTGTGTAAGAGTTGCCAGGATATGAACAAAAAACCCTGGTATCTAGTCAATTCTGCAGTTTCAGTGCAGAAACAAATATATTATAAATATATATATATATATATATATATATACATATTGTATTATAGAATGTGGAAAAAAAAACTTTAGGCTACATAGTTGTTTATTTTATATGTCATATAGATTACATATATGTATGTTATGATTTTAAAATTAAAGTAATTTTATAACAGATTATGAGATGTCTCCGTTTTTTGTCATTTTCTCGAAATATTTACTGTAAAAATAAGGATTCAAATGTACTTTACATATATTTTTATAAAGTGTATTCAGTAATATACATCAGCCCAGAAGTTGTAAAAGATATAAAAAAAATCTTAGAGACAAAAACAAGACTGTTGTGGTTTTTGTTTTGCCTGTCTCTATGGTAACGCCTCCATAGCGTTTTGCAAGGGGTGTTTTCTAAAACTAAAAGCCCTTACAAAATTTCATCAATCTTATTTAGGTGTGTTTCTACAAACCTTGCTGAAGACTCCTAACTCCTCAAATCCTTTAAACAGAACCTTTCTGACAACAGGAAGTAGGCTCAAAGATCCCAAAAGCAACACATCCTGCTCTACTAAAGGAATTATGAAAGCAAGTCATTAAGAGCTACTAATATTTGAAATAAAAGACAGCATTTTCCATGCATTCAAGTATTTTAATCGTAAAATATACAATTTACATTACGGTCTTTTCTGTCAAAAATAAATGTACATGATTGACGATGATTATAAGAAGCTGCCCTTTTTTTTTCTAGTCGAGTGTGACATCCATCACTCTGTACACCTTGTTGATGAGGACTTCAACTTTATCTCCTCCCAGCTGACACAGCTCCAAAACACACACCACGTGTGTGTTCTCCAGCCCCCGGGCGGTTGCCAAGATCTCCTCTGCAAGAAGGCAACCAAACATAAAAATTTTTTTAAAAAAATCAAAGCCAAACGTTCGACTGGCGACGCCGGAGAAAATGAGAGGAGGGATTTAATTCTGCTGTCGCTACCTGACTCACGGGGAGTTAATTCTTCGTCTCCGGCTGTGCTGCGGAGGGGGCAGAGGAAACCCGAGGAGAGGCAGGACAGCATCGAGTTGTCGTGGGGGTCCTGAGAGAGACCGACGGCGCGGGGGTCGTCGGCGCGCACGACGGGGAGGAACGCGGCATCGACTGCGATCTGCTTGTTAATGCCTGACAGAAAAACGTAAGACAATTAGAACCAGAATTAGTGGGTGAGAACGAACACACCGGAAAGTAAAAGATCTACCTTAACAATAGCTACAATAATTCTAGGGCTGAAATGACTAATCATGATTAATTGGTTATTCAGATAATTGTCAACTAATTTAGTCAGTGATTAGTCGTTAACTGGACTATACAGACTCAAAAAAGGCCAAAACAAAACATATTCAGAGCAGTAATCAAGCCAAAATTGTAGCAGAAATATATACATTTTGAATTTAAATTAAAAAATATTTGTCTATATGTTTTATTGCACTTTACACAATAAAAATGTTCATTTTCTTACTTAAAGGAATTTAATTTTTAGTTTGTTTGAATCTTTTAATGTATTTCTAACACTGTATAAAAAAGGTGGTTATGTGACAAATCTGCAGCATGTGCCGTTTATTATTTATGATTAATCGTCAGAATAATCAATAGAAGAACTACAATAATTGGTAGTTGCAGCCCCAATGAACTCTGTCATTTTCTTAAGGTCACACAGACCTCTGACTGCTGACAATAGTTTCCCTCCCTCAGTGTGACTCACTGATGACAAGCATCACAACACAAACATAAAGATCAGTTCGCAGCCTTTGTTCTGGTTATAAAAAAAGAAAAAAGAAAAACATTTTTGTCTACCAAAAGAAAAACAGAAACATTTTCAGAGTGATTCATAGTAGGTGAAATGACCGGAGCAGGACGGAGTGACTCTGCTCTCACCCAGTATGGTCAGCTGGTAATGCCCCGGGCTGGGAGTGTGCGGTGGCGCGGCGGCGGCGGCCGCCTGCGGCGTCCAGCGCGTCGGCTGAAGGTTGCTCCACCGCAGCAGGGCGCTCTTCTCGTCGAAGGTGAACCTGCGAGAGACGCTGTCCTGATGCAGGCCGCCGTGACGCAAATGCTCCGTGATTTCTTCTCGCTGCTTTGACCAGCTGCTGCTCTCCCAGGACGAAGCAACGGAGTCTAGTGGGACACACACATTACAGCGAGGCCCGCACACGCACACACACACACACACACACACACACACACACACACAGCAGCGAAAATGAAGCAGTGAGTCGCTCACCTTGACATTCCTGTTGCTCATATGCCGAGGCCGACTCCTCTTCTTCCTGCTCTTCTCTTTCTTTCGTGTTTTTGTATTTCAGCCTTCTGGGAGCAAAGAAGCTAAGAATGGTTGTAACTTTTAACTAACAGAGAAATGCTCCTGGTTGCAGCTTAATTACCTTTTAGCGGGGCTGCTGGCACAATTTAAGGAAGAGGGCACGGCTTTACTATAAAACACGACGACGTCAAATTTACAATTACCGATTAATTATTCAGCTCACAAGCATAAAAAAATTAGGAATCAAATCCAACCTGAGTTGATTTGTCCTTTTCCTTGTGTTAGCTTTGCTCCTGTCGGAAGAGGGAGACATCAGACAGTCTGCAGGATCTTTATGTGTGTCTGATGAATAATCCTGGGGCTCATTTGAAACCTGAAATGAACAGCAGCAAACGTCTTTAACTATTTCTTTTGTTACCATTACTGAAAATACACTTCAAAATAAAAATCTCTTCCCTTCTTTGGGTCATTTCTGTAGCGGATTGCCGCGATCTCGCCCTGAATTGCCAATTTTTTATGCTCCCTGTACTGAAGGCTCTCTAGCTCCCTCTTCAGGTCAGACGCAGCAACCAAAGGAACTTGGCCTTAAATAAAAGAATGGCATAAAGCACAAATCTGCACCATAACTGCCAATGCCTTTAAAAATCAATAAATAAATCACTCAAATCACCTGACGTATCCGTCGCCGACTGTGAAAATCTCCGTGGGGGAGGAGGGTAACAATAATGGCCGCCGACGGCGGTTTTTTGGAGGACAACGTTGTCCTTCAGAGTCTTGGTCCACTGGATGAAGCTCTTCACTCTGGGGTCACTCACGTATGGCTGGCCCTTGTGGTAACCTGTTGCAGACCCACACAGCTTTAATCCCGTCATCCTTCTCCGGCCACACTGTCACGTGAAAACACCAACCTGTGATGAAGATCTCGGTTTCACAGCTGCTTGTGAGGTAGGGCAAAGACCCTTCCACCTGACACACCCTCATCTGAGTGCAAACAAGGTAGGTCACTGTGGAAGACAAGGCAGAGATGAGACAGCAGCCAAATGCAGGGCCTTGTTGTTTAGTGTATTGGTTTATAATTATTGGGAAGACAAATACATTTCCACATTTATACTCCAAACTACTTTGCAGCGCCAGTTCCTACATGAACTTTTAAGCTCTTGTCCACAGTGAGGAGGTGTGGTGTCTTGCTTTTGATTTTTATTTTTATTTTTTTAGATAATTTGTGTCATATTATAGTGTCACAACATGGTGACAGTTTTACTGAATATGTAAAAAAAACAAACAAAAAAAAACATGACTTGCTTGGACAGATTTGATTGAAGATTTCAGGTTGCGACGAGGAGAAAAGTTCCAGGATAAAAGGCCGGTCAGACGTTCCATCCACCGAATGAACCCAGCGATACGTCCAGTATTTCTCTGGAGCTAAAAGTTAAAGCACAACAATCGCTACATGACAGTAAAAGTCAAATTACAGAGGCTTTCACCCAGTCAGTAAATAAAAAAAAAACCCTTTTACCTTTATTCCCTTTACTCCTGACTCTTTCAACACGGCCAACAAACGTCACCAAACCGATGACGTCACAAGCGGAACCGTTGGAAATCTTCTCCAGCTCTGACCTGGAGCACTCGAGAAAAACCAAAGAGCAGCTTTTGAGCCAAAACTGTTGGATGAAAACATACACGCGTGACGCGTAAATACATTTTTATTAAAGCAGCGGCTAGCGTTGATCACCTGGCGGTGAACTGGTAGGACACCTCTGGCAGCCCCCACTGTGGGAGGACGCTCTTGGGTGAGACCACAGTGATGACTGCAGCTGGGTTACGGGGGTTCAGGCAGATTTCTACAAGGAAAAACATTTACGGAAAAGAAATAAAGTGCAATCAAAATAAAATTTTCACATGGCAAGTAGACAGAATTACTACAATTCCTATAGCTCAGCTTTTGCAGTTAAATTATGTTCCTCAACTCAACATCACGGTAGTATTTAGCTAAATGTAACGCTCCTAAGTTCGTACCTACAGAGGTGAAGTTTTTCATTCGATGGTGGTCCATTTGTGGGCGGGATCGGTTTGAGTAGCTCTGCTTCAAGGTGTAGTTTTGCAGGTACAACACCGCGCCGACGTTCATCCTGAGGTAGTACTCCGGACAGAGCTCGTTCCAGAGCACAAGCGACATTGTGCCGCTCTGGTCGGCGACTTCGAAGTAAGTCTGAAACATCACAAAGTGCATGTTTTACCCAGTATCGCAGTGAAATATCAGGCAAATACATGAAAAAAAACAACAAAAAAACAAAAAAAAAAACAGATTAAGGGTCAACCTGTGAGTGCAGCTCACCTGGAAGGGGTAATCGATCTTGAGCCCAAATTTCCCATAATACCTTAACCTGGATTTGTGGATTATCTTCACCAGGAGAGGGAGAGGTTTCCACGAGGCTCTAAAGGATGACTCCAGAGAACTCAGGAGGGTGACCTTTGACACTGAAATAAATATATGAAATATTATCAAGGTTTCACTCCTTCTCCTTTTGTTATAAATATACATTTTGCGTTACTGACCTTATTTCATGTTTTATTTTAACCTTCTATATAATGTTTCACTCTAATCTGCTGAAGAGCCTTTAAAACACTCCAATTTGCCTGGTGCACAATAAAATAATACATAAAATATGATTTGAAAAAGAAGAATCATTACATTTTATTATATGTAATGCCACACTTAAGGAAAATTAGGAAAACACAAAGTTTACATTTCATTAAAACTCAAGCCTTTTCTTAAAATGACATACATATATGCACCTAAATAAATTCTAATTAGCTCTTTATAATTTACCTGAATTTTTAAGAGCTATTACAATTTGAGCAGAGGTGGACAAAGTACCCAAATATTTTACATATTTCAAGTAAAAGTAAAAAGTAGTCATCCAAAAAATTACTCAAACATTATTTGGCAAAAAAGTCTACTCAGGTACTCAGTAAGTGATCAAATTATCAATCATTTAATGACTGATAAATAACCAAAGGTGTAAATACATAATTACACTGACCAAAGGACAAAAATGACAATAATTCATACAAGTAACAAAAAGTAACAAAATCAAGCAAAAGAAAATTTTTCCAAATCAGTTTCTTTCAGTAACAAACTTTTTAAAACTTTAACAAAAACTGCAGATGTTTGTCTGTGTCTGGTTAATTTTTCGCTTAACATGTTTGTTCTTCATTATACTCAAGTAAGAGTGGCAATACTTCATAATAAAATTACTCAAGAAAAAGTAAAAAGTACATCGTAGTAAAAGTACTCCTAAAAGTGAATTTTATTCAAAAACATTACTCAAGTAAACAAGGTTTCCCCCAGAAAACTTGCCAACCCTGGTGGTTGGGTGCCAGGGCAGTCATTCATCCAGCAGCCCATCGTGTTTTTGAGTTTAAAAAAAGTCTAAAGTTGACAGGACATTTGAAAATAACATTTGACAATTATGTGTTAATGAAATACTGGAAGATTAATACCTGCACACCAATTATAAAGTCTTAAAACATGCAAACCTTTTAAAAATAAATAAACGAATAAGCAGTCCTTAGCCTGGTCGGGGGAAAAGTAAAGCCTGGTGGCCCGCCAGGCTTATAACGCACTGGGGGAAACCCTCAGTAAACGTAATTGAGCACATGTAATTAATTACTGCCCAACTATGAATTTAAGTGACACAAAAAGTGCAACAAAAACACAGCAAGAAGCAGAGAACAGCGGGATCTCACCGTCCAGGACTGGGTCCGGTGAAGCAGACCCCGAGATCCACATGTCTCCCTCCGGGTCGTCGTTGTTCCACAGAGACAGGTAATGTTTGCGGCTCACCTGCAGCGGAACGTCACTCTGCAGCAACACGCTCCTCTCCATGCCGTGTTTTACCAGCATGGGCAGTGAGCTGGGGTTGTTAATGCGGGGCAGGAGAGATGACGTCTCTGCGCTGCTCTCGACCTTCTCAATGCAGATATAACCGTGCCCCAGCCTCCTCTCGTTGTAAACAAAGGAGCACTGCCTGACGCTGACGTCCGTCCCAGTCCTCAGGGTGTTTCTGTGCACCAGGTGGTTCAAGCTGGGGTGAAGGAAGCATTTGGCTCGCCAGACTCCGTCTGTGATCGTCACGTCGTAGCTGTAGCTGTCAAGCTGCTGACCCTCGGTCGGCTCGGACAGGTACCTCTGAATGGCAACAACCGCGACAGGAGCCGCCTCCTCGGCCGTGAGTTTCAGGCTTTGAGTGGAGGGTAATCGCTCCAGCGTCCTCTGGAGGAAAGACTCCTGAGGAAGATCGGCTACCATCGAAGAACAACACGAACTACTCTCCATCACTTGACAGTTAGCTCAGCTAACTGTCAAGTTAGCTGAGCTACCTTGACAGTTTGTTTGTTTACCTTGATATGTTACACACAGCTAAAATGATTCACACCAACTAATGGAGTACCGTAAAATACTTAACACCTTTTAGATGACGGTGGTAAAAACGCTTCAGTAACTCTGGTAACCGCTGGCTAACGTTACAAACTGTTTGGTGCTCTTTGATGGCGTCATCTTGTCCCTTAAAAAAAAACGAAGCGAAGTACGGATAAAAAAAAATACTTGCTTAAATATATTGGCATTAAAATACTTTACAATAAGTTGGACGGTGTAAACAAGAGATCGCTATTTTTGAAAAATCCGCGCTAAACTGCGCAAGAACTGGCGTCATTTCAACAGAAGTGACGTCATCAATGCGACTATTCGCCCTGGTATGGCAGGTAGTTGTAATATATAATCGGACATAACTGCGCTGATAAATTATGAAATACAAATTTTCCTCCTAAAATTATTGTTACTTGCTCAAGCAATAGTGAAGTGGTAGAAGTGGTACTCATTGTAGGAAGGAAAGTTAAACAACATTTAACATTAGTTTTCTAAATGAAATTGATGAATCACATAAATGATCAAAATATTAAACACGGACTACATGGTGGACCAAAAACATTGGTGACAATGAGAAATATGATTTTGAACCAACAGAGAAAATGCATTACTAATATTATTATCAGTAGTGATACACTCCTGATCAAAATCTTAAGACCAGTCAAAAAATTGCAAGAATTTGCATTTTGCACTATTGGATCTTAAGAAGGTTCTAAGTAGAACTTCATAATGTTAAAAGAAGAAATCGGCATAAGAGACAAAAACTTTTGAGCGGGGAATTAATGGAAAACTGCATTTACACTCAAACATGATTTTTTTCAGCTGATCAAAAGTTTAAGACCATAGCTCAAAAACCCCCGAAAATCCCCCAAAACAGAAATCAAAGTGTCAAACAAAGGACTCAGTAATGAGTAGCTCCACCATTCTTGTTGATGACTTCAAACAATCGTTTAGGCATGCTTGATGCCAGTGTTTAAAAGGAGGCTAGTGGGAACATTGCTCCAAGTGTTGAAGATGGCTTCACGAAGGGTATCCACTGTCTGGAACTGATATCCATTTTTGTAAACTTCCCTGGCCATCCATCCCCAAATGTTCTCAATTGGGTTTAGATCCGGGGAACATGCAGGATGGTCCAAAAGAGTGATTTATTCTCTTGGAAGAACTCTTTTGTCAGGCGGGCATTGTGAACTGCAGCATTGTCCTGTTGAAAAACCCAATCATTACCACACAGACGAGGGCCCTCAGTCATGAGGGATGCCCGCTGCAACATCTCCACATAGCCAGCTGCTGTTTGACGCCCCTTCACAACCTGAAGCTCCATTGTTCCATTGAAGGAAAACGCACCCCAAATCATGATGGCGCCCCCACCACTGTGCCGTGTAGAAAACATCTCAGGTGGGATCTCCTTGTCATGCCAGTAACGTTGGAAGCCATCAGGACCATCAAGGTAAAAATTTTTCTCATCAGAGAAGACAACTTTCTTCCACCTTTCAATGTCCCGTGTTTGGTGCACCCTTGCAAAGTCCAAACGGGCAATTTTGTGGCGTTGAAGAAGACGTGGCCTTTGAAGACGTTTTTTGTTTCTGAAGCCCTTCTCTCGCAGATGCCGTCTGATGGTTATTGGGCTGCAGTCAGCATCAGTAATGGCCTTACTTTGGGTAGAGGATCGTCCCGTGTCTTGATGGACAGCCAATCGGATCCTGCGGCTCAGAGCTGGTGAAATTTTTTTGGGTCTACCACTTGACTTTTTTGTTCAATAACCCTCAGGATCATTTAAAAAATGCAAAATGACTGTCTTACTGCGTCCAACCTCAGCAGCGATGGCACGTTGTGAGAGGCCTTGCTTATGCAGCTCAACAATCCTACCATGTTCAAAGTCAGTGAGCTTTTTTGCTTTTGCCATCAGGAGGCCTTGACAGTGTAAAGACTTGACAGAAAATGAGATGGAATCCAGATTTTTGCACAGCTTTTGGCTTTTAAAGACTATTGATCAGCTGAAAAAATCATGTTTGAGTGTAAATGCAGTTTTCAGAAAATTCCCTGCTCAAAAGTTCTTGTCTCTTGCACTGATTTTTTCCTTTAACATTGTGAAGCTCTACTTAGAACCTTCTTAAGATCCAATAGTGCAAAATGCACATTTTTGCAATTTTTTGACTGGTCTTAAGATTTTGATCAGGAGTGTACATTTAATAATAGAAATAATAACATTTATTTGCTGCAAAAGTTCAATTTAAATACTTCTAAAAATTTATAAAAACATTTCTTCTGAGCAGAAAGTTCAATGCATATGAATGTGAAACGTTTTTTTGTCAACAAAAGAAAGATATTCTGGGTAATTTAACTGTTAATTGTGAATATGGGAGACGTTATTTTGGATTGTTAAATTGTTAGAAGAATTTACTCATGGATGTTTGAGCTGCATTGTTTGCTTGTTATATGCACAATCAGTTTACCATACTGCATACCTAACATATTTTCGATTCAAACTATTTTTTATTTGAATGCTGTGTGGTTGACTAATTACTATTTTTGAACAACCCTGTTGTTATCAGTGCTTGACCTGTTATTATCAATGTTATAGTGTAAAAGTGAGATTTTTGAAACATTTTAAATACACCTTGAAAAATATGTCAAAGCTGCAGCTGAAAAACAAATACACTTTCACTGATGTGCTCCTTAAGAATATGTTTTAGACACTGTTTTTTTTTTTTTCTGTTAAACATTAAGTTTTAGCTTATGACTTAAGGCACATTTTGATTGCCTGATTGGAAATTGTTACATTGCTAAAGCAATTTGTGGAGCCAGCAGGGGGTTGGGAGGTGGGTACCGTTTGACTCCAAGAACAGAAATGAGTTTTTACAATAAAAATCCATTGGAATTGAGTGTTTACGCATAATGATGATAGTGTTTCAAGATATTAATTTTCCTGCTGTAATGCAATCAGGAAATCATAACTTGAAACATAGGGTGAATTTTGCATTGTATTTTCTTGTTGCAGATGGCCGTAAAGACAGAGTCCCTCTAGTGTTTCAGAATTTGTCCTGCTGTGTGCCTTGACCTCAGTCTTGTTTAGCATAATTGAAACTGACAGAGTGTAACTAAGGTTAAGTGGTGTATAGCATTAATTTAAATGTTTTATTAGCGTGTAGGGTAAGAGGTAACCGCTATTATTTTGTACATCTATTTAGTGAATGTTAGCAACATTTAATTCAGTTTATTATTATTATTATTATTATTATTATTATTATTATTATTATTATTATTATTATTATTATTATTATTATTTAATTTATTATTATTATTATTATTATTTAATTTATTTATTTTTTGGAAATGTTGATCCTTTTCCTATTGAAATAGGATAACAAAATATAGCAGGAAGCAGATGCTTGTGGCCCCCAAGAGCAATATCACACGACGAGTCAGGTTTACAAATGTTATTTATTGCAATACTTGATACCTGTAATATTTTTGTTTTTGAAACTTTCTAAAGCTGATGTAGAATATGTTGCTGTTTTTATTATCCCTCTTTTTACCATCTTCTATAATTATAATTATGTGCAGTTTCTACTTTCAACTAATGTAATGATAGCTGTAAGGGCCCAAAAACAAATGTAGGTTTAGGACCCCTTGCTCAGGATGTGGATCTCATAGACATAATAAAGACGTCATTATTTCAATGCTTACATACCTTACCTAGTTCCCAGTTTCAAAAATTATATTCTCTTCAAAAACTACAATCCCATGATGCCTTGCGCGCTTGGCTGTATTTCTTGTCGACGTGGGAAGGGAGGGATTCTGACACAAACAAATGTCTCTGGTTCCTCTGTTTCGGGCTTCTTACGGGGGACCGTGACATGTCAGGTGCATTTACATGAGAACTCCGTCACGTTGGAAACATGTGGCTCAAACCTGAAGAAATTCTGCTGAAGAACGCTTTCAAACTGTGGGTCACCGAGAAGGATAATGAGTATTTCGTACTGCAAAGGAGACGGGGGTACGGAGAAGGAGGCGGCGGGCTGACAGGTAACGTTAGCGGCTTGAGGTTTTATCTTCTCGTATGGTTAGAGCAGCTGCTTTTGCTGCGTAGCTAATCACATTTAAACACTAGTTGGTTACGGTTTAACTAACCAGCATTGCTGCTTAGCTAACGTGCGGTGCGCAATTCCTAGGGCGGGAGCTAGTACCTCCCAGGAAAACAGCGTCTTTGCAACAGGTAGGAGTCAAGTGTCCATGATGTGAGGCACCAAACAGCTGGAATTCACATAGTCCAATTTATCTCCTTCTAGTCTGTTTAGTGTTTGTTACTCAAATTAATCGACAAGAACGGCCTGTTTTATGTCTTGATAATTTCCTCACTTTTGTTTGTAGGTTTTCGATATTGAAATAAGTAGAAACAAATCTGTCTTCTTGTCATTAAAGACACCGTCCATGTGTATTTTTTTTTCCTCCCACGAACAAATGTACAATGACAATTAAAAATCAGCTGGGTATTGATCAGTGCAGGGGTTGACAAATTACGTTGTTTAAAAAAAACAAGTGGTGCTTAGAAAAATAACGAATTATGTGTTGTGTTTGGGTTGATGACGTCACAAGAGGCACTAGAATCGAGTTGTTAAGCTGGCATGGGGAAAAATGTTTGTGAATGAGCAACATTTGAAACATTCTCATCCATTTGTGCTGGATGAAGAAATGCAAAAATATGCCATTCTGATGCATAGCATTTCTGCTTTATGCTCCGATAATAGATTTGTACTGTTGAATGAGTCTCCCTGTTCTTGTATTTAATAAACGAATGTTGTTATTGAGCTCTGTACATTTCCAAAGCTGAAGCAAACGGTGACACAAAGTGTGTTTTAGATATGGTTATTCCAGCTTCACTCAATACACTCAATCTTCAACCTTTATTAATTAAATCTGGCCATTTCAGTCTACCTTGGTTCTTCAATGTGTTTCATTAGGCCAACTTTTCCTGATAAACAGTGTACTCATAATAATAATAATAATAATTAATAAAAATAATAACAACCTTCTTCCAAAATAGAAATGCATTTGTAGGATTGATTTCATTATAAACATGCCAAATTCAACATGGTCACAATAACTCTGATATGTTGCCTCGTGTGACGTCACCAGAGGCATGTGGATGTGGAAGTTTGTTCTTCACAGCTTAAATTTCATCTTGACAAACTGTTAATGTAGAACAAAATAGCAAAGCAAACTACGACAGAATGCTCTGTCAGTGATAAAGTGTATAAGTTGAACAGATTTTACACAAACGTCTTATGAGAATCGGCCACAGACTAGCTATTTGAAATAATTTGTAAAAAGGATGCATCACACTGAAGAGTTTTAGAATATTTGGATCACTTTCTCTAACCAGCTAAAATGATAATGATTTAAAAAAACTACAGGATTCGTTGTTTCTCAGCAATGTCAAGCTCTGCTCCCTGGACAGTAAATGCGTCAGCAACTTTTTGATGCTCATTTGAGTTGCCACTCTCTAGATTTGAGTTTTGGTCTTATCATTGCTTTTCTAAAAAAAAAAAAAATCAACATTTTCTCAGGTTGGACCAGCATCACCTTTGTTGTTTTCAGGATAATTAAGAAGTCGCCTCATAAACATCAACCCAAATTATTGTTGTTTTAACTTTATAAACAACTTTTGGAGTTTCTGCATGCTAAATCTTTTCTATTTTTTTTATAGTAACAAAATATATTTTAAACACAAAGCATGTTTATTTGCACAGCATCACACACAGCAGAGTTTTGAATTATTTACAGTAAAAAAGAAATGCAGCTGAAAAATGCAATAAAAGGAAAATATTTAATCGTATCATAAAAACAAACTGTAACATATCAATTTAAAACACACATTTCTGAAGCACAGTAAAAATGAAACGATTGAAGTAAACATTGACTTGTATATGAAATCTTCATAACAATAATGTTTTCAGTTCTGGTTTAAAGGAGCCGACGGTTTCCACACATCTCGGGCTTTGAGGAAGTTATGACCCAGAACTGAAGGTCACAGAAACTAAAGCTTGTTTAGTTCTGCTCCTGAAAACACAGAGTGAACAGATCCCCTGTGACCTGAGGGGTCGAGACGGTTCAGACCTGACATGCAGCTCTGGGACGCGTTTAGGCCCGAGACCGCTCAGTCTGCCAGAGTAACAGCAGCTTTTTAATGCATATCCTTTCACAAACATTGAGCCAGAGCTGAGTTTTAAGGGCTTGTGTGATATTCCTTGGTGTTGGCGAAGACTACCAGCTACCAGCTGCAGGCTGAATGTTGTTGTTTTTTTTTAATTGACAGCAGGGAATACGTGATTATTATAATCAAGCCGACGGAACAGAAAAGCACCAATTTTGTTCTGTTTTTACAGGTTTCCCCTTTATGTGGGAAAGTAACACATTATGTAATTGTTAACATTTACTGCCAAGTCCATAGGTTTCTAGCATTTTTAAATTATTTCTTTTTAGAATTGTTTTTCTCTTTCTAATTTCTGCATAAAACTTGATGGTTATTTTGGTCCAAATCCTGTTGTAGTTTTATGGACACAGACTCGGTGGCTTTAAGGGTCTGTAGTCCTGAGCTGGTGGGGAATACAAAGTTGTGTTTTACCACCATAGATGGTAACATACAGTTACTTTCAAAAGCATACACACTCCTGTTTAAATAGCACTTGGTCATAAAAAAAACAACTATATAATATATTTTCTTCTAACGGAAAAATGTAGGCCCAGAACTTTGTTGAAGAGCATGTCGTTGTCTGAACTGCACACTATTTTTTGTGACGCAATTCCAGCAGGTATATTTGACACAAAAGAACATGGTGGTGGCAGCATCATGATCTGGGGTTACTTCAGATGATCTGGATTAAAACGTTTTGTTTGTTTGTTTCTTATTTGTTCTTCTACGATGTTTTTTCCAAAGTTCTTTTCAGTTCAGGTCCAAAAAATGTTGGATGTCTGCTACTTAAAGCTGAAAATAAAGAGATATTTAGTTTTTTAGGATGAACGGGAGCCCAAGAATGCAACCAGATAAACATAAAAGGACTTCACAGGTGGACAAAAAGGTTTTAAAACGGCCTAATAAAAAAGTCGAGACTGAATCTGAGAGCTCTCCTGAACAAGGGTTTGGGAAACTGATGCGTTTGAAACATTTTAGTTTTTCAGAGTGCTTAAATATTAAGTGAAGCTGTGGGATCCTCTCAGAGTCCTACTGAAGAGTCTTTTATTTTTTCGTTTGCGGATGCTTGTGTTTCAGTTGAATTTCACAGGACAGATCTCACATTATTTGTGGAAAAAGCTGTGAACTTAAGCATCATGGTGTTGTGTTTTACATTTGAACAGCAGTGCAGACACTTTGGAGAGCCACTGTAGATGTAAACATACTGGGAGTGATCAAGAACTGTACCACAACACAAGTCAAAAGCTGTTGCTTGTTTTTATATTTTCTAAATAAATAATAATAAATAACTGGGTTTATCTAGATATTGATGTTTTGAGACTAAATTGTGCATTTTTCATGTATATATTATGAATCAAAACAGAGCATCATGATCGGAGATCGCCACGTGTTTAAATACATACATATTTAATCCATATTTTTTAAGTTTCAGTATATGTAGATAAACTATAAAACATAGGTTTTGGAGGATTATGACTATAAACATCCACATTCTTTTATGGTTTTGGTTTTTAAGATAATAAATCTGGATTGTTTTCAGCATATATTTATTTAAAGTCCACATTTGAAGCCCATTGTCACAATAATCCTGCCTGACACAGGCATTGTTAGATACACCTTCTAAACACTTACCAGAGCAGGAAGGTAAGTGGCAGATAATTACCAACACAAGTGGTTTCCAGGATTGGATCTAAAAATACTATGGTTGAAATGAAGACGGCAGAGGCGATGTACTTAACAAAATGAATCAGGAGGCTAAAGTCCTTTTTGCTTTGATTTGATTTTATTCTTTTAAACCAGAAACATATTTTTCAGTCTCGAGATAAGTACATGAATGGTGTCATTTGATTTGGATGTGCCAAGTGCTTTACGACTTGGCAGCTCATTTTGAGCCCATATGGGGAGCCGACAGCAGGGAGGCCGGTCCAGTACTGATGCAGCCCATTAGAAAGTGGTTTCAGCGCAACATTGTTAATAATTCATGGAGGGCTCGACAGAGAGCGGGTGTAAAGGTAACAGATTTGACTAAATTTAGAGCTGGGGGCATTATTAATATCCGCTGCCAGGCCATGTTTTTTAAAGCTGTACTGCGATCCAAGTATTAAACGGACCGACTAATGTTGAAGGGTGCTGTACTGTTTAAATTATTCATCATCAATCATCTTGTGTAATTGCACAAGTTGACACAGTTTTAGGTGGTCATACAGTTGAGACTTTTTATTAAATTCTTGTGATGGTTGTAGATTATTCAGATATTTTTCTGACACACTGGTTTTGGATCTGCTGTGTCTTACAGGCCTGCTTGTGGGAACTCTAGACACTGTGTTGGACTCGACATCCAAAGTTGCTCCTTACCGCATTTTGCACCACACACCAGACTCGCAGGTCTACTGGTCCATAGCATGTGGTGCGTTGCTGGCTTTTTAACCTGAATCAAGCATTTTTTAGGATCTTGTCCACAGATTATTATACAGAAGAGTGTGAAGTTGTTGGCCTACTCAGCAAAATTCATAAAATATTATATTAAAAAAACACTGTTAATTTTTCAGCTAAGTTCATGTAGGTGTAAAACGGTGATCAGTTGGAGTTTTGTTTTTATTTGCTTTCTTTCACTGTTCCTGGGGTCAGGGGTCACCAAAGAAGAAATCGATCAGCACTGGGATTGGCTGCAGCAGAACATCATGAGGACACTCTCTGTGTTTGACTCCACTGAAGACATCACCAGCTTCGTACAGGGGAAGATTAGAGTAAGAGGCTGTTAAACACTCAGCCAAATAAAGGCTATTATCAAGTATCTAAATGAAATATTCATTCTCCTTATTTTATTTTTTTTTTTAAGTTTTGCTTTTTTCTTGAATTTTGTGGGATTGTATGTGATAAACACACTCACTATGGTGTATAACTGAGAAACGGAAGGGAAGTGATACATGGCTACAAACATTTTAGATATATATGGTATTTATGGGAATAAAAATCTGAAAAGTGTGGTGTGCACGTATAATTAAGTGCAGAGGAGTACTTGTAGAGCCATATTTCACTTCAATTACATTTACAAGTTTGGATTTCTTTCAGTAAGTCGTAAATATAGACAAGCTTTGCACATCTAGAGACAAAACATTTTGCCTGTTTTTCTTTTATTTAATTATGTGCTGGGTTTTGGGCTTTCACATTCAATCCCACAAAGATGCATTCATTTTTGTGGATGTAATGTGACAACATCTAAAGGTTCCATTGGTATTAATACTTCTGTAAGGAATAAATATTGTTTTTTTCTTCAGGGCCTTATTGCTGAAGAAGGGAAGACCTCTCTGGTGCTGGAGGACGATCCAGAAAAATTCAGAGAAGCCCTTTTGAGGTTTGAGAAGTGGTTTGAGCTGCCCGCCCAGGAAAAGCTGGTCACATATTACTCATGCAGCTACTGGAAAGGCAAAGTCCCCTGCCAGGGCTGGCTCTACCTCAGCACAAATTTTCTGTGCTTTTACTCGTACCTTCTGGGATCTGAGGGTAAGCGACGTCCGTGCTGTTACCTGTGCTTAATTTTGTCGAGAAAATGTTGTTTTAATGTCACTAAGAGTGCTGTAACTGCTATCGGCTTCCAATTGGGGCTTTTATGGCTTTAAGGGAAAATAGCTGTTGGATGCTTCCAAAATTGTGAAAGAGCAATTACAGCTGACTCACAGTGTAGAATTGGAAAGGGCAATGGGTAATACTGAACTGTGGGTCACAGAGAAAGGTTTTAAAATGTTTTTGTTATATTTAAAAAAAAAAAAATGGGGAAAAAAAAGCTATGAGTAGTTGTTTCGGGGAAATGTGAAACAAATAATTAAATTTTAAGTTGCTTGTTAAGCATAGAAATTTTAAGACATTTCTGAAGTGGGGAAAAAAAAAATTTCTATCACCTTCAGTAAAACAGAACAACACTAACAAATGACTGCTGATGTGTTGTATCACACCAGATTTAAATCTCTCTCAGTAATTATCACACTGACTGCTTTTTGAAAATAAAGACTTAAATATAAAGCGGTCAAATTGATGTGTGGCCACTTATTGGTGCCACACCTGCAGGATAAAGTCTGCACTTTTGCAACAATATTGTCTATACAGGAAGTGTGGGAGAACTTGACTAAAGTAAGACAGATGGGAAGACACGGATTTTACCTGACCTATTAAAAACTGTTTCTCTGTTGGAATCACTTTCTTGCGTCAGTGTTATTGAAAAACCGGAATCTTAGATTTAAAGGAAGCAACAACCTAAATCTTAGTAATGAAGAAAATGCAATTTATGACACGTCTAGGAAAGATGAAGCAGGAAGTAAACACCCTGACCAAGAGGCAACTGTTGAGGATAACTAGCTTTCAATGAGTAATTCTTTATCTGTGTCTGAGCCAAATGAAGGAGACGGCACTTGAGCTGGACTAAAATGGGAGAAGGTGAGCTCAGAGCAACATTTTGACAGCTTCGTTACTGTAGCGTGGGTAAACGCTACGTTACTAAAACAGAGACTGATTATGTGGAGAGAAGTGACACATTCATGACTTGCCTCCCTTATATAGATTATTTGTGGCACTTTGGAGAAAATGAAATGTTGCTGTTGTGTGTAGCAGGGAAACGATGCCGGTCAGATCTCGAGTAGAAATCACAGCGTTTTCTTCTTGTTTTCAGTTTCAGCCTTGAGAATGTCGTTGTTTATTGAATCCATTAAAATAGCAGAAAAGTTCATTTATTTCAATAAATTAATTCCCAACAGACTGGGGTTTTTTATTTCTTAGTTTTGATGATTTCCTGCTTACAGCTCATTAAAAACACCATATTTAACATTAAAATATGATATCAGACCAATAAAAAACATTTTAATACAGAAATGTGGACTTAATGAAAATTAAAAGATTACATGTAAATCTTCCTGTTGTGTGCATAATGGCTTGCATCACAGGCCTGAACACAGTTGAAAAAGTAACGCTGTAAAAATGTCTCCAAGATAATTGCTTTTAAATGGGTTTGTTGTGCTGACTCTGCAGTCAAACTGATCATCTCCTGGGACGAGATCTGGAGGCTGGAGAAAACATCGAATGTTATCCTGACTGAGAGCATCCATGTTTTGGCTCATGGGGAGGATCATTATTTCTCCATGCTGCTGCATCTCAGTGAGACGTTTGTCATCATGGAGCAGCTCGCTAACTACTCCATCAAGCGTCTGTTTGATAAAGAGGCTTTCCAGGGAGAGCCTGCTCTCTCCGACCCACTTCAGATTACCAAGAGGTACTGGCCTGTTTACAGCTACTCTGGAAAATCAAACCTGGGGAAGGAATCGGCTAATTTATTTTATTTTTATTGTGACATTTTTGTGGTTTCTGTTACTCGTTTTCCCGCAGAGGCCTTGAAGCTCATGCAAAAAGTGAGCAGTTCCGGGCGTTTTTCAGACTTCCCAAAGAGGAAAACCTATTAGAAGTGCACGAGAGCTTCCTGTGGGTGCCATTCAGTCATTTTAATACGCTTGGCAAGATCTGCCTGTCCGAGAACTACCTTTGTTTTGCCAGTCAGGACGGCAGCCAATGTCACATCATCATTCCAATGCGAGAGGTAAAGCGGTATTTCTAAATCAGTAATGACCCAGCGCTAAATCCAGTACCCTGGCTGACCCGTCGGCCCATGTTGCCGTCTTGCAGGTCATTAATGTCGAGAAGCCCGATTCCAGCAGCCGGGCTTTGACGGTATGCGTGCGCGGCAAGAGAGCGTTGCGTTTCTCCGAGGTGCGGGACTACCAGCGGCTCGCTAACACGATCCGCAGCAGATGTGGGATCAGTGCCAGCCCACAGCACTCGGCTTCATCAGAGGTAAGAAGATTGCATGTTTTACTTGGGCTATTTTCATCTCGTAGTTTATGTCGCTGGTTGACAGCAGACTGATGTATGGCGTGTCTTTACCGCTAAGGCCATACGAGGCGAATGCCAGTCCCTCATAAATCACTTTGAGGACAATCCGGAGGATGTGACTCTCATGGTGGGACAGAAAGACACCAGCAAGGCTGTGAGCACCGAGGCCCTCATGACCGTCTTTCACCCTCAAGACGTTGAAAACCTCGATCCCAAAATGGTAAGCAGAAAAAAATTAAGTATAATGCCACTGAGCAGGAGTAGCGTTAACGGAATATTTTCCGTATTTGACGGAAAAGTTGAAGCCCGTCCGTCATTTTGACTGAAGTTTAAACTTTTTACATTTTCTGACCAGTGTTTTTCATTGGATGTCTCAGTTTGGCTCGGATGAGAAAACCTTTGACATTAATTACACAGACTATAAACGGAAATAAGCCTAAAAGCAAAATCCTGCTATGGAACATTTAGATAAATATTATTGGGTGTATCTGTTTAAATTTGAACTTGTACGTCTTAATTTTCACTCACTTTGACAAAATCACAGTAAATTCAAAGTTGTGAATTCAGCTTTTAGGTCTGAAATTAATCAATGTTGCATGTTGCATAACGTGTTACGCTGGGAAAGAAAGAGTAGGTCAAATTCTTCACTAAAAGCTCACACACAGTCATCCGTTCCCATAATGAGTGTTTTTGAGACTGGAGGTTTGAAAAGTGAAGACTAATAAATTATGTGAACGAGAAGATTTACTGTGTTTCTCAGCTGAAAGAGAAGATGAAGGAGCAGTCCTGGAACATCCATTTCTCTGAATACGGACGTGGGACCAGCATGTTTTTCACCAAGAAGACACGAGACCTGATTGTCCGAGGCGTTCCCGAGTCCCTGAGGGGAGAACTGTGGATGCTGTTTTCAGGTTTATATCTGTACATCAGATACCACTCCTGCATTCTGCAGGCAAACACTTTGAGCAGATCGCATCTAAGCCGTGTGAAGACACTGCCGTGTTTGTGTTTGGGCTCACTGCGGGTTCACAGGAGCTGTAAACGACATGGCCACTCACCCCGGCTGCTACACTGAGCTGGTGGAGCAGTCTCTGGGCACCAGCACTTTGGCCACAGACGAGATCGAAAGAGACCTGCACCGCTCTCTCCCAGAACACCCGGCGTTTCAGAGCGACACGGGAATCTCAGCTCTGCGCAGAGTCCTCACTGCGTACGCCTACAGAAACCCAAAGATCGGATACTGCCAGGTACTCGGGCTGTCTCCAACGATGCAGTTTAATGTCTGAGACAGATTAGTTGACTTTTTTAATTTGTGTGGGAATGAAGTTGATGAGACGGAAACATGCATGAGATACCAGGAGGGCAAACTTCATTCTCCAGTTTTTAAAAACACCAACCAGTGGCGTGTTTCTTTTCATTAAAAATGATAGTAAACCCACAGCTAGTTTATGAAGTATGAAGTTTTACAAAAACTCCATACTTCAGTTTTATAAAAAAAAAAAAAATCTAAGTTTTTATAAAATAATGGCTGGAAAACAAAAGATTTCTATTGCTTTCTGTATATGTAGATTGATGACATCACAACAGGTAGTCAGGACTCTTCTTTCGCATACATTGATCAGAATTCAGTTTCAGATCTGTTTAATTATTCTTTAAGTTTGACCTGCTGATGCAGATTTTAGTTGATTATGTTTTCTCTCAGAGAACTGTAAGATAAAAAGACATAATATTTAAAATATCTGCAGACGTTTCTTTTGTCTACATACCAAATTAAAGCAAAAATAACCAAACAAATAGAAAAACTGAATGTTCATAAATAACTATGCATATCTGAAGGACGTTTAATGTTTTTGTTTTTGATGTAGCATGATATAACTGACTCTTTCAAGTTATAGAAATGTAACAAACCTGTTGTCCCTGGTTTCTACTCCAGCTATGTACTACACAGTCATAGTACTACAAACATCTTGTTGTCATGGGAACATTGCACACATGCGGCTGATGCAGTGGAAAATAGAGATCAGATTCCTGAGTCGCTGCCAAGTCTAATTCTGCTGGTGCTGCAGGTCAAAGGTCGTTTTCTCTGACAGCGCTGAATCGGTGTGCTCCTCGCCCCGTGTAGGCCATGAACATTCTCACCTCCGTCCTGCTGCTGTACGCCAAGGAGGAGGAGGCGTTCTGGCTGCTGGTGGCCGTCTGTGAGAGGATGCTGCCGGACTACTTCAACCGACGAATTATCGGTGAAACTGCGAGCAGCGGATTCAGAAGCTTTAATTTTCCGGCTCTTATTGGTGCGCAGTTGAGACGTGCAACTGTGTTTTTTCCCGTTTCAGGCGCTCTGGTGGACCAGGCGGTGTTCGAGGACCTTATCAGAGAAAACCTCCCGCAGCTGGTGGACCACATGACGGATCTGAGCTTCTTCTCGTCCGTGTCCCTGTCGTGGTTCCTCACGCTCTTCATCAGCGTCCTGCCCATCGAGAGCGCCGTCAACGTGGTCGACTGCTTCTTCTACGATGGCATAAAAGCCATCCTGCAGCTCGGCCTCGCCGTGCTGGATTACAACATGGAGGCCCTGATCGCCTGCAACGACGACGCAGAAGCGGTCACCATCCTCAACAGGTCCGCATGCGTCCAAAAGCAAGGAAGATTGTCGCATTTCATGCATAAATGCTCTACAAACTGTGATCCATCCATTTGTGATGGTTCTCCTTCAGGTTCTTCGATAGCGTGACGAACAAAGACAGCCCGTTGCCCCCAACGGTGCAGCAGGCTTCAGTGGGCAACAACGACAAAGCGTCGCACGTCAGTGTGGATATCAGCGAGCTGATCCGAGAAGCCTATGAGGTGTTTTATTTAAAAAAATGTCCCCATTTTACTTTTAATCAGAAGTGTTTTTGTGGTTATTGCTTGATAAGTCCAACTTCTCCTCTGGCAGAAATACGGACATTTTCGATCAGAGGAAGTTGAGAGTTCACGGAAGAGGAACAAGCTGCATGTGATCCAGACGCTAGAGGACACAACCAAGCAAAACGTGGTGAGTGATTAGATTATTACTAAGCCTGACGCAAAAAGCAATTAATCGCAATTAATTGAAATGAGCTCAGTTTCCATTGTGATAATTAATATTTTTTTAAGGGAAATTTTTTACAGAGATATCATAATCTATTTTAGTTATGGTTTTGGTTGCAAGTCTGTTTTATTTATTGTTTTTGGTATTTTATTTTGGATATTTAAAAGATCTTCCAGCGTTTTTTTTTTGTTCTCCCACAAATTAAAGTTTATTGGTCTCTTAATATCAATATATTAATTTGAAATGGTATCAAAATATTACTAGGACAATCTGTTGTCCTAGTAAAATGTATCATGATAGGCCTATTTACGATGGATTTAATGATTAATTAATATTTGTTTCAGATCCGAGTCGTGTCCCAAGATGTCCGATTTACATCCTCGCAGCTTGACGAGCTTTATAACTTGTTCAAAGTGAGTCCATAACATTACGCAGCACATTCCTTCCTTTAAAAAAAGACATAAAACAGTGATCAGATCACGCTTCTTTTCAGAGGCAGCATTTCCTCAGCTGTTACTGGACGATGAAGAGTCCAGCTCTGCTCCACCATGACCCCAGCCTGGCCTACCTGGAGCAGTACCAGCTGGGATTCCAGCAGTTCAGCGAGCTCTTCTCCCTGCTGGAGCCCTGGGCCTTCTGCGCCTCCAAGAGCACGCTCTCCCTCTGGGTCTTCCGCCTCATCGACGAGAACCAGGACGGCCTCGTCAACTTTAAGGAGTTCTGCTACGCTCTCGGTACGTTTTGCTGGATTTCTCCCGTCGTTTCTCCCCGCTGCTGCTGCTGCTGGTACTATAAAGGATTTTATTTCCACAGATACCTTATACGGAGTATCTTTCACAAATAAGCTGAAGTTCCTCTTCAAGCTCCACCTGCCACCAGGTTAGTGATGAACGACTGGACAGAAGTGGCCAAATTTGTCATACTTTGAACCTTTAAAGCCCTCAAACGACGCAATGCATCGTTTTGCTGAAGTATTCACACCTCATAAAATTTACACATTTTATGTTTCGATCATAAACTTCAATATGTTTTGCTGGATGTTTATCTAATAACCTGATACATAGAGTAAAAAAAATTAATTGATGATTCTCAAAACTTTTTTCTTGATAAAAATCTGTTTAATGTGTTCAACCCCCTTTTAGGGCTGCAACTAACAGCTATGTCAGCAATCAATTAATCTATTAATTATTTTGATGATTAATTGCATTTTTTTTAATGGCACAAATTTTTTCATTCAACCACTTTTTTATACAGTATTGTAAATACATTAAAATATACAAATAATTAAATACATTTTTAAATAAGAAAATAAACACAAAATAACACACATTTACTTTTACTTCCTGTTGGAATATCACATAAAAGTTAAATAAAATCCATTAAAGATTCAAGCAGCATGGATTTTTTCTTTATTTACTGTGGTAATTGATTCTTTAGCAGTTGACACATTTTAATCTCAAGTTTGTAAAGTTATATCCCTGCAGTTTACAGAACGACGTATTGTTTATTTTTTAGCTTCCTGTGTTACCACACACGATTTCCCAACACGTTCACGTCACACCAGTCCTGAAGAACAAGTTAAAGCCGAAGTCGGACAGTTCTAATCCAGCTGCGGTTTTTCTACACGACTTTAAAACATACGGCTTGTCATTTCAAAAGTCAGGATTTGTAGGGCGAGCGGCGCTCAGCCTCGGGCAAGACGCTGTCCTTGAATGTGTGGCTCTCATCTCCGTGATGTGTCACCGCCTTCTCGGAGGCTGGGGGTAAGAATAGCCCAGGCTGGATGAAGGAACTTGCCATGGCAACGATGGGTGTCAGGAGCCGCAAGGGCTTTTCTGCCGTGGGATGGTTCCTCTAAAAACGGGAGCGATGCAGAGCTGCTCAGATCGCAACTGACAGCTTAGCAGCAGATGAGCCCTGAGTCACCGTTGGTGCTGTGCCAGGCCAATAAACATCAAGCTGCACAGCCTGTGTCTCATGCAGAGGGCCGAGCGCTGCAGCACCAAGGACAGGTCACACCAGGGTGCTGCCAGTCTCCTGATTTTGTTGGGATTCAGCCTAAGTCAGCCACTGGAAGCCGTCTTTGTCATCCGCTTCCTCTTCCCAAGCAAAAGGTGCCGCTCCAGACACTTTATTGATCCAGGAAATCGAATCATGTGCTCTCTGAGCGGAGAATCTTTCAGCCCTAACAAAAGGTGCAGCAGCTGGGCGCACTTATCAGTCGCAAAGGGCAGCGAACGCACAGTTACATCATTGTTGTTTTTTGTTTGCAGCGGGGGGAAGTGAACTTTTCATTCCTTTACACGTCGAAGCGCAGCAGGAGTTATCAGTTTCCCTGCATTCCCATCGCCAAAGCGTCGGACAGAAAAAGAGAAAAGTGGAGCATATTGGATTAAACGGATACAATTATGCAAATTGAATTGAGATTGACACAGGAGAAGTTTTCTGTGTCAGATTAAAGTGCGGACCTCAGGCGGTGCTGCACCAAGCCGTCAGGCAGATGAAATGATATTTGCTTGACTTGTTGGGATAATTGTTTAATCAGTGCATGAAAGCAACACGCATGCCTGCACCCACATGTGGTCATGAGTGGGGCTTGGAGCTCAGAGGTATTGTGATTCTTTAAAAAATATTCAACCTTTTTTTGCCCCCAATTTTTTTTGTACACATAATGATGTGAAGAAGTTTTTTCCCACCTTTTGTAATTATTTTTTTTATATGTTTGATTCACACGCAAATGTTTCGGAGAAAAAAAAATCCAAACCTACAAGGCCCAGTAAGTTGGTATGCCACACTTTTCAGTTTTTTACCACGTACCTGGCGTCCTTAACAAACCCGACTAACATAGTAAAGTAAACATCTTGTGCCTTTCAAGATGAAATTCAGAGTGCTTCAAGAACGAAATAAAAGATGCACAAAAACAGATTCGACGTTTTACAAACTTTCAGGGACAGTTGAAAAAAAAAAAAAAATTTAAAGAATAATTTCATGCAGTGGAAAAAATTTATTTAAAATGCAGTAATTTTTTTTTTAATTTGTGCAATAGATTTTTTTGTAACATCTTTGCAACACATCAAAAATTAAATAAATTTAAAACTTTTTTACAAGTACAAAGTAATTCAATCATAGACTGTTTACCTATTTTCTAAGGGTCAACATGTCTTATACTTATATTTTTACAAAACTATATTGGATTCTGTCTTAATTTCTGTTTTCTTCTGCCTGTGTGGTTTATTCTCTGCCGCCTCTCTGTCCATTCTGCTTTCAGCGCTCTCACAGACTGTCTCTTTAGCTTTCACAGGTAGTCCTTTGCACTTAAAGGAACAAAGAGTCCAGCAATTTCTTCCAACAATTGAAGACTCCTCTCACTTGACCAGACTCGCTGGTTAGCTTCTACTCTTCTTCTTCTCCCTAAAAACTCAGATTTCTCCCCTTTTTTTTTCTAACTCTCATGATTCAGTCCTTGTCTGAAGGTTTTCCTCGGTGCAGTTTAACATGTCACCCATTTCTTTTTCAGCCTTTGATCTTCCCGAAGACGGTGTCATAAGAAAAAGTCCTGAAAGAGGTAGGGTTACTTCTATATTTGCAGCTCTATCTTTGGGTTTCTTGTGGTGACTGGAAAAGTCTGGGGTTTTATTTTCAAACAGCGGATGGAGAAATAATGTTTCCTATCTCTGTTCCCTATTTCTTAGTCTAAAGGTTGTGCTTCCGTCCTTCCTTTTCTGTGTCCGTCCTTTATTTTCTTTCCTTTTTCCTTCCTTGTTTCCATCCTTTTTTCTCATATGTTTTTTTCTTTTTGATACATGTATCACTCCTCATGTCTTCCTTCCTACCTCCCATCTCTACTTTTTTCTTTCATATTCTTTCCTCCATCCTTCCTTGCTTTCCCTTTCTGACTTCCTTCTTTCCCTCCTTGTTCTAACACATATCCTAATTTTCTTCCATGTGTTTTTCCTTCCTTAATTTCTTTACCTTATTCTTCTTCCTTTTTGCCCTAGTGTAGCTTTTTTCCTTAGAGTTTCTGGTTTTGCAGGTTCCACACTGAAAACCTCAACAAGGTAGAAATACCTGCCATAAGTTTCTAGTGATCTGTTGCCTTTTATAACGACTCTATGGGGCTGAGAGCTCTTTATGATAAGTCTGGAAAAGAAGGATATCTTTGATATAAAAGATTTCAAAGATACCCTGAAGACTGTTTGTGTTTTCATCTGATCCTCTCCCGCCTGTCACACCAACAGGCAGGGGAAAGGTTGATCTTCAGGCCTATCTGAAGCAGTGGCAAAATGAAATACTTAAGAAGGAGGAAACGATCAAGGATCTACCAAGAATTAATCAGGTAATTCATCTAATCGTCTGTTTATTTACGTTAAGGAATGAACCACCTCTATAGAACGATGTCGTCTTGATTTCCCACCTCAGGCTCAGTTCATCCAGTTCTCCAAGACCCTCTATAACATCTTCCACGGCGACCCGGAGGAGGAGTCCCTGTACCGGGCCGTAGCCCACGTGACCAGCCTCCTCCTGAGGATGGAGGAGGTTGGCCGGAGGCTGCAGGAGCCCAGCAGCCCGCCCGCCGAGGCCACGCAGCCTGCCAGCACCGCCGCTTCTGTGGAGCCGTCTTCGACCCAAGAGGCCTCCGGCAACCCGAAGACCTCGGACGCCTCCGGCTCTCACAGCAGCCAGGAGGGGGCGGCAGAGCAGCCGGACCCGGATTGGTCGTTTTCCTTTGAGCAGGTTCTGGCTTCGCTGCTCAACGAGCCGGCCATCGTCGGCTTCTTTGAGCGGCACGTCCACATTCAGACGAAACTGGGACAAGCCAGGGTTGCGCAGCTCAAACTGAAGGCCAATAAGTAAAAAAAGGACGCATAAGGGAATCATTACTGTGTTTCTGACTCACGCTACAGGTTTCATTTCCTTTCTCCAGATTGGAATGTGGATTTTGACGCTAAAGCGGGTTTAAAATTCTGCGTACATTTCGCTGATGATCCGAAAGACACTACAGGAGCTTCACTGACCGACACACCCGGTGTGTTTTTAATTTTAACCTAATCTCATTATGCATTTCACCCCTGTTCTCTCATGTAGCTGCACTTTCACAAGTCAGATTTAAGAAACTGAGTCAAACGTGATAAGTACCTGACAAGTCTAGAACATCAATAGGCTAGGAATCTGTTTCTGAATGTTTAAATGTATATCAGATTAGTATGCACTACTTAGAATGAAACAGTGTCTGATAGTTTGTCCTTTGACTTGTTAGATTTGCCCAGAACTTCGGCTTAATGTAAGAAACACCAGCTTAGTTACTAGTGGAGTAGAGCAGTAGTGGGTAGAGGACACATTGTGCTGCTGTTCCTGGAAGCCATAAACTGTTCAGAGTTTATCTGACTGGAAATGACACATTCTGAGAGCAAAAAAAGAAATTATTAAACTTTAGTGGAAAACATTTGCAATAACCAGGGCTGGATTTAGGATTATGGGGCAAGATTTTCTTTCCACATGCACATTACAATAAATAGCTAGATATACATCAACTCCAGGTTTTATTTATTTATTTTATCTTTGTTTCTGTCTTCTATAAAAAGTTCCTCATAAGTATATTAAAAAATGTCTTTATCCACACAAAAATGGGCTGAAATGTTAAGATGCCTGTATGGGGAGATTGAACTACACAAAAAAAGAACATATTCATTTTAGACACTTTCGGAGGTGTGTAACATTAAATTTGAATATTGTCTCAAAAATTACTTTATTTGCAAGTTCAAAAAGTAAAAAACTCCCATTTAAATTCATTAAACACAAAACAATCAAGCAATATTTCTGTTTGTACACAGCTAATAAAAACCCCAAACTTTGCTTCTACTTAAGGAAAAGATTTTATGAAAGAAATATTGGTACAGAGGTTTATTGATGTGGTCATGTTATGATGTATATAACCAACCAAAGAAGCTGCCTGTTCAGAGTACTGCATCTACACATAATGATGGAAAGTTGAGTGGAAGGAAAAAATATCGTGGAAGAAGATGCAAGAATTGTAGAGCCACATCTATTAGACAGTTTGGGGGAAATTTATAAGCTGTGTGCTAGGAGATAAAAGAGCTAACACAAACAGATGGATTGTGGAAATGATTTAAAACTGTTGGATTATTTAATCCACTCTTTAACCAGAAACATCAGAAGGGTGTACCAATTCTGTAATTCATGCAAACGGAGTGCCAGTATGTAAACCAAAGCATTGTGTAAACCTGATTTTTTATTTATTTATTTTTTTCTGAGAAACAGGATTTGGGATTTTGTATTAGCTGTAAGCCATAAATAACAATAAATTAGAATAAAATGGTTCAAATAATCTTTACAAAAAAAACCTCTAACTTTCCAGTGATATTGGAAAAAGTTCCATTATATGCAAAATATGAAATAAAATTTAGACAGCAAAGCTGTGGGGCCCCCAGACTACTGCCCTGGTAAAGCCCTCGCTAAAGGCCGGCCCTGGCAATAACATGCTGCAGGGGGCGCTGTTGTGCCACACAACACAGTCAGCTGTTTTGCTGCTTCAGCAGGCGAACATATCTTACACTGAACGACATAACCCAGGCTCGTGTTCGACAGGCTTCACTTGATCAACACATTTTTCATTAGTAGGTCAAAAATTTGCCTGAAAACCAGGAGATGTCCAGATTAACCTGCTGTGCGGCGTCTGCGGACCTCGCTGGACGACTCACTGTAACGTTCTGTCCGTCCGTGTTGGTTTCCTGTAACCGTGAGGCTTCTGTCGACCCAATGAGCTCCAGGACTGTTGAACTTTTTGAAGGATATTTTTGCTTCATCGAATCTCAGGGTGACATTTGTGTAGACACATAAGGGGTTAAAAAGGGATATTTTTCAACCTGACATAAAACAGTATATCAACAGAATTATATACTAACGTGTGTCGTCTGCAGCATTTACATATAGAGCATGTTGTAGCATAGTTACAGGATTGGCAAGGCCTCTGCTTTCGCTGCTTGCTACAGGAAGCCAGATTTTTCAGTGTTTCTGCCTGTTTTTTTTTTTGTTTTGTGTGTGTGTCTCCTGTTTTTTGTCTTCATGTTGCTTCTGTCTCAGTGGACAATTTGCACAGTTGTTAGATTTACAAGCTGTAGATGTGCCTGTGTCTCGGTGGCAGGGGTCAGTGCAGCTTGTCGTCTCTTGGGGCCAAACCAACAGATTTATATGAAGCTCTAGAGTCTCTGCTTTTCTCCGGAGTAATTTTTTTTTTGTCTGTTTTTATGTGCCTCTTAAATGAAGCTGGAAATGTTGTGCTGGCTGTTTTTAATCATTTGCTGAATAATTATTTTGTTGTTGACTGACCAGGACTGAAGGACCAACCCTTTTTGTGTTGTATTAATTTTACTTTTACTGTTGAAGTTTACAAACTCATCTTAAACTCACCACTACTCTTTGGAGTTAAAAAAGTAATAAATATGCCACTGTTTATATGTGAAATGTATAAGAAAATAGCAAAATGCATTATTGATGTTGGATATGTTATCCTTTCCTAATTTTAAAGTCTAATAATAAATTATGGACCTCTCAAATAGTCCTGAGTATCGGCAGGAGAGTTTAGTATCTACTTGTTATGACTGAAGGGGAAAAGCTAAATTTGAGCATGATTTTACTTTGTTAGTTACTGTTTGCCTGCAGTCATGTTTTGTTTTTGACATCTTTGAATGTCACAGTTATTCTGAAATGCAAGCAGCAACTAATTCTGGAACAGGATGTGCATGAATTGAGTTAGCATGCGTTGATCTGTTGCTTTCTCTTTATTCTTACATCACAAGTACTTTGATTTCAAGAGTATTTATTTGTCTTTGCAAAGCTAAAGTATTCAGATCAAACATTCCTTTATGCAAAACATTTTTCAAACACCCATAAAAGTGTCTGTCCTCTTTGCAGAGGAGGAGAAAGTCGATGCACGGCTCTGAAAACCTCTCCAGTTCTTATTTTGCGATATTCGTGACGCTTGGATGTTTGTTTGATTTATATGGATTAGTTTGATTGGTGCCTAAATGTATGAGAATAAAGAGCAGTGATTTAACAAGTTGTCTTTTGTCTTAATAAATAAGATCTCTGTTGATGAACATATAGACTCACTGAGGATATTAAGCGTTCACACACATTTTTCTAGAGTCAAATTTTCAGAGTTCTCGGCCCATTAGGGCCATTTTAAACTGAAATAATTGTTTTAAAATTTATTTTCAAGAAATGTATGGCAGGTATTTCTATAATGGGAAGATATAAATGTGTAACCTCCAAAAACCTCAGAGTGCGGAGAAGAAACAAAGCTTTGTTTTGAGATTTGGCTGAATTTCATGCTTCTTATTGATCTTAACTTGCGCACAGTTAAAAGGTAGAAAAATCAACCGCATAATCAAAGTGTCACAACTTCACTGTATGAAACGGTTAAATGATAGGATTCATTCCAAGAACACTTGTACTTCATGTTTATCAGCATCAGTGGCGTTTTCTTCTGTTACCTTTGTATGACGCACAAAGACAGAAGGAAAATGTTCCTGCCCAGATCGTTTCTTCTTTCTCCAGCAAACTGTTGACTACATGCCAGAAATGTTTTTTACTCCTGGAGTCGATGCAACGCCTACTGGATATTGGAGAATTGAAAGGTGGCTAAACTCTTAAATATACAAGTAAAAGAAATAATGCACGGAGACGTAGTTCTTGCTGCTAGGCCATAGACGAGCCGGAGATTTATTACACTACCACGGATTCCTCATTACAAAACAACTCCTTAAATAGTATTTCCGCTCTTACACCAGTCTAACCTGCGGGATATTTAGAATAAGTGGCGAGGGACGGGTGTCGATTTTTCGCAGTGAAGGTTTTGGATTGAGTTTACGAAGCAACAGGGTTCTCTGTTTTAATATCACCTTTCAGAAAGTACCTGCAACAGGATGATATTGATCCATCTGTTACCCAGGATGAAGAGTCAACAAATATGTTGTTAAACTGTCTTCTTGCTTTGTGAGCAGAAAGACAGACCGGCTCTCTGCTGCTTATTTTAGCTGTACGGAAAGAAGTTCAATCACTTTAACACTGGGAGGAAAGTACAGGTAAATTCCTGATTTTACCTGTATTTTTTATATTTTTAAGCCGCGTAGCAGCTTAAAAATATGAGCTGAAAGGAGAAAATGAGTCCAACAGCTTTAGAAAAAATTGAGGATAATATGGTAAAGTTGGTCACAGCTTTGTCTGTATTTCAGATATCTGAAACAAACAAAACAAAAAAGCTACAGTGAGTTTACTGCTACTGGACTGGTGTGGCTGTTCTTTGGGTATAAGAGTTGTTTGCTCCTCCTTGTGTCAAGAACATTGAGTTTGCATTATAAAAAAATATGAACATATTTCCACCGGCCTTGCAAAGAAATTGATGTTTCCTCTGTAGGTAATTCACATGGCTATACTTTTTACAGTAAAGTCACATTTTGCATATCTTACCTCTTGCACTTTTGTTAATTTTAACCTTTAAAGCGGCATATGATGTGATGCAAAAACAATTGTTTCAATTCACAGATCAATTTAATTCTGTCATTTCCTTCTTCTGTTTTCCCCTTTAGCATTTTTAACTTTTGTTTCCTGTTCACATTCTTCGCTCTCTCTCCTCTCTGTACCTCCAACTCTTCCAGTAGACTCAGAAATCACACGCTACAATGATGTAATGAAACAGGAAAACAAAAACTAGTATGCAAACCATGAGGAAGATGGAGAAAAAGATGGAGTATCAGTCACAAGAAACACAACAAACAAAACAAGTGTCATAAAGAAAACAAAAAATATTTCCTCGTTTAATGCTCAATGAAATAATAAACGTCTCAAGTTATGTTTGAAATATAGTGATAGCATGTATTTGTCACTGTTCTAATTACAGTTTTTCTCAGCTGCTTTGGTGAATTTCCTGAATCATTTTCAACAATTACAAAGCAGAACATTTCTCAGCAATTCATACTAACAATAAAGCAGAATGGAAAAGCCAGATTCTTTCTTAAACACGAACATGTCAGAGTCTCAAAATAACAAGTCCTTGTTTACTGTTAACTATGGATAAAGCTTTGATGACAAGAATTGCAAATTGTGATTATGGGAGACCAGTGGCAAGAGACTGGACAAGATTCACGTTTATGATTTTACTGTAACTTGTGATTCAGAAAACATCACAAAGGGAAAAACAACTAAAGTAGCAAAAGGAAGATAAGACAATCTCCTTAATGAAACATGAAGGGATCACAGTGCAGTTTTCCTTTGCTTTCCTCCATGCAGAGAAAAATTCCTCAATGAGGTTAAGAAATGAGGAGTAGGATGAAGAACTCCTTCAGCATCTGTTTGTGCGTCGCAGAACGTTCTCTGTTGATGCTGGAGTGATGGAAACAGGCAGATGTCCTCATCTTCTTCTGGCTCTTCCTGTTTTCCCTCCTAACTCCTCTGTCACAGCCTCACTCCTCTTTTCTCTGGCTGTTCACCCCGTCCAAATCCTTGTCCTTCCATTGTCATGAATGTACCCATGTGTTATTTTGGCTGTTGATGGTTCACAAGACGTACAATCAATCTATTTCAGAAAACTGGTTGATGTAATGCTCCACACATTTACCTACACTGGAGAAACTCAGGACTCACCTGGGAGAAATGTAACATTTCAGGGCAGATATACAAAAAAGTATTATGACAACTTGTTCAGGCATTTTGCATGTTAAGACTTGTAGGATGATTTCTGTGAAAGAAAACCTCTTAAAGACAGCAAAAGACGAGTCCTTTCATACATGTCTTTTACACAAAGACTCTCTTATGTCAAATGATAATTGAATGGTCAGGTGGCAGTCCTTTTCACTAGTGCAATTAATGAAAACCTTTTTTGAGCAAGTGAAATCAACCAGAACACTTTGATAAGGTTACGTTGTGCCCCAAAAGTGAGTTAGTTTTTTCACATTCAAAAACTCAAAAATGGGCCCAAGTGGGGAGTGTAAAGGGGTGCGGGTTTTAATGTTTTTATCTTTATTTTTTATTTATTTATTAATTATTATTATTATTATTTTTAATCTCTTTCTCTTTTTTACTGTTTATTCAATGTTATATGACTCTGTGTTTCTTTTTTTAATTATGTAAAGCACTTTGAAATGCCTTGCTGCTGAAATATGTTATACAAATAAAATTTGATTCGATTTTGAATAAAACCTCCCAGATTTTCAGGGATTATAAATTTTTCTATTTGCCAGTGAGACTTTAGACCTACACGTAACTCTGCTTGGTGGAATTACTCAATTTAAGTTTGAGTAAATCATTCTTACTCGATTTAGTATTGAGTGAATCGATCTCACTCGATTTAGGATCAAGTGAATCAATCTCACTCGAGTTACGATCTATACTACATTGGACCGACTTACATTCAAAATTACTTTGGACCGAATCACATTCAGAATCTTTCTTTTTTTTCTTCCAAAATATGTAACCCAACTCTAACACATTGAGAAGCAGAGATAGTAAAGCTACTAGAAGCATGAAAATGATGAAGATTGTTTTCTCTGTGGGCCGGGACACGTAGCAGAACACTTTGGTAAGGCAGGGCCATTGTTCACAGGTGTACATCGACTCAAGGCCAAATCCGTACAGGTAGTACTGAGCAACAAAGAAGGCTATTTCCAACAGAATCTTAGAAACTACATTGACGATGTACATTTTCCAGACTGGACCTTCCAACGGCACTTCAGGCTCATTGTTTGAGTCTTTATTAGAAGTTTGGTCGTCTTTATCTTTGGTGGCATTGGTTTCTTTCTTTTTGTCAGTGCGGGTTTTGTGAACTACAAACCCCAGATAAACGAGCGTTGGTGTAGAGACAAAGATGATTTGCATAACCCAGAAGCGAACATGAGAAAATGGGAAGGTCTTGTCGTAGCAACCAAGTTGACAACCAGGTTGGTTGGTGTCACATAAGAAATTGGACTGCTCATCTTGCCACACTTCTTTAGTGGCTGTTATGAGGACGAAGATGCGGAAGACAAACAGCACCGAAACCCAGACTTTACCAACGCTGGTCGAATGTTTTCGGGCAGCCGCCAACAGGTGAGAGACCACACCAAAATCTCCTGATACCGTCATTGGAAATTTAGCTTTGTCTCATCAGATCCACCACAGAAACCTATAATGAAAGAGGAAAATGCCTTTTAAATTTGGTGAACTGAGACTGCTTCCTCCAGGTTGGTGTCAGTAACAGCCGTGAATCATGATGGATAGGAATGGGAGATGGGTAGACCGGTTGTGACTGAGCCAAACAGTACAGCTCCCATTTTACTTGATTTACATGGATCAGAAAAAAAGTCAAATTTTCACATTTTGGAGATGCTTTTCTTCAGCACTGACACATGAGGAATTCAGAGTTGATTGAATAATAGATGGAGCTTAACACAGGACACTCCTTTAAAAAACAGCTGAAAGGTCTAAGAGACTAGAAAAGGGGTTCAGGTCCTAACAGGAGAACAATTTCAGTCAAGCATGATTCTTCCCACTCTTCCATAAAATCCAGATTTTTGGAGTTTATGACTAATAGCTGTCATGACCACATATTCTCCTACCTGAACTGTAGTTCTCCAAAGCAGCAACAAAGTTACCATAAGCCTCTGTCATTAATGCTCTTTTTGTCTGCTAGTTTTGGTAGATGGTTGTATGTTGGTTTATATGAAGCAGAGTCATAATCTTTCCATTGATTAAGAAAATGTTCAATGCTTCTGTTTTTTGTTTGTTTGTCTGTAATGAAACCTGCTTTTAATTTCTTCACAATCTCATCTCTCCACGCCATCGGGGACTGTCTCACTCCACCAAAAAGTTTTGGGATTGTTCCAATTCCTCTCGGTTGGATGTGCCTTTAAAACGAGGTGAGAAACAGGTCTTTAACTGGATGTCCCACATTCAGAAGCTGCTGGGATTCATGCAGGTTTTGACTCCTGATCTCATGTCTTTGCTCTCTGTCCTTTTGTTTCTGTTCACTTCAAATAAAACCACCAATGTCACAAAATCTTATAAAAGGAGTTCTCAAAAAGTCTCAGTAGTCATGTATGAGTCAGTTCTGACCACATTGTTTCTAATTAACTATGTAAAATAACCCACCTTTTTTGTCCTGAATGCCTGAGCCTCCTGCGTCTCTTCACTCTCTCGACTTAGCAAGACAAAATCCAGTGAAGAACCTGTTTATAAACCTTATGCTACAGAGGGAGGGTTACTATGTCACCTGATTCACTTCCTGTTTGCTCCATCTTATAGTTCTTAAGAATGATCACCTTCATTATGAGAGCAACCCGGCAACTTAAATATCAGGTTGTTTGTCTCTGTTGTTCTAACACACTAAATGGACAATATGGTGTCTTGCAAATCATCATGAACCTTTTCATTTTTTGTCCTGTTACGGCTACAAATGCCTAAAGTTATTACATAGTTTTCAACATTTTAACACATAAGGGTTTAAGCACATTTATATTGATTCACCTTTTATTCTGATACCCCTAAATAAAACTAAGTGACACCAACTCTCTTCAGAAGTTACCAAATATTTGTTAGAGATATGGTCAGGCGAATAGAGTCTATGTAATGTATTTTAACATGTATTAAGTGACTGATATAGCTGCTCTATGCTGTAGTTGGAGAATGTTGTTTGCTGCCGACCATAATCATACCTTCTAAGTTATGTGAAACGTCTGTTAAAATCATTTGAAGGCTCAGAATCAGTTCAGTACCAGTCCACATTCTCAGGGGAGAACAACTCACCTGTGTAAATTAAAGTTTTAGCTATTGGAGTTATGCTTAAGAGAAATTTATTTAATCAAAGAATGTCATGAATATGTGTGTAGGTCTGCACCAATTGCAGTTTTCTAGCCGATCCCTGGTTACCAATCTTTAAAAAGCCTGACCCGCTGATTTTGATTTTGGCTGATATGAATTTTCTTCTGTCTGAAATGTCGCTAAATATAGCAAGAAAGTCACTGAGTTGCAACAGTGGGGTGAATATTGTTAACTGTAAACATGCAGACCTGACCTGGTGGGCCGGTCTGTCTGTCAAACCTCTCACTGTAGAGCAGAAGAGGACAGAGACTGATTTTTAAACCTTTGCTGACAAAGATAAGATTAGGGGATGAGATGGGCTTCACGTATAAATATCGGCCAATCACAATCCCCCAAAATTAAGGAAATCGGCACCCAGAAATAGACTGGTTGCTATATCAGTTGGCCAATAAATGTATCCTATTATACATGTATATAATGTAAACAGCACTGCTAGAGATGCATTAAGTTTATAACAGGTGTATGAATGATCTAATGATTGGACTGCTGATTGCAGCCAGTCCACATTGTTGGCAGAACTAGAGGGCCCCAAAACCACATTTTGCTTAGGGCCCCATGGAGGCTTGGACCGGCTCTGCGCCAAAGTGCCTCGTAGTGGCTTAAAAATATGAAATGAAAGGAGACAATGAGTCCAACAGCTTTAAAGGAAAATGAGGATAATATAATTATATATGTATTGTTATAGGAATTTGCTTAATATGCTTGTAAGCACATAGCCAAGTATGAACGCAAAGTTGTGAAAAAGTTTAAAGAAAAGAGAGTTTATTAAAGAACATCCCAAATTTATAACTTCCAGGAGCCCAGATCAATTAATAATCTGAAATCAGACTATGGCACAACTATACACACACATACCAGGGCATGGCGGTCCACCTAAAGTACTGTGGAGAAAAGTCAATAGGTGCCTGGCCTGAAAAAAACTGTCTATAATTCATGCATGTTGACACGTAGCCACTGCCGGGCACCAAGGATATATCACATAGCTTCCTCAGTGCCCGGCGGCAGCTACAAGTGACATACAACTTCTGGGTTGTATATCAAAAACAGTTTTGCAGTGCAGGTTTATTTACAGCAAGACATGATTATTACGCCAATTCAACAATTGTGTGACTGGTGTAAAGAACATAAATGTTAAAAACCGAACAAACCGTTTGATCTCAAATCTCTTTAGTACGTTCCTTTTACCCCGTTTCAACTAAAAGCTGCTGAAACCTTTTTTAACATGTGGTTTAATTTTGTCTTCAGGAAAATTAACTCTTTCTACTGTATGCTTCTGATTGTTGTAAGTAATTAGTGATCTGAGAATAAGACATCATAATAATAAGATAAGACAACATAATAAGATAAGACATCCTTCATTTTAGTAGCTGCATTTATGCCTAACCCTAGATGCATCTAGCCCTAGCCAATACTAACTTGAATTTGAACCAAAAGGTAACCTAACCTACAAGAAAAGCAAGTATTCTACATCAAGATTGGCCTTTGGTCTCATAAAACCTATTAATACACCAAAACCCAAAATGGTCCTGTATAAGTAACAAAAACAAGTACGTAAACACACACACACCGACAAAAAAAAAAAACAGGATTTGTGCTAACTGTGCACTCACAGTAGTTCTAATAAATAAGGATTGTGGACCAGCTGGATCAGCATTTGGTGCTGGTATGCCACCTACTGGTAGGAATGGCTAGCTGCATCCTACCTTTGCTGTAAAACTAATTTTAAGTCAAGTTTTTGTGCAGAGTGTCTATTTTGTTAGTTCACCTTTATAAAATTGGATCATTTGGTTAATCGGTTAGCGTTTATTGCATTCAGGGATATACTGTAAATAACAATGTAATTGGCAGAGTTCAAAGTTCAAAGCTCATCAAAAATAACAAAGATCTGTTTCACATTTAAAAGACAAAACAAAACAACTTAATGACTCCCAAAACATCTGGGTAAAAGAATCCAGTAAATTGATTAAGCACAATTGAAATCTTCTGAATACTTGTGCAGCATTACATTTAGCATATATGTATAGAACATGAGATCAAAATGTTTGCATTTCAGCTTTTGTCGAGCTGGCACCCAGTGGTTGAGATGTGTACACAGATGACCCCAATATGTCAGAGTCTCTGAATGACTTAAAGATAAATTAATAAATTAATTAGGGTGATTATTTGGAGACTTTTTTTTGAAAAGCATGAATCTTTTTCTCATTGCGGACTGTAGAAGACTTATCTTCAGACTGTTTTGAGCTTTAGTGAGTTTACTGCTACCTGACTGTTCTTTGGGTATCAGAGTTGTTTGATCCAGTTTCTTTCTTAAACATGAACATGTCAGTGCCACTGTCACAATGATAAGTCCTTGTTTACTGTTGTTAACTATGTATAAAGCTTTGATGACAAGAATTGCAAATTGTGATTATGGGAGATCAGTGGCAAGAGACTGGGGAAGATTCACGTTTATGATTTTACTGCAACTTGTGATTCAGAAAACAGAGCACCAGGCACGAGCAGAGGGAGTAGCTGGGGGTGTTTGGGCACCTGCCCCTTTTGTTCCTTGCCCCCAAGTGCCCTCTTGGTCAATTTTATTTTTTATTTTTTGGTATAATTTTCTAAGCCCTCTTCTGACACATAATAACATGTACTAAAATTATTATATTTTTTGTACAACATAATAAGGCCCCCGCCCTACCCTAGGTCACCTTGTTACCTTTGACCTTTTACCCATGATGCATAGGGGTTGCACCAATTAGTCGACTAGTCGACTAGTCGATTCTTTTCTCTGCAATGACTTTTTTCTGGGCCAGTCGACTAATCGCAATCACGTGACAAAACAGATTTTTCCAAGGAAATGAAAGAAGGTGGACTAGGTGAGTTTGACAGAAAGTTCAAATTGTATAAAAATGTAAATAATTTAACAAAGTGAAACTGTAAATTACATCACAGGCTACCGCAATAGGGGTGTTGCGCGGCGCAGTGGTTAGCGCGGCGCCCCGCATACAGAGACCTTAGCCCGCGGTAATCAGGAGTCCGACTCCCGTCCTCCATTCGCTGGGCCCAGGCCCCGCTCCGCTCTCTCCGCCCCCTTACAATCAGATTGCTGTCAAATAAAGTAGTGCCGAAAAAATCCTAAAAAGACTACCGGAGTAATGTGCGACAACGCGTCATGATGTCAGGCTTTTTGATCCATCCAACTGATCAGCGTCTCTTGTAAAGAAAAGGTTTGACTACATCTGGAAACCAAGTCCAAGCTTCATCCTGAGGATCTGATAGAGGCGATATCTGCCACTGTCTGCATGTCGGTTCAGAGAGCCGCTGCTGATCAGCGGAGCATCGGGAGGAGGAGCAGCAGGAAGC
>NW_006799953.1:3926709-4053305 GCF_000485575.1 Poecilia formosa | reverse complement strand
CAGGAGAAACATGAGACAGGAGAAACATGAGGCAGCAGAAACATGAGGCAGGAGAATCATGAGGCAGGAGAAACATGAGGCAGCAGAAACATGAGGCAGGAGAAACATGAGGCAGGAGAAACAGGTCTTTAACTGGATGTCCCACAGCCAGAAGCTGCTGGGATTTGTAAGGGTTTCAACTCCTGAGCTCATGTCTTCGCTCTCTGTCCTTCCCTTTCTGTTCACTTCAAATAAAACCACCAAAGTCACAAAATCTTAGAAAAAGAGTTTTCAAAAAGTCTCAGTGGTCATGTATGAATGAGTTCTGATCACATTGTTTGTAATTAACCATGGAGAAAACCCTACCTTTTTGTCCTAAAGTGGCTGAGAGTCCTGTGTCTCTTCATTCTCTCGACTTAGCGATACAAAATCCAGTGAAGAACCTGTCTAGTAACCTACAGAGGGAGGGTTACTATGTCACCTGTGTGCTGCTTCACTTCCTGTTTGATCTGTCCTAGTTCTTAAGAATGATCACCTTCGTTATGAGAGCAACCTGACAACTTAAATATCAGGTTGCTTGTCTCTGTTGTTCTAACACACTAAATGGACAAAATGGTGTCTTGCAAATCATCATGAACCTTTTAATTTTTTTATCATATTACGGCTACAAATGCCAAAAGTTATTACATAGTTTTCAACATTTTAACACATAAGTGTCTAACCATATTTATATTGAGGCACCTTTTATTCTGATACCCCTAAATAAAACTATGTGACACAAACTCCCTTCAGAAGTTACCAAATATTTGTTAGAGATATGGTCAGGCGATAATACCCAATAGAGTCTATGTAATGTATTTTCACATGTATTAAGTGACAGCAGATCTTTGACTTTATCAAATGTGCTCTACAAATCTAGTTAGAAATATTTTTTCTAAGCTGGAGATCTCAGCAGTAAGAAATGGAGTACGGAAGGTAAAAGTTGAACTACCGGTTACTAATGAAGATGGAATTTGTTTTCCTTTACAAGTGATGAGACGTCAGCCAATGAAAGACTAGAAATAAAGTACCAGATAAACCTGCAGATCACATAAGGAAGGCATCTGTAAAAGTCATGGTGAATGTGATGAGCTTACTGTCAGCTGCCATTTGAAGCACATCCACATGTGCAGAAATAGGTTTGCATATGTTTGTTTGTCTGCCATGACATGCATTTCTAAAAGGACAAAAAAAATCTCTGTAGTTTAATAAACAAGAATTGTTCAAAAAGTGCATGGAGAGTTTTCAATTCATTCTAGTTTACGATACATTTTTGAGTTTTAATCAAATTTGTTAATGTATTTCGTTTATCTGTAAAAGTAAAACAATATTAAATTACCGTTTGATGCCTTTAGAAGCTGTAATATGTCAGCATTATTAGAAATTGTGAACATCCTTCCTTGACATCTGTTCAGCTGTCCCCTAAGGGAATATTCATACAGAGACGCACTGGAGCTTCTTAAAGTAACCTATGAAACAGTAAGGCCGTTGTGATTTTTTACATTTTCTCATTTGTGATCTAAAATAGCCTGACCACTTGATTCTAATCTCCCCTCAGTGCCACGTCTGGGCTTTCTCCCATTGAAGTGAATTTCTCCAGTAAAATTTCAAACTGGCCAATCATCAAACAGGAGAAGTTGTGAACGATGATATAAATTTTCTTTTAGACTTGAAGCCTGACTGTAGTTCTAGGAATGCCAGCAAAGAAAGTGAATGAAGCTGTTCAGTCAGTGTTGGCCTTCCTTAATATTAGCAGCTGCCTCATTCAGCTCAGCATTTCTCTCTTAGCAAAGGATGGTTATTTATGGCAGGGAGATTCCCTGGACCGTAAGTTTGTAGTGACGAACAAGAGCATTAAATACGTCACGGGCAAAGATTAGGATCAGGAAACCCATTTTCACCGAGCAGGAAATAATCGTTCCTCTATAGACACGTTACAGCATCAACTCACCATGCAAAAAATTACTTACTGATGATCAATACCATTAGTTTTACCTGTCAGGTTGTAAACATAACGTGCTAAATCTTAAATGTATGCTTTATTAAAAATAGAGACAGTGATTTGCCACGAATTGACAAGTGGATTAGAGTGCTTTGGAAATTTTGGAGATCTTGTAGTTCACAGCATAAGAGTAGGAAACTACAATAAAGATCCTTCAGTTTCTAAAAAAGAAGAAAAAAGGTCTAACCAACCTGTCAGTGACAGTTATATGGGTGTAATAAAAATTTACTTTTCTGTGAGATCAGCTTACACTTTAAGGTTCAGCTGGCAACATTTTCCAGCATTTAATGATAATACGGTAGAAGACGCATAGCTCCACTGTTCAATCTGTCCAGCATTTTAAAGACAGCGTGACTTCTGAATGTTAGATGTGGCTGATTTTTCTAATAAGCTTTAAAAATGTTAGAATTTTCCTTATGCAGGAGAAAACACTTGGTCCCCTACCCCCATTTTAGCAAGGATACTCTGTCAAGTCTGCAGGGCCGCTATATATAGCCAGCAGACAGGACTCCTTTGCAGCCTCGGCTCTCACCAGTGTATGAAGGTATGTGGTCGGGAATGTGTGCATCCACACTGATGTGTGTCTGTCAACAGAACAGAACTGAACTGATCCTTTGAGCAATTTGTAAATTGTGAACACCTAGTTCAACAAATCCTCACAAATGTATTCTATAAAGATCTTACAACTTCTGTAATGTACTCATTGTACCAAGTCCTAAAAACTAATATTAATATTCAGCTCTGATCAAAGGTTTTCATACATGTATTGCAGGATTTAATTTTATGATTGACAATATGATAACCTTTTTTGTAGATACCATTAAACTGGCCTTTCAGGAGCAAATGACACAGTGGAGACAGATTGCCTATGACGAAGTCAGGACATCTGCCCCACCTTTGCAATCACATCCTTCAAATGGCATTTGAATCAGAGTGTTGAAGTAATGTACAGTCAGAATAAAGACTTCACACTTTTTGTTTTCAAAGACCACTTTACAAAAATTCATAAACTCCTTTGACAACCATTTATTTTTCAAAGTATCATAGGCATAATTCTCCATGTCCAAAACAAATACAATCAAATAATATGAACTGCTAGTTCAGAGGTATGTACTTTTGAAATTTAAGACATCTGCATGAAATGTTTTTGTAAAAGGGGTTAATTTTAACAAGACTGATAAAAAAAACGAAAACATTTGATGCACCCCAAAAAACTAAAAAATAAATAAAAAATCAGCGGCCAAAGATATTTTTGGCACAAAGATATATTATTAATCTAAGCAGCTGAAAAATCTTCTTAAATGTAATTAACCCTGCTGAAAGCATACATACTGTATTTTGAAAAATTCCTCCAAAGTGGGCAAAAGACACCAAAATGCCCAACCAACTATGGGATAAACGCAGGGGGTAAGCAGGGCTGAAATGAGAAAACCGCTGTTGACCAACTTATCTACTTTGTCCCTATATTTGGAGACTTTTGAATCTTCTCTAGCAACTTTTTATTTAAAAAAGCGAATGCGGTACTCTGTGATGAAAAGCTGTACCATTGTAAACAAACGGAGAATTCAACGGCAGTAGCTACCATTCGACCTACCAAGGCAAAATATTGCAGAACTAATCAAATCTACACAAAAATGACAAAAATTTGTCCCAAAACAAAAAGATAGCAACTATTTAAACCAAAACAAATTACACAATAAGCTATTAAAGTTGTAAACGAACAGCACCATGGCTTCTTAAAAATGTTACAGTGTAGTAGTCATTTTATATTGTAGCATGTAGTTTTGCAGTTAAAACATTCAGTCTTAATTTTACGTTAAAACTTGTCAGTATTGAAAACATATCAGGAAAATCTCCAACAATAACAGGTCATACAGTACATTCATCATGCCATAACAGTGCAAATTAACCCATTGAAAACAATATATTGTTTCTCCATGCATCTGAGGATTACTCAGCGATATAGTCAGTAGGTAATGCAGAAATGACACATCTTAAAGAGATCCCTCAAGTTTACAATTACAACACACAATTATTACCATTGCCAATATTTCATTGATCAAAGTGGTAAATGCAATCAGTTACAAAATTAATTTTTCTTTCTGTCTACTTTGTCAAAGATTTTTGATATTGCCTATAAACTCTCAAACCTTCAAAATTCATCCCAATACTTCTGTTCTGAAATTCTGCCTTACTGAGTGGCTCAATCCAACCTCTCTGGAGCTAACAGTTTTCTAAGATGCATCACATCCGGTAATGGGTTTTTCCTGTAGTCCCTGAGTCTTGGGTGGAAACATGAAGTTCTCAGATCTTCAGGTCGTCCAACCTGCCCTTGTTGTTGCTGTGCTTGCTGGACTGACTGTTTCTACGCTGGTTTTCCACAGGAGTATCAATAACAGGACCGGATGTTTTTGTCTTCTCTGCATCGTCTCCGTCTGATCGGCCTTTTCTCTCTACAGCCATGTTGTCTCTGTTCTGCTTGTAAACTGCTTTGCTGTTGTAGGGGCTGTAAGGAGAGTTTGGCTCTGCTGTGCTGTACTTTGAGTTTGCAGGAAAGGGCTCAGCCACTGTAGAGTGACCTGTAAAGTAGGTGTAGTTTGGAACGAAAGGTATCACCCCCTCACCTAAGGCCTTGGGAGCTTCCCTTTCCATCTTTGACCTTCTGCAGCGAAGACCCTGGTGGCATTTTTTGAAACCTAAATGGTATATTTCCACCAAATTTAGCAGCAGGGACAACGAAGCTACTGCCAGCATGAAAAGGATGAAGACCGTCTTCTCTGTAGGTCGAGAGATGTAGCAGTTCACCACGTTAGGGCAGGGCCAGCGGTCACAGGTGTACATCGGCTTCAGCTCAAACCCATACAGGAAATACTGAGCTACGATGAATGCCACTTCGAAGAGAGTCTTGAAGATGATGTTGAAGACATACGTCCGCAGAAGTGCACCATGCAGACGCACATGGCCCTGATCGTCCTTAATGGAGGCCTTTCCGGGCTTATTGCTAATTAGGTCTTGTTGTTTTTCATTCTTTATGGCAAGGTCCTTGAGTTTCTCCTTCTTCTTTTCCTCCATGCGGACCAGGTGAAGGATGTGACCCAGATAAATAAGAGTAGGCGTGGAGACGAAGATGATCTGCATCACCCAGAAGCGGGTGTGAGATATGGGGAAGGTCTTGTCGTAGCAGACGTTTTGGCAACCGGGCTGCTTGGTGTCGCATGTAAAGCCGGATTGCTCATCTCCCCACACTTTCTCAGCAGCGGCTCCGAGCACCAGGATGCGGAAGATGAACAGCACCGTGAGCCAGACCTTGCCCACCACGGTTGAGTGGAACTGGGCACTCTCCAGCAGCTTCCCCAAGAAGTTCCAGTCCGCCATGGAGGTTCACGAATGATCAACAAAGCCTGGGAACAAACCTGCAAGAATTAGGAAAATTCATTTAAAATTAGTAAAAAAAAATTGTTCAGTAAAAGACAAGAAACCTCTGACTTAAAAATAATGAAAATTAATTCTGAGTTCAACTCAGTTTTCAACAATTTGGGCCGTTGTTGACACACTTTGTGGAAACAGGTGGGGGCAGGACAGTAGCTTCAAAATGACCACAGAAAACTAACCTGTGTCCTACAACAAGGTTCAACCATTTATGCAAAAGCATCAGCTGCCACACCAAAAACACTTAGAAATGTTTCTTTTCTCTGTGGGAATTTAGATTTTATCTGTGCTGATAAACTACTATGAATTGTCAAATGATCTTCTGAGTACTCCTGTTTTTCTTCTAAGCAATATAAAGAACACACATCTGAAATATTGACACAATTAATTTTTTGCCATGAGTTGTGATGTGTGGTGGTGAGTGCGAACACTGAGACCCAGGGTGATGAAGATGAAAGGTGATTTAATGTTTAATTATTAGCTCAAACAGTCCACATTGAGCAGGCAGCACAGTGAAACAAAAGCAGGCAGCACAGTGAAGCAAAAGCAGGCAGCACAGTGAAACAAAAGCAGGCAGCACAGTGAAACAAAAGCAGGCAGCACAGTGAAACAAAAGCAGGCAGCACAGTGAAACAAAAGCTAAGGCTAATTACTGGTAGCAACTGATCAAAAATAAAGAGACAGCACAGGAGAGCTGAAGCAGACACAGGACTCGACAGTTCTACTGTGACAACTCGTACATGCGAGAGACTATGCGACTTACTTTGACAACGACACTCAATATACAAGGATCTGACGAGGGACAGAGACAACAGGTGGGCTAGGTGGCGGAACAAGTCGGCGTCGGGCCGGGGGGCGGGGCTAATGACCGGGCCCTTTATGCCCAAAATAACAAAGCTCATGAAAACACGATTTTATAAAATACTAAAAACCGCAACAAGCTTCGGCACCATGGTGAGCGACTATGTCACGTTGAGTCCATCAAACTTCCTAAGTATCTCTGAGTGATGATGACGTTGTGGATGGTTGGTGACATGTTTTACCCAGAATACACTTAGAGACAATATCGGCGATCAACTTGTAAATTTGTATGCCATAAAGTTAAATGTAAGAATGAAAATAAAGACAGTCTCATGTAGCGCAACATTTTTATTAAATATTTTACGCCCACTGTGTCACTAAAATTAGTCGGTCTTGTAAAGCTTTTAGCAACCATGAGTCAACAATGACTGGGGCAGCATGACATATAATTTACTGGGGAACCTGTTAATATATATATTCTGAACTCAACATTAGAGGATTTATCTTCTCCAGTTGTCATCAGATGAGATGCAGACGTCAATCTGTGAAACCGTATTTTGCCCCACCCCTAGGCCGCCGCCATAATCTCCGCTTAAATACACGAAGGCTAATCAACGAGACAAGACACACCTGGGAAACAATAAGGGAGCAGACGGAAAGACTCACAGGGAACACAGATCTAAATTAACACAAAAAACCAAACATAATTACACAGAAAACTCAAATCCTGACAATTTTGTAATTACCAGATTCTTTATAATTAATATTCTCTACTATAATACTTCAGAAAATGTATTGTGTCTTTTGTATCTATTGTAAGGATCTGTATCTTCATGATAGATACTGATCTCTCATGAAGTCAACCTTTGTTTTTCTTGGTGTGGCGTCCTTAATGTCTGCTAGTAGGAACGTCCTGGACTGTGCGATTCCTGAAGCGGTCTCGGTGAGACTGCTGGGCTTGCCGGGGATCTTGTGACAGTGTGTCCAACCAAACCACGCATGCTGTTTTAAAAATAGTTGCAGTTGTCATTTAAAAGTGAACATATCATTAAACGTATGGAGATTTGAGTATCTGTTCAAAATACAGACTATGAGGCAGAACAGTGGAATCGATATCCACAAGAACCCAGCCATGCTGTTTAACCTGGACTGCTGTCTGTGTTTTCAGGGATCATACAGGTGTTTGATAAAGTATGACACGTTCCTATCTGTCTACTTGGAGAAAGACCTACCTGATAATGTTCATTTCCCTCAGTCTTCAGCTGAGTGGGGCTCTTCACCTCACAGTGGCGCAACTTTAGAGGAAACCGAAGCACAAAGACAATCTTCTACAAGATAGTTTTCACCGAGCAGTGCGTGGAACTGCCTGGTATTATGGCGACTTCCCCAAAGTGCTTGTTCAGAAGAGGAGCCACAGCTAAACCAGATGAAACGTTTCCAATTTGTTGAAACGTCTCAGCTTTTTCTTTTGAACTCAGAGGCAGCTGAAGAGTCCAGCAGATAAGTTGACGTGTTGGTGAGCTCTAAATATAATTCATGGCGTGGGGAGTGGCTGCAATGCTAATCTTTTAGTGACATGAATCCCCCCCTGACTTTGTTTTTGCAGCTTCAGGATCAAGAACTTATCAAGAAATTCAGTCTGAGAATTTAGAAAGTAAACATTTTAGTCGAGCAGAGTTGCTTTAACAGCTACGTTGCCTTACAATCGTATTATGGTACATTTTTTCACAGTTTTGTCACGCTACAACCACAAGCTTTCTTTTATTGTATCAGGAGAGCATAAATGTAATGTGTATGGAATATTCTGTTTCTTTTATTCTCATTCCTATAATTAAAATCTGGGAGAACCACAAGGCTTTAGAAATCACCTTATTAGCAGAAAGAGTCCATCTGCATTGAATTTATTCTCAGTATTAAATGCATGTTTTCTGTTAAGGGCTCAAAAATTTGGTAATGAAGATCAACGTGTCCCCTGGATGTGTCACAGATGAAGTTGTGGAGAGGTTTGTAGCAGAGCTGGGATTAAAACAGAGCACACTAAACACATGAAAAACACACCAAAACTGAAATTGTTGGCTTAGCTATATGCAAAGGAAGCATTGCAAATCCCCCATTAACACATAAAAAAAACACAGTGGTGGCAACATCATGCTGTCAGGATTAAATAACAAAAACATTTGCATAATTTAACTTAGGATTTATAGATGTGCGATTCCGTTTGGTTGAGCTATTGAATAGCTTTTAACACAAAAATGGTTTCAGGATAATAAAAACCTTTTCTTGGCAGCAGTTGTAATTAGATTTTTTCTTCAGCTTGTCATTAGCTGTCAAAAAGTCAGATTAACTTTAACTGTGGCCAATTTAACAACTTTCAGCCAAAAGGGTCAGATCCCAATAATAAAGTATGTCATTACTGCAAAAGCTGATTTACTTTCTTTTTTTTTTTTTACCTGTTTAATTAGGTATTCTGCTTTACAGGGGGAATTTTTGCTTCTACTTGTAGAATCCCACTGCTTCAGTGTTTCTCATTAATACGGACCTAATAGATGGGGAGGTTTTGGCATGTTCCATAAAAAGATAGCGCCCCCTTTTCAGACCCAGCTGTCCTCAGGGTCACTCATTGTGACACACACACACTGACCCCCTTACATGGGGAGGCTATTGATAACCTCAGGACCCTGGACTCAGCTAATTATGAGGACGACAGCAAACTGAGACGCTTGCTCACAGGTGGCAACATGGAAGCTGCCTAAACTCGGTGAAGAAGTTGCTAAATGTGTTAAAGTTTCATCCAGGGTTTTCTCTTTTTCTTCTCTGTATCGATCTGGTTGCAGCTGAAAGGAGCACAGATCAGTTTTAACTTTGGGAAGACTGATACCCTGTGGTTAAATTTGGTATTACAACTTTATTTAGGGAGAAAATACACTGACTCCGCTTATTTAAACTTTAAACACCCAGGTGATAGCTACTTTAATTGCTCCATGAGGGTATTTAGGACTCTTGACATTTTTAGAATGATCCTGTTAGACAACTTGTTAAAAACTTGAGACTCAGGCAAAGGTTCACCATCCAGTGAGCCTAAATGTGCAGCTGAAGCTGTTTAGATGCTATAATGGCCCAGTCAAAGTTCAGAACTCAATCAAATGTAGAGTCAGTGGTTGAAAAAACTTAGTGATGTTCACAGATGCTACGATTGGTTACAAAACATGAAATCAACTTATTGACATTACATTGTAATTTATCTCAGTTGCGCACAACTTAGTCTAGTCAACAAACTCTCAGTAAAATACATTTCTTTGAGGTTGCTAGAAGAAAAACAAACAAACAAAAAAAAACTTCCAGCCAGTGAAATAACACAAGTACACACTTTGAATTTATTCTGTTGTGCTTGGCCAGTGATGACACCACTACAAAAAAAAACAAAAAAAAAACAACAAAAAAAAAAACAAACAAAAGAAACATTACATTTGAATTCTGGGTTTAGCAGTCAGCAATAAACATCAGAGCAAAAATGTGCTATTCAAGTGTATTTCTTCTCATTATTACCTTCTGCTTCCTTTATTCGGAAATGTGATCAGCATTGAAAGTCACCTTAGTGCAAACAATGGTTAAAGTCATTACTTTTCTTCACCACAAAGGTGTAATTCTTAACATGTTACGTTCAAGTCGTCAGATATTTTCCCTTTTAAAATTAATACAGATTCCAATAAATAATTTAATAAATAACATTAAATAACGTTAATAATGATACCGACCGTGGTGCAGGCACATCTTTGCAATGCAACAGTTAATTAATGTTATTATTATTATTATTATTTCTGACAGAATATCTTTGAACTCTTGAATTGCTGGCACAATAAATTGTCTAAATTTCCCTCTTTGAGGCTGAAAGCAGATGTTTCTCATTAAACTATTCCTTTGATTCTCACCAGTTTTAAACTATCTGTGCGTTGGTTAGAATGAACGAAGTTTATGTTGTATCCAAGCTCCCATAGTCGAGTCTCCAGCACTGTGCAGATGCTTACCGCAGGCTTTCCCTACCAGGAATGCCACTTCTGCGATGTTGAGCAGGATACAAACCCCAGACACGGCCAGCATGAAGACGGTGAAGACCGTTTTCTCCGTGGGCCTCGAAACAAAACAGTCCACCGTGTTGGGGCACGGGTACGAGTCACACTTCACCAGCCGGATCATCTTGTAACCGGGATAAATCATGTAGAACAGAAACATAAAAATGACCTCAAAGACAATACGGAACAACAGGCTGATGACGTAAGTCCACCACAGAGCCCCTGTGATTTTCATCTTCTGGGTCTTGATCTGCTCCAGGTCTTTGGGATTGGTTCGCCCCGACAGTTTGTAGAGCCTTTTGTCGACGTGCCGGCGGTGGGCCACGTGCATGGCCACCAGGAGGGCCGGGGTGGAAACCAGGATGAGCTGGAGGGCCCACAGGCGGATGTGAGAGATGGGGAAGAAGTGGTCATAGCAGACACTGTTGCAGCCAGGCTGCTGGGTGTTGCAAGTGAAGCCGGACTTCTCGTCGCCCCACACGGTCTCAGCCGCAACCACCAGGACCAGGATGCGGAATATGAACAAGACAGAGAGCCAGATGCGGCCGATGCCAGTGGAGTGTCTGTTAACGCCGCTAACCACAGCATAAAAGGATGCCCAGTTCATTTTTGGTTCCGGGTCTGTAGCAATAATAATGAAAAAAAGCATAGCAAAAGGTCAACAAATGAAAAGCATCTGTGAAAAACAACTCAAAAAATATGTACGAAATGCATTTTAGTCAGCATCGACACAAAAACAAGCAATTAAGATGTAAACATTTGATGAAACCGCCAGCTTCTGATGATCCACGTTCATAAAATCACACCCACTCACAGAACCACAGGACTGCAAATGAGCGTAGTTGGAGATGACTAAGAAACATTATTTTAACCATAACAGAATGGGGACACACTGGAGAAGTGATAAAATCGTGGGAAAAAAGGCAAATAAATGTTTTCAGTAAAACTTTATGACATGTATTTTAAAAAGGAAAAAAGCAACAAGTGAAAAGAAAACATTGGAATAAACATCAAAGCATCTCAGAGAAAAAAATGTTGTAGAAGAGTTAAATGCAGATAAAATATGAATTTTATTGTGTTTTTTTTTCATTATGTGAAACTAAATGTCACACTGTGTAATGAAATTAACTTCTGTTCAGCACACTTTTCAAAATAAAAGTTTTTTTGAAGTGCAGCTCTTTATTAATTTTATTTTACTCATGTTTGTAGATATAATGCTCAGCAAATAGCTAATCTAACAGTAATTCCTACTTAAACAAATCTAAGGCCGATGCATACTTCCTAACAGCAGACAGCTTCTACTCTGTGAAAACAAAAAAATTAATGCAGCAAAGATGTTTCATGTAAAAATTCAAGAGCAGACATCCCTGTAAGTCTTTACATGTCTCTCCCACAGCACCGCACTACCTTCATATTTCTTCGTCTCATCACAGCAACACGGTTCTGCCCAGAATATGAGTCAAAAACAAGCAGCGAAGAGAGAATGAAACCTTTCTAGTAAAAGTTAAAAACTGTAATTGGACTTGTATTACATGAGGTTTGTGTGCTGGATAATTTGAGATTGGTTGGAGCAAGCTTTGATTAATTTAGCGATTCTGCTATTGCTAATACCTTTAACACCGAGGTAGTTGTGGATTTTAAGGTAAAAATGTTTGCATGTACAACTTTTAGAAATATTTAAAAGTTGTTTTTTTTTGTACCGTTTTGGTAATTCTACATCTTAGTTGCAAACTATTACCTTTTTCCAGAGGTTGTGCCAATGAAAATTTAACTAACTTGGAAAAACAAGAGCATTTAAAACAATTGTCAGAATTTAATACATTTCACAACATAATTTTTACAATGAATTATTGCTTAAAATTAACCTCAAAAATGTATATAAATTGTTTCCATTGTCTGTAATTTTGTAGGTTAAACTCAACCTAACCTTTTGTTTTATTGGTTAATTTTGGCTGAGTGGTGTCCAAAGTCAGTCTTTATGGACCAGCGTCCTGCACGTTTCAGTTCAGTCCCTGGTTCAACACATCCAATGATAGGTAAGCAGCAAGCCTCTGCAGAACAAAGAGGTTGTTGGATCATTTGAAGGAGCTGTGTTGGAGAAGAGACACATCTGAAGCTGGCGGGTCACCGACCCTTTAAAACCCGTTATACACGGTGACCTCAGGGTTGTGTAATTTAGTACCAATAACGAAAAGTTTCTTGTTATGTGCAGTGTTACTATGACCAGCTAATTATTGTATTGTATAATTATTGTTGGTGTTTTTTCTCTTTTAATGACATTTTCAAGTTGAAAATTTTAGGAGATACAAATTTGTATAGAATTATAAACTGTTATAGATTTTTCCACAAGCAAATCTGAAAATAATCTCAAAAAGAAATACATTTGAGATCCTATGAACGCTTACTGAATTAGATTTTTATTTGGAGCGTTCGCTGTTAGATAGCGTTCTCATTATTGAATCTGTCGACACTTTTTTTTTATTACCTAAACAAAGACGGATTAAATCCTGAATTCCAGTGAAAAAGCAGAAAATATTTTCTTGTCTTACATCACAATTTCTATCTTCTATGATTGATCACTTAAAACATTGATATTTGCTATATATTTAGGACAGTTTTTAAATAAAAGAAAAAAAAAATATTAGGGATTTTCTAGATGACAACAGGGTTGTGATTTAAATCAGACATTTGACAGGCGCTGTAAAGAAGACCGAATAAGTAAGTTTGCATAAAATCTTAAAATATGGTATGTTTCAAACCTTTTTCCAATCCGGCATTTTTAATTTAAGTTGTTCAGGGTTCTTTTGAATGAAAAAAAAAAATAATAAAAAATTAAAATCCAGGTTTTAAAGGTGTTTTGACATCATTAATTTATTTTAATAAATATTCTGCGGTGGGCTGGCGACCCTGCCTCTCACCTGATGATCGCTAGTCGCTAGGCACCAGACCCCCTTCAAGGATAACTGTGCTAAGATGTCAGATGGATTTAGGGAATAGGAATGTGCCATTAAAAAAACAGACTCATAAACAAACATGCACCTTCAGTTAAAAGTTACAACTTAAGCGTTAATCTGCATTGTACAGCAAAAATGAACTTCAATTGATCACAATGTTTTCTCTAAAAGAATTTCAGGATTTAAATTTATATAGTCTGCTCATCAGTCATCCATCATAAAATGCATCAAACCCCGGCCCAGGTATGAATGTCAGAGTTGTTACCAGGCTCCGCTGGAGGTGTCAGAGGCATAGGAGGCAGTGTGGAGAACAAAAGTTGACCTGCTGGTTTGGCATGGATGTGGATCCAGAGGAGGGAGGAAACCTCTCTGTCCCCCCTGTGAAGTTGGCCGCTCACTTAAGAGCAACACAGACACCCGACATCATGCGTCATGTGACACATGTTAACAAGACGTCATGATGCAGGGTGGGCACCTGTGCCCAGTGTAACAGGGCACCTTTGGTTACAACAACTGAAGCCTTGAGATCACTTATAAAGTTTGTTGAAAACTGAAAAAAACCAAAAAGTTTTCCAAAAAAAACAAAAACCTTATTTGTCATTCAAGTCTCGGTTGATGTTTTTACATAAAACATACGAAACATATTTCAAAACAGACTAGTTTTCATACAACCGCATTCAATTTCAGTTTCAATCTAATTTATGTGACGCGACAGAATACGAGAAACCGATTGAAAACGCTGAATGCCTCTCTAAGAATTTGACACCCAACTGTGAAACACATGAAAAAAAAAAATTAGAAGAGCTTACCGTCAGCTGCGGTTTTGAATCAAGTTCATCCAGAAACATTTGTATAAGCAGATTTCTTTTTTCAATCTGCGACCGTGTATACGAGTATCAGAGCACCATGACTTTGCATTGCTAATGATTTTGCTCACACTAGCCACTGCCCTGCACTGAGAAGGTCATATGCCTCTATTCAAAGATTTTGCATACAATGGCCCCATTTACGAGGACAAAACAAACGGCCTCAGAGTCCAGATGAAACGTTTTCATTTCTGCACAAGAATCTGAGTGGGGGACCGCTGTCTGTCCTCTTGTCCTCATTGTGCTGTGTTGGAGAGAGTACATGGAGGATGTTTTTTGACGCAATATGGAGTAAGAAATGAAAGGTCAAAAGTAGAACTGAGTCACGAAACCAAAAGATAAGAAAACAGTGGCTCGTTATTATTTTATCAGTCTTTAAATCCACATTGTTGCAGCCCACTAAACATTTAATCTCTGTTTCAACGAGCGGATAACGGTGGCCAGCAACAGAACAATGCTCCTGTTGAGTTATTATTGCTATAAAACTCTCTTTAAACTGTCAAATAACTTGGTTTGTCTGTGTTATGTGATCCAGTAGCACTATCAGAAAAATGAATCAAATTGAGATAAACTTTAAAAGCAACTCTAGTAAAAACTTCACTCACATGCTTAAGGGCAGAACGTACTGATTTCCATCAATCTGGTGCAAATGCAGAGCAGAGACGGGCATGTAAATAATTACAAAACAAAACTTTAGGGAACTTACACTCATAGGACACTAGGAGGCACAGTTGATGGCATTTCAAGCAAAGTAGTGAAGATGTCAGTGGGCTGTGGTAACCTCAGTAACAGATGTGGGTTAATTTTAATCCTCTTTACCTTTTTGGTCCTTTTCAAAAATATCAGATATTATGAGAAGGCATCAAAATGGTGTCTTGACAGGATGTCATGTTGCACAACTGTTTGACCAATTGGTAAGGGAGGACAACCACGCACATTTTTAAGAAGCCTTTCAGAAGTTCGTGTTTACCTTAGAGTGACCACACGAAAGGGGGAATTGCCAATTTTCATACCAAGAAGTTACATCTGCACCTGCCATGTGTTAACAGGGACTGAACATTTCACAATATCTCAGTTAAATGTCTCATATATGGGCTTCAATTGATTTAGGCATGGTTTTAAGCACACACACCTTCGTTCAGCATCTCTAAGAGAGGCCATGTTGTGGTGGTAACTCTGTTAATGTTTTGCAGACACACACCAGCATTATGGTGATGTCTTCCGAAGACATCACCCTACAAAAGTCTGTCAACAAGACAGCACCAAATCACATATAAAACAGGAGTCTACAGACTGGATGCTGGATTTTCAGCTCCTCCTATTGAACTCAACCCACATTTTTATCTCCCCAACTGAGCGTGGGCGAATTCCTCTTTGACCGTAATTCTGCTCTGTTTGATCTCCAGGGCCAATTATAAAAGCTGCCAGCTACTACTACTGTATGACTTAGCTCTGCTTCAAGACACAGCTTGTTTTATTGGTCTGAAGGGCGCCACACATTACTGAAATGGGTCCACCAGTTTGCTGACACTGCCAATTTGGTTTTCCGTTTCATCTGATAGCATAGCCATATAACATTTCAACAAGTTCAGTTTCATTTTTATTACTCTTTCTGGACAATTTAGCATTTTTAGTCAGAGTGTAATTTCTCTTCTTTACTCTAAAGATAAGGTCACTTCCATACGGTACCAAGTTTACCATGTTTGGTGTCCACTGGTCCAAGGTGCAAATTGGGATATGCACAAGCCAATGTAAAAGCTGTAAAAGAAAGCGTACAGAAATATATTATCTAACAACACTCTTTAGCTCTTGTTTTCATACATGGGGTTTTAATGAAGTCTCAAGCCTGACTCTTCAAATTGTTGAAAAATAAATCTATTTTTAATTTACTGACTATGTTAGGTTTCTGATCACACAAATTACGAGACTCGTACATGGTGTTGGCCCATATACATGTAATGAAGACCTGGATTTTAAATCAATCAGCTAAAACCTGTGTGTTTGATTGATTGTTGTCTAGATTTAGTTCAGCCTGAATAATGACATCTGGAGTTCATAAACAGTTACTACAGTTACTAAAGCATACTGTAAATCAAACATACCATACTTAACTAACTACAACCTTTAAAAAAAATCAAAAGTAGTGAAGCATTTGTCAGGGTTAATTACCTGTATTTTTCTGTGAAACCTTCATTCATTTGTACAAGTGGGAAGGTAAAACTAATGCATTTTTAAAAATGTAATGTTTTATTGTTGTCTTTTAAATCAAAAATCAAAATAAAGACAAGGTTTTAAAAGTAGTGTGTAGTTATACCTCTGTAACATTACTAGTGCATGTGTCCTTGACCAACTCTATTTAAATTTCTGATCAATAATTGCATCGTCAAGATGCAACTCTTGGCTATAATTTTAGAAAAATCGGCTTTAAAGGCTAGTTTTTACCCCCCTCACCATCCATCAAATTGTGCATGGTGGCAAAAATAGACTTCAGCTCCACTAAATGTTGATGTCACTGTATGAAGTCATTTCCTGACTTACTGTGATCAACTTGCATGGCGGATTCTTTGGTCTGACAAAAAATAGTCTTCCTTCTTTTATTTCCACACACACCGGCATCAAAGGAAGTCATTGATAATCACTTATAAGGCAGTTTGAGTAAAAGTAAAATATGCTCCAGTAACATTCATTTTATAAGAAATGCTATACGTGGAATCTTTAATTTTGCAAAATAAAATAATATACTGTTGCTGGATTTTCTTCCTCTCTGCACAAATCCATTTAAACCAAACTTTCACATTTTAAGGAAGCTTAAAAGGCTAGTTTTTACCCCATAAAAGTAGTCTGCAATATCCTTTATTGTAGTTGCAGATTATGCAACTGCAATAAAGGATGTATTTTAAAATAGGACGTTTTACACATGTTTACAGATGAGCACAGGTATGGAGAGTGATGCATATGGATGTTTCTATTTTTGCTAGGTTGCTTTTGTGAAGTGCTGTAAAGGATAACTAAGTGTGAGGTAAGTTATGTTCTGAATCTTACTTCTTCTTGAAACAGTAACACACACTATTAATGGATTAGTGTACACTGTTCCCATGATTTGTTGAGACGTGCACCGTGTGTACGTGGGAACGATATTGCAAGCCGAACTGAAAGCAGTTCTGCGATTGCTGTCTAAACAGATGGAAACTCGATGACTTCTGAAAGTCATGCTTGCTTCATTTCTGCAGAAAAAAATCCCTTACAAATGTGGAAGTAATCAGTTTGGATGTTATTTTGATTTATTACCATGAATGCTGTAGGCATTCACACTCTTGAGTTCCTCCACTTTTCTTTATACACTTCGCCACTTAACTGTGCTGAAACACCGACATCCAAAATGGAGAAGCAGTCGCTCGTTAGGCATTTGTGCTGCTAAAAAGTACGACCACAATGTAGGTATTTTTGCTTTCCAAAGTCATTGCTGGAGATATCAAATGTGTTTTCTTATGACTTGTTGAATACAGAGCAAAATGTGATGTATTCACTCATGTACACAAAAAGAGTGGAACAAAAATGATTTCAATATTTTACATCTGAAAGCGTATTTTTTGCTCTGTGAACATTGTCATATTTCCAATGGCAGCTTTTTATTGTACGTTGATTTTCTAAAGAAAATCCACATTAAAATATACTAAACATTCAATTTAACAGTCTTAAAGGCAATTCCTCCTGCCATAATTCAGCTGTTTGACTTACAACACCCTATGATGACTTGGGGAAAAAACCTTTTCTGTTTGGTTACAAACCACAGACCTTTTGCATGTTAAGAAAACATGATGCCCACTACACTACAGAAACCGTTGGTTGTTGGTAGAAGATACTAAATTTGTCAAAGGTTAATTTTAGTTATGGGCTGTAGACAATGCCAGATATACTACAGAGTCTGAGGTCACAGTAACTTATAGATGAACAAAATTCTATTTCTGCCTGATTTAAAATTAGAGTCCATAAATTAAGCCTGAGAACAGCTACTGCATCGAAAATGTTCTAAAGTGTCAGCTGTAGGTAACTGAGCAACATTCTCCATTTTGCAACAAACTGCTAGCACCTTACCAAGTCTGTGAAACATTCCTTTTCTCATGTGTAACTATGTATGCAGTTTGTTTAATAGTTACTTGGTTTGGGGGTTGATGTGCCACTGGTGTCAGATTACAAGTTAAGCTGTGTATGACTGGGTCGAGGTGTGCAAATCTGCAAGAGTGTGCAAGGCTGCCTTTCTCTGATTAATTATTAAGATTCTTTCACAGCTCTTTGATTAATAAAATTCCACTATACAGCGGAGATATCAACAATAACATATTGTTGTGCTGGCTTAGATTCTGCAATTATGTTTTTCTTTTTAGCTAGTTTTAGCTATCGGCTTTAGTTTTTCATGTGTTTTCTTCCACTCTGCATGTAGCATGCTCCTGTAGGTCAACTAGAATACCCTAGATGCCATCATCTGTATTTTAGCTAGCTTTACTGATTTAGCTCAGTTTGGCTTTTAAATGGGGTTTTTTCACACTGCCTTGTGTATTTTACTTTACATCAACTTGCTAGTGGTAGCCTACATGTTATTATGAGTAGCATGTAGTCTACTCCTCTTTTTCAGCTATAACTGTAGAAGAGGAGTTCTCACTCCTGTTCTCACTCCTCTTCTACAGTTTTTCTTTATGCATTTTGCCCATTTCTTAAATTTCTGCATCTGACTTTGAATTCTTCTGCAAAAACATTCATACTGTATTTCAGGAAATGCATTTTTTCTATTTATATTTAATTTACTTTACTTTTTTTTCCCCTTTTTATTTTTTAACAGGATGTGTAGATATTATCTTTGATGAAATTGATTTTTTCATGTATGTTGGTGGGCCAAAAATTAATGAAACTTATTCTATTCTATTCTGTGATGTTACAGTATAAATTTATGAACATGTTGGAAAATAACATTAGTATTTTATAACCTTTTGTTAATTATTTGAGATAAATGTATGTGCTATTTTATTTCTTGTATTTCTGTTATGTAAAATATGAATGCTATTTATATATTTAGATAAAAATAAGGTGTGCAATATTTATTTTCATTTAATATGGAAAAATACCTTAAACTGTAATTTTCTCCTTTGCTAGCATTACTATTAGATTTCCATAATACTATACGTACAGCTCCCTCCACATACATGGGGTTCCTTGTAAAGATGTGTACAACACCCATAAAACAAAGGGCCACCAATGAGAGTTGATATTTTTGACATTTTGACATTAATCTGACTAGATAAGGCCACAGTTGTACTTGTGTCATATGTGGAAACCCATAATGGTGAAACAAATGAGGAAGTATGGAAGCCCATTTCTACCACTCTGATAAAAAAAACAACAAATAAACGAATAACTTGTATTTCATAATTATGACTTAGGTCATAATTAATATTTCATTTTTTTTACTATCTATCTATCTATCTATCTATCTATCTATCTATCTATCTATCTATCTATCTATCTATCTATCTATCTATCTATCTATCTATCTATCTATCTATCTANTATTTTCTCTTACTTTATAGAAGCAGTTCCCCTTTAAGAACCTCCTGGGTGTGGAAAATGGGAAGTTTTTTTTGTGTGACTGTAGCCAACTGGTTTCGTTCCATTGCGTTTTGTGTGACGTCCTCAGTGTAAAACGGGTGATTACATTTGTTTAAAAATCTGCTGTTCAGTTAAAAAAACACAACCCATTCACAGTGAGTGGTTTTAAGAGATGGTTTCTGGCGTTAAGTACGACGAACTTGCTTAAACCTCGGCGGAAGACAGACAGCGGCTTTGTGAGAGGGGGGAATATCTCGGAATGGAACGCGTCCAAAGGAGATTTAGCCGCTCTTCTCATCACGGTACTACAACAAGGAAAAAGTGGCAAAGCGGACCAGGATATAATTGAACCGAAGCGTAAACAACGCGTCCATCAAAGGGAAACGGGGTTAGAGAGGCTAAACCGGCTGAGTTTACTATTCCTTTCCCTCCGCAGCTCTCCAGCGGCAGCCGCAGGCTCCCCCGGACACCATGGTTTGCGCTCCTGTGAGCAGCAGGGAGTTTATAGTCGCTTCGGCTGAACTGATATGAGCAGTGTTCCATAGAAAAGCGGAGGCAGTGCGTCTCCACAACAATTTCCAGCGCCTATTGTGTGAAAGCAGCTCGTCTCGAAGATGGGGCACCCTCCTCTCGAGTTCAGTGACTGCTACAAGGACAGTCCAGACTTCAGAGAGACCCTCAAGTGTTATGAATTGGAGCTGGACAGGACGAGCAAATTTCTCAAAGAGTTGATCAAAGACGGGAACAGTGTCATTACCGCAATCAAGGGTGAGCATGGTTTTTATTTTTTACCTTCAAATCCATTTTACACTCAATAATACAACGATAAGGATCTGCTGCATCATCAGGCCTTAATGGGGGCCTGCAGGATTAATGGGAGTGAGTGGGAGAGGCACATTCAGGGAGGTGCTACTCGCTCCTTTTGAAAGGTCATGCTTCTGATGCAGATGTGCACGATGACCAAACTGAAAACATCTGTCTCCCTCTCTGAAAGTTTTCCACTCTCCGAGCTTGTTGCTTGTGTGGGTTCAGTCCCACTGCTGGAATACTCGTGGACCAGAGCCAGAACCAGCACACACACTCCCAACTGTAGATGTGTACTTTTGGGTCAGCTTGGCACCCACAAGGCGGACACTGTACGTCCAGTAAGAAATCCTGAATGACAGGCTTATCACCTCGACAACAGAAGCTGTCAGTGTTGCTGCTGTGGAAGTGTTGGCAGTCCAGATAAGCAGGGGTCACGGGATAAAATTGCTCCAAATAATCCCAAGTCTGGATTATTTAGTGGACTTCAGCTGCAAATGCTTTGAAATATGCAAGTTATGCTTGGCCCGAGTCGGTGAACGTTTTGCTGAAAGGCTGATTTATGATATATCAAAATCCAAGCTTCTGAAGCGTTGCCATGCAGAGTTGATGTGAGTGAAAGTGGAGCATTAATCAGAGTAGCAACCAGGAGGTGCATGGTGGTAAAATAGCGACAGAGACCCCCAGCTGAGATGGTGGAATATTAAACAGGATTACTGTTGAAAATATGAATCATTCACTTCACGTTTCTGGAAGAATAGGAGGAAGAAAGACATCAGAAGTCCAGTTTAAAATTTCCCACAAGCGATGAAGGAAGAAAAGTAAATGAATCCTGGAAGACGTTCTGATGACGAGAAGAACTCGCACAACAGAGTTAAAACATGGTGGTGACAGCATCACGCTGTAGTGGATGCTTTTCGTCAAAGATGCACTTCATGAAATCTGACTGAGTGAAACGAGAACAGGGGGGGAAAACCCCCCCCAAAAAAACAAGCTTCAACTGTGAAAAACTGGTAGAAACAAACTCCAAATGTCTTCTTGCATCACAAAGCGGACTTTAGCTTGTTGAACTTTTCAGTTTTGTTTTGTTTGAACACGTTCTCCTTCACAATTTACAAGCATGCGCTACTTTGTGTTGGGTTTATCACACAAACGCCCCATAAAATACTTTTAAAATTTGTGGTTGTAGCTCGAGAAGATGTGGAAGGAGTTCGAAAGTTCAAGGGGCATAAATACTTTAGGATTGTTTGTGTTGGTAAATGGAATGAGGAGTTTTACTTTCTGGCCGATGGGAAATAAATCTCGTTTTTTAACAGGCTATTCCTTGGCAGTGCAGAAGTTTTCCCAGACTCTCAGTGCATTCCAGTTCGACTTTATTGGCGACTCCCTGACGGATGATGAGATTAACATTGGTAAGATATTAATATTGATCTCTCCTATAAAGCTTACAAAAGGTAAGTCCTTTAAAAGAAAGTTTCTTTAATAGGTTAATGAGCTAGTCTAATTAGTTCTAAATTAATTTCAATACATTATTATTGTTTTAAAATTCAACTTATTCCCTTCACTTGACCTCGGTGGAAAGAAGCTGCCATCTTGCGAGGAATCGGGAAGAAAAGCAGATTCCTAAGCATGTGAAGAGAAACTTTGTAGAAAAAGGTTTTCATTACAAAGTTTATGCTCAACTGTTTTCTTTTGTAATGGTTTGATTACATGAAAATGTGTCTCCATCGTCTGTGTGAGGAGTTCAGCAGTATGCGGCTAACTCCGGCTTCCGGTCCTTATCTTTGTGTTGTTCTTCCCCAGCTGAGTCATTCCAGGAGTTCGCCGGACTTCTGCAGGAAGTGGAGCGTGACAGGATGATGCTGGTAGGTTATCGGCTTCCTCCAAAGACCGTTCTGCATCCTATTTGAGCCCTCAGTAGATATAGAGCCACATTAACACGTCCTGGACAAAAGAGGCCAACACCACGGCCAAGCACTTCTCATTCTGCTACACATTCTTCCAGCTCTCTCTCTCTCTCTCTCTCTCTCTCTGTGTGTGTTAATTTGGGTATATTGTCTTAGTCAGGACATGTTCACACAGAGACGCTGTGCCGCCCTGTGCAGAAAGGATAAGAGCAATGCTGGCAATTATTTTAGTTTCCATTCCTCTTTTTAGTTTTCTTGTTCCCCTTTCTGTTGATGGGAGCATTTGTGGGTATTTTTCATTAGGTTTCAATACCTCAGGCTGCGCCGACTGAAACGTTTCTGTGCTTTAAGTAACACAAAGGTGAGGAATGGTGCTTTTCAACTTTCTCCTGTATAACCGGTTGGACTATGTATCTTAAAAACCTGCAAATCACATGATGGATGTGATGATAGAAGCACATTATCTTTTCAGAATAACTATTTATTTATCTTTTAAAGGCCAGACATCATCATTTGCACAAGCTTTCTTTCCCAGTTGTATTCAGGCTTGTTTGTCACAATACTGATATTAATTTTTATGATAAAAATGGAAAAATATGAAGAAGTACCTGGCAGCTGGGAACACAGTCAAAGTTGTTGGAGAGGGATGATATTATGTCTGCAGTGCCGCGGTCAGGGATCAGTGAACAGCAGTGACAAAATTACGACAAGCAAAGTCTTCAGTGCCAAATTTTAGTTCATGAAATGAGGATTTATATCATGATTTGGTGTTTTAGGAGGTTGCAGCTAACTCACAATCTTGAGCAGTGTGTACACGAGCATGATTGACAGCACCAACACCTTCCTCCTGGCTCTGATTGGTTGTTTCTGACTGGGAGCAATGTATTTCTGCAGATGACAGTAGATCCACAGGGAGGCGCAGAGGAGCTAGATTCTTTTCACAGGTTGTCACATATCATGCTGTTAGAACAAAGTGACACTTTTAACAAATATATAAAAAACATTTTTTTCAATAAAAGTTTCCTAACTGCATGTTTAATCTATATATTCTAGCAGCAACATTCGCTTTTTGAGGCCTCATCCCAGAGCTGTAGACATTTGGTTCTCTTAAAGTCCCACATTTGACATGTTTCATTTGATATATTGTCAGTAATAAATGTTTTTTGGTCAAGAAAACAACCCATCTGTACTTTAAAATGACATCGTTACAAATGCAACACTTGGTGCCTTCCCATATTAGTGGGCATGACTCAACACTTTCTGTGTTTGTATTTTTCATAATTTCCAAGGGTTTTAGGTTTTGGTACTCGTTTATCTCTGTTAGCATCAAAACTCAAATCTGCTAATTCTGTCTCTTCTCTTCTTGGTTGTGCTTTATTCTTTTCCTGCATATAAAGTTTTTCCATTTTCGTCTGTCCAGGTCCAGAATGCGTCCAATCTCCTCATCAGGCCTCTTGAGAAGTTCAGGAAGGAGCAGATAGGCGCAACAAAAGTGAGTGCTGTTATGAATTTGTCTGCTCTGCAAAACAAAGTGTGGCTTATTCATCCAGGACCAAACAAGTGGGTTTTTGGATGGAACATGCACATGCTTGCATGGTAATGTTTACATGCATTTCCTGCCATTATGAGCCAAAATCTAGCAAATCTAGAACCACCCTGAGCCACTTACCATTCAGAGTGTCTGAAGTTACTTCCCCAAAATGTTATATAAGTTTTTACACCCAATTTATGACCATTGTGTATGTGAACCAGTTATGTGCACTAAGTATGATGGGTTTCAGTTCCTCTTTTTAGATTGAAAAAGTAAGATGTATTTTGTTCTTTTTAAAATGAAGGCTGCAGCTAGCTGGAACGACTTCCTATTTTTAGTGTATTTAAGCATATTTTGTCTATTTTCTTCCACACATTCACACAATTTTCAAAGATGACATGCTGTTGGCGGAACAATGCCATTAATCCCTTTGTGTAGTCTGTCTTTAGAGAATTTGTTGCTGATGAATTTAGAAATAGTGCAGCTGAACACTTCAGATGAACTTGATCAATAATGCACACAATGCAGTGACACACAAAGTGAGGCCAAACTAGCAGCTGTTAGAAGTGTAAATCTTTTATTCACAAACATTTGAGCTGTACACTGACCTTTCTCAGACGATTAATATGCCCTGCTGCTTACAGAAACAGCTGATCTAATGTGTTAACCAGACAAACCTGTTAATAAACCAGCAGCGATCTCTGAGTCATTCTTCCTTTCTCATATATTTGCTTCGCAAACCCTAACCGTTTACTGACAAAAATAAACTGACTTGTTCAGCTACTTCAGTTGAATTCACACTTTTTTTTGTTGTTGCAAGAATTAGGACACAATAACTTAAGTGCAAAGACTTCAGATTTCTAACTTCTGAGGTACAGTGAATGCCACATGAGTCATGAAAGAGAAATAAAGGGATTCTTCCTGGTTAGAAGTCACTTTTTAAGCTAAATCAGTGACTAGTCTTCCTGTGCCAAGGGGAGTTTGAGTAATTCATTGTAACTTGCTGTAACATAAGACTAAATTAACATATTAGTAAAAATATTTACGCTCTACATAACTAGAATGGAATTTAATGAGTCTGGGAAAGCTGCGGTAAATCATCAGTTCTTAGACACTCTGGAGCTTTTAAAGTTTATTCTTCTGTTATAATTTCTAAGCTTGACGTGTTTGACATTCCTGAAATATAGTGTTCTGAGGATGAACAAGCCAAAAAATGAAATGTTCAGTTTAAAACCACCTAGGTTTAATTTAAAGGCTGCTTTTTTTTGACATTGGTGGTCACATTTTTAGCTTCTTGAACATTTTGTTTAGCTTCTGTTAGCCTCTTTGGTGAGTATGAATACATGTTTTTTCCTGTTTTTGGCTACTTATTGACTGCAGATTAGAAGTGTATACAGACACACTCCACTCAATCCAAACATGCAGATTTATGGTCAGTTTGGTTTCTGTTATAAAACAATGTAACCACGTTCACTGCATCAAGTTATCGACTTTGCAGCTGTCCCTCACACTGAGCATGCAGATTGTGACAGTGGAAAGGAACAACTCCCTTTTAACAAGAGGTAGCTTAGCCGATATATTTTATTTATTTTCTCCCTGATGGGCGGGTCTATCAGTCAAACCTCTTTCACGGCAGAGCAATAGAGGACATGGGTTGACCTTTAGACCATTGCCAAGGCAGATAAGATCGGTGGAGAAAGACGCAAGTATCGTCCAATCATCAATCTCTCGATTTACAGCTCCACCCCTAACATAAATGTATAGTTTGAAAGTTTTGTTCAACGTCAAAGCCAAGGATTCCTTTGACCTCTTTGTGTTTAACCAGTAGAAAGACATTAATGGGCAACCCCTGAAAATATGACTGTGGCATGTCATCATATTGTTATGTTGTCTCCCAACAATGCCCAAATTCAGCTCTGCTGGTCTGAGAATATGTTCTTTTATGAGTCATAAAAAAACCCCTAATAATGTCTTCCATGAAAATTCGCCCCAGTACCCTGAGCTAGTGGTGGTGGAATTAATTTGGCAGAAGTTTAGCCGTTCATTGTCAGTATTATTTTTGCTTTCTTCATCCACATAATTTCGACGTACAGTGTTGGTGTTTTAGGCTTTTAGGCACAAATATGTACCAGATAGCCTCCTCTTCCTCTAAGGTTTACATTTGCAGGTAGCACAGAAGATATTGAGATCCTGACGATGCTTTTTACTAAAATGGTGCCTGAGCTCTGTAATAGTTTGGCTTGTGAAGATGAAACTTTTCCTGTAGTTGTGGGAAGCTGTCCAGGTCGGTTCCAGATGAGATCACGCAGCGTGAGCTAAATGCCTTTTCTGGTCAATTCCTTGAAAATCTAGAGTCAAGCTGCGCTTGTCCAAAATGCTTTGGGAAAGACGCATAAAAACACATAACTTTTCTGAATATGTAGTGTTGAGGTGTTTATCACCCATCGGAGATTGGGGGATGTCAATTTGACTTAATTCTAGTTCTTTCCACTCTGCATCATACCCCCCCTCACAGCAGTAGACGGCATACTGCAGTTCTGCTGCTTTATAGTGATTTTCCAAACATGGGAGTGACATTCCTCCTTTATCTCTTGGTAATTGTAATGTTTTATAGCATAACCGTGGGTTTCTTGTTCCGCCATATAAACCTAGAGATGGTTCGGTTCCACTCATTACGCTGCTTGCTAGGAATTTCCACTGATGGACTGAAAAAGGAGGAACAATTTAAGTAATACAATCATCTTTATCGGTTCTGTAAATCGAAATCAGTTTTATTTTGTTAGCCACAGTGTTCCATAATTTGCTTTCTGTATTTTGTTCAGAGGTCTAATAATATGAAAACCTAAATATTTCATTGTTGTTGTTTTCTATTTAAATGTGAACAGTTTAGTTGTGTCTTCTCGGGGTGAATAGTTAAATCAGAGCTATATTATCTATATTTAATTTGTAGCCTAAATGGCGTCCGGATTGGAGGTAGCAGGACATGAGGTTGACATCATCAGCGTATAGATTTGATCCAGTCCACTGACAAATTGTATATCGATTTTAAACAACATATAATTGAATTATTGAAGCCTAAATGATGTAGAACCAGATATAAATATCCCCACTGTACATCAAAACTAATTGCTAAGGATTTCACATTACCTCTACTCATAATGTCGATAAGGGGTAACGCTCGCCTCACATTAACCTGTTTATGTATATTTTAATAAAGCCTGTCTGGCCTGTATCGATCAGTTCAGGGATTATGATTTCTACATTTATTGAAGTTTCAACATAAGGATACAAAATGGCGCTGGTGTGTTTGGCTGCTCGTCTGTCATTCTCACGCTTGCTTATGTTTGTACTGTTTCTGACCTGTGTCATGTACGGAACTGAACCTCTGCTGGTGTATGATCGCAGCACACTACTAGACCTCCAACCTTTGGTCCAGGATATGGTGTCATTTGATGTTGCTGGCCTACAATCCTTGCCCCCGCTTCTGTCGGAGATTCCGAGTCACCTGTTGCGGGTTCCTGCGCTGCTTTCACGGCGCAGATGTCGTTGTCGTCGCGGAAGACGAAGCGGCCGGCTGGTGAAGCTGAAGTTTCATCTGACGCACTGTTCTGCTTTTACCCGATCATCGCATGGATCATTTCTAGGCTCTCGGGTGCCTCGGCGTTTCTTGGATCCCGTTGATGTCTGCTTGGTGCCCGTGGTCGGCGTTGAAGTCCCTCTACACCGCTGCCCTTGCACTTCCTGGCTCAACCTGGGGCGGCAGTGTCTCCAAAACCTGAGACCGCTGTGCCGGGTTTCCCGACCTGTTGAAGCCCATGCTCCAGTTCCTGTCAGGATTGGCCTGATAAACGCCAGGTCGCTTGTGAATAAAACTTTTACTTTTCAGGACTTTTTCAGTTACCAAAACCTGGATTTTCTGTGTGTGACTGAAAATCCTGTTGGTGAGTCCAGTGCTCCATCTGAGCTTCTACCAGCGGACTCTTATTTTAATTCACCACGGGCTTCGGGGAGAGGGGGAGGCACAGCGACTGTTTACAAACAGGACTACAAATGTAAGCAGTGATTTCTACAGTTGTCATTCCCCAGCTTTGAGTTTTCATCATTTGAGATGAGACACATAAACCCAGTTTTCTGTGCTGTCGTCTACCGGCCCCCCAAATATAATAAGGATTTTATAAGCGACTTCTCTGACTTTTTAGCTGGGATTATAACTAACTATTAACATGTTCTTATTGTTGGAGATTTCAATATACACGTATGTTGTCCTGATAAGCCTCTGGTAAAGAACTTTTTAAGCCTTCTGGACTCTTTTAACCTGGTACTGGCCGTATCCGGCCCTACACATGAGCACGGACACACACTGGACCTGGTCATTTCCTGCGGTCTGCCTGTGACCAACCTGGAAATCTGTGACTCTGTGTTCTCGGATCACCTGCCTGTTTTATTCAGTGTCAGTTTGACACCTATTGCAGTTAAAACTCGCGCTGCTGCTCGGCGCTGTCGGATTATTAACCCTTCCACTGCCACTCAGTTCTCTACTGCTTTTCTTCAGCTCTGTGGATCATCTGACTTCCTCCACTCTGACACAGAAGAGCTCTGGTCCTGGTTCTATTCTTCCTCCCAAACCATCCTGGACTCAGTTGCTCCATTAAAAACCAGGCAGCCAAAGATTAAACCTGAGCCTTGGTTTAATGACTGAACTCGTGCTGTAAGGAAGGAATGTCGCCATGTTGAACGCAGGTGGAAAAAGGATAAATTGCAGGTTACTTTTCAAGTTTTAAAAGACTGTTGGCGTCTCTACCAGAGCACGGTTAAAGAGGCAAAAAGGGAATATTTGGCAAATATCATTTTCTCAAACAGTCATAACCCACGTGTTTTATTTAACACCATTGACTCTGTGCTTAATATCCCACAGAATGCCTCTTTGGAAGCTTCTCCTGATGTGTGTGATGATTTTCTGTGTTTTTTTTATTGAAAAGGTTGGTTGTACCAGGGCTCTCATCACAGCTCCTGACTCTGACCCCTCTGTTTTGGTCCCTTGCTCGGCTGCTTTCAATCAGTTTGAGCCTGTGACTGTCTCACTTTTAGAGGACGTGGTTGGCCACATTAAGCCATCAGGTTCCCCTCGTGATCCTGTCCCTCCATGATTTTTTAAAGATATTTTGTCTAGCATAGGGCAGCCTGTTCTTGCAATTATAAATAGCAGTCTGTCCTCGGGTGTGGTCCCTGCTAGTTTTAAACATGCAGTAGTGCAGCCACTGCTTAAAAAACCTGGCCTTGATCCTATTGTTCTGGCTAATTATTGGCCTATTTTGAAGCTGCCTTTTCTTTCTAAGGTTTTAGAAAAAATTGTGTACTGTCAGCTGAAACAGTTTCTCGATGACAATGGCATTCTGGAGGTTTTTCAGTCAGGTTTTAAAACTCCTCACAGCACAGAATCTGCTTTAATAAAGGTTTTTAATGACATCCTTCTTGCTTGTGATTCTGGTCACCATGTTGTTCTGATTTTACTTGACCTAACTGCTGCCTTTGATACAGTAGACCACGACATTTTAATATCGCGATTACACCACGTTGTAGGTATTGGTGACACTGTTCTTAAATGGTTCAAGTCTTACCTGGAGGAGAGAACATTTTCAGTGAATATTAGAGACTCTGAATCATCTGCTGCTTCAATGCCATATGGTGTCCCGCAGGGCTCAATTCTGGGCCCACTGCTTTTCTCTCTGTATTTACTGCCTCTGGGTTCTGTCCTCAGGAAACATGGGATTTCATTTCATTGTTATGCTGACGATTGCCAGATTTATTTGCCCCTGAAGCAGAAGGATGTCCATTACATCAAACATCTCCTGGCATGTCTAGGTGATTTTAAAGCTTGGTTGGCCTTGAACTTTTAAAATTTTAATGAAAAGAAAACAGAGGTGATGGTGTTTGGACCCAGTGGCTCCTGTGAGTCCTCCTCTGTTGACCTGGGACCCCTGGAGGTTTATTTTAAACCTGTTATTACAGATCTTGGTTTTAAGGTGGACAGTGATTTTAAATTGGACAGCCAAATCAGAGCCATGGTTAAGTCCAGCTTTTATCATTTAAGGCGATTGGCGTCAGTGAAATCTTTTCTTTCCAGGCAGCATTTTGAAACAGTGATCCACGCTTTTATTTCGACTCGACTGGATTACTGTAACTCACTATATCTGGGAGTCAGTCAGTCGCTGCTCTCACGTCTGCAGCTAGTACAGAATGCTGCTGCACGACTGTTGACAGGAACTCGAAAGAGGGAGCATGTGACCCCTGTCCTGGCCTCACTTCACTGCCTGCCTGTATATTTTAGGATTCATTTTAAAATTCTTGTTTGTTTTTAAATCACTGCCTAATCTTGCCCCGGCTTACCTCTCTGAGCTTGTTCACCCATACATACCTTATCGGTCTCTCAGGTCAGCAGATCAGCTGCTCTTGGAGGTACCGAGATCCAGAAGGAAGCTCGGAGAGGACAGGGCTTTCTCTGTCATGGGTCCTAAGTTATGGAACGACTTGCCTTTGCAGGTCAGAGGTCACTGTCCACTTTTAAAGCTTGTCTTAAAACCCATCTATTTTACTTGGCTTTCAACTCCAGGGGGTTCTAGTTTTAAATTGTATGTTGGTTGGTTTGTTTTTAAACTGTAAGAGTTTTTATTTTTTTATGTTTATTTATTTTAATTGTTATGTTGTGTTTTAGTGTACAGCACTTTGTATCAGCTGTGGTTGTTTTAAAGTGCTTTATAAATAAAGTTGGTATGGTATGAAGTGAATATATACTATATTTATGTTTAAGACAGAGATGGGCTGATATGAATTATACTCCGTTTTATCTTTTCCTGCTTTTGGTATGATGAATATTATTGCTCGTTTCCAGGATGGTGGGGTCTTACCCCTTTAAACGAAACCCCATGATTACAGCATTTTAACAGCAAAGATGTTATAGATTTCCTCAAAGTTTTATACCACTCAGCTGGTAATCCGTCTCTGCCTGGCGCCTTGCTTTCCTTCGATTTTGACACGGCTTTATTGACATCTGCTTCTGTTATGTCTGTGGTTATCCATTTATTTTGTTCTGCGCCAATTGAGGGATTATCCAAAGAACCTAGAAACTGATTTATTGATGGAAGCTTGATTAGTTAGGGCTGACTATTTAAATTCCTAAAATGTATTTCAAATGACTTGTGCTTTACACCAGAAGAAATAAATGTCCTGTTGGTAACAGGGTTTTGTTTGTTTTTAAGGATGAATCTGTTCAATTGTTGTATTTTAAGTCGCTGAGCCAATATTTGTTTTTGCTTGAGGTCAATTTTTTTCTGATTTAGTTTAATATATTTGAGTTTAAGTTCCACTTTATTGAGTTTGTTTAATTCTGCTTTTACGATAGCAATTTGCAGAATGAGAATAGGGTCAAAAATAGAAAAAGAATGACTTCCTAAACAAATGACTCATTAGGGAGTCTTGGTTGAAAACAAAAGTCCCCAGATGATGTTTGGGAGGTGGAGGGAGTCTCTCCTATAGGCAATGAGGCTCAATGCACACCCAGCCTTTAAACTGGCTCCCAAAACAATAGTTGTCTATTGTAATCTACCTATTGGAAACAGAAATGCATATTTTGTTAAGATTAACGAAGGCCAGATGTCTGACGGTGTATTTTTATGAAAATATTCGATTCCTAGTTCTTTCACTGGATCCGATCTCTATGATTGCAAATCTTACAACAGGGATGTTAAATACATTTGCGGACGGGTTTTTCTTGGTGAGGAGGCTGCATCATGATGACAGCTGAAACTTAATAAAACTTTCAAGAAACTCCAGCAGGTTGTCTCCCTCTGTGTCTTCAGGAATAACATACACACGGATGTTGTTTCTTATATTTTATCTCTGTTGCTTTTAGTTTGAGACGGCAACTCCGCTCTTTCTCTGGTCTCCTTCATGTTTGCCACGATTTTATTTACAGTAGCTTTCCTTTGACCTCCTCTCTGAAACTGGTTAAATTTCTCTTCATGTCTCTGGAGAAGTTGCCATGAAAGCAACTAAAATCAGAACAAGTGGATAAAATCTCTGTGGTTAGCGCTGATGCTAGCTTGAAGTCCTTCCTGTTTTGGTCGAATACGTCTTCATCAATTTTTCCTTTGGAGACTGTCATTCCTATGTTTTGTGTCCGGTTTGGTGGACAGTTATTTTTTTGGTGTCTTTTCTGTTTTTATTATAAGTTCATGGATGCTAAAAGGTTAATTCAGCTCAAGCGAAGGGGAGTTAGCCAACTGCTTTGGGAGCGCTCATTCAATGTGTCCCCATATTTTAACAAATGTATTAAAAAAAACGTAACGGGATTAATAGAAGAGCGACGTTGTGATGACTTCCTAAGGGTGGGGTGTTGGAAAGAGCAGGACTTTCTTAAAGAGACATAGTCCCAATTTCAAGGGATCATATTTCTTTTAAGTCGTATTTGATTTATACAGCATTTTTTTAAACAACTAGAAGTAACAGAGTTACTTCTAGTTGTTATATAAAATGATACTGTGGCTGGAAACCCATAATACTTCCACTATAAATTAGTTGTTATTTTTGTATAAATGTTTACAAATGTTCAGTGCCTAATGAAATAAATATAAACAATTTATAAAGTAAAACTTAATTTCCTTTCAGTTTCATAGAATTTGAATTTTGCTGAAGTACACTGTAATAGATAATGCCTCTTTCTTGGCTTCTGTTTACGCATCAATAAACGGTTACACATCCTAAAGTGCTGTTTTATCTTTTGCTTATGCGTCCTGCAGGAAAAGAAGAAGAAGTTTGAGAAAGAGAGTGAAAAATATTACTCTCTGCTCGATAAACATCTGAATCTCTCTGCCAAGAAGAAGGAGAGTCAGCTTCAAGAGGTCGGATGTGGCTCAAGTGTTTTGCATTGGTTCGGTATTGAAATGTGAAACTAATAATTACACCGTTGCGGTCATTCCAGTAATCAATCTTCTTTGCTTTTTCCTGAAGGCTGATGACCTTCTTGATAGGGAGCGGGTGAACTTCTATGAATCGTCAGTGGAATACGTATACCAGATCCATCAAGTTCAGGACAGGAAGAAGTTTGACGTTGTGGAGCCGGTGAGTGCTGCCGGCGGTTTCCCACTCTTCCTCTTTGCTACCGCACGCGCAGGGAAGAGGGCCTTTAATTCACCTCGACAGTCGCGCTTTCAGCCACAGTCTGAAAATATGTTTCGTCCTTTGGTTTGATAGGTGCTGGCGTTCCTTCACAGCATTTTAACTCTCAACAACTTGACAGTGGAGATGACTCAGGACTTTATGCCTTATAAGCAGGAGCTGCAGCTCAGCTTGCAGAACGTGAGTGGTGTTGCTGAGGATTGTTGGGGGGATGTAATATCGTCTGACTTGAGCCCTTTCAGTTCTATTCTGTCTTTGTCTGCAGTCTAGAAACCACTATGAGAGCACTTGTGAGGAGTTGGAGGAGCTGATGAAGAGGATGAAGCATCCTTCTCAAATCTCAAAGATGCAGAGCTTCCTGCCGTTGGAGGGTTATTTGTACTGTCAGGAGAAGCGTACGTATTAAAGATGAAGATTGCAGACGTATTGTAAATGCATTTGACTGAATTTGTGTGATAAACGTATAAAGAGTCACATCCAATCTAAATAGTCAGGGATAAAGGCATGGAAATGTTTGACTCAGGGTTAAGTTGTAAAACAATATCCCAAACTCTGAACATTTCCAGAAAGTTTATCAAGTCATCGTACAAAAATGAAAAGCATTTTATGTTACATTAACGGGGCAGTATTGTGTAAAACTGACTTTATATAGCTTTAAATCATGTTATAATGTTATTCCCTCATCAAAAACATACCTGGAGTGTTGCTTTGACTTTTTTCATGCATGTTTAAGAAATCCTTTAATCTCCCGTGGCAACCATTCAGCGGTGCAAAACGCCTGGAGGGACAGAGCGCCCCTTGCAGACTCCTCTGCAGCTCCTCCTCAGAGCAGCAGCTTCTGAGCTCCTCATTACAGAGCAGCCCTCCTCCGAGACTCCCTCACTCTGCTCCTTCAGACTAGCCAGCAGCAATTAGCACCTGGTGGAACTGTGCATCTGCTGAGCTCATTACACAAACTATTTCTCAGTTGGTAAAAATGTTGTTAAGGGGTTAGTAGTGGAGCAGTGTTGTTGAGGATTTCCTGAAGGTGGAGGGTGAGAAAGAGCAGCCTTAGTTTCTTAAAGAGACAGAGGCCCCAATTTCAAGACTTTGGATTACAAAGTCAATTTTCTTTTAAGTTGTGTTTGATATATACAGAAGTTTTATAACAACTGAAGGTAACGCAGTTGCTTGATTGTGCTATGAAATTATACTATGAGGCTGGAAAACACATAATACTGCTCCTTTAAATCTACCCAAACCTGACTTTTAACCTAAACAGACCAAGATGGAGCATTTCTGTCTGCAGGAGGCATGTTCCAAAAAACTTGTAACTGTAACTGTAGTAAAACATAGTTTGTAATTGTAACACGACAAGATGTGAAATCACATATTTTCGAGTTATTTTGTCTCCAAGTCTCAACAGACCTTTTTGTGTCCTTATTTTGTTGTTGTTTTGGTCACACCAGGGGCTTTGGGTGCATCGTGGGTCAAATATTTTTGCAAATATCACAAGGATGGGAGAATGCTGATCATGGTGTCCTGTGAACAGAAGCCTGCAACAAAACAGGTACTATTACCACCAATAACCAGAACGTGGGGCCTTTGTCACCACTTACATTCTTTAAACAACTTACCCCACCGTTGTTGACTCCCATCGTCGACCACTTCTCCAACTTTATCTCTTTTTTTATTCTTTTATTTTCCATGCAGGCCCCAACGATACTCACCCTGAAATCCTGCATCCGCCGCAAGACCGACTCCATAGACAAGCGCTTCTGCTTTGACGTGGAAACCGTGGAGAGGTTAGCGCAAACACAACCTGACGAGGCAACGCGAGAGCCTTGTGGGATAAACAGGTTGAGGCGGCGAGGTGAACAGGTGGCTTACAAGGACAGAGTGTGAAGGCTAAATGGACCGTAGCCCAAACAATCCCTGAGCAATGAGCTGGCGCTGGAAACAGATGGCAAACTGTCTGATTGCAGGGGGAAGGAACACAACAAGCTCATATTTATATAAAAGCACACCATTTGGAACAAAATGCATTTTAATAACTGCTTGAACTACGAGCTTCTCTGTCACCTTGCTGGCCTTTCTGGTCTTGAAATGGATGGAAACACTCGAATGTCGTCTGTGCTGTTTAGAGGGGTTTTATTGAGCTTGAATTCTGCATTGAGAGTGACTCTGATTCGAACATATCTGGTAGTTTGGCTGTTTGGTAAACTCAAGATGGCAGTGCTGTGTAATGAAATGCTCCTGGAGTTAAAGCAGACATTCAGCTTAATAGAAATGGATACAATAAAATACATATTTAACGCAGATTAGTTGTTTTAGCGACTTTGATACTTAACATTTCCCATGTATAAAAGATTTGACATTTATTTCACTCTGAAAGTTGATTGCGACTTAAATTTATTCATAGGGTTTTGCCAGAGGAAGCTTTCATCTCGTTGCACAGTTGTCTTTGTTAACAATTGATTCACATCCCCATGAGCTGCAAAATCTGGCACTCGGCGGCGTTTTCTGCACGACGACAATTGCAGCAATGTGTTTTTATTTTTTATTTTTTATTATTACTTTATGCTTACTTACTTTTATCTCGTTTAGCTTCCAGGATGTTGTCAGATACATCAAAGACGCTCCCTCCCGGGGTGTTCTTATCGTTTTTTTTCCTTTTTCCATCTACTCCACTTGGCTTTAAAGATATGAGTCTGATGTGTGAATTTAATCAAACTGGCTACTGTTGAAGAGTGCGTCGTTTCAGCTGAATAATTAAACTGCAACCTTTGCCTTCCTAATGGCTCTTGTTACCGTTTCCACAGAAACGCACCCGTCACTTTCCAGGCCCTTTCGGAGGGGGACAGGAAGTTGTGGATGGAGGCCATGGATGGGAAAGAGCCTGTGAGTTTGTGTTGCTCATTTAGAAATGGTCTTCTTTGACTTTGATAAAAAAAAAAAGAAATTGCTTTGCTTGGCAATGATTTTTAAAGTTAAATTTGTTATAACTTTTTCTCAGCTCTACACATGCTCACAAGAATGCGCACAGGTTCAAATACAAACCCTGATAAAATATTTGACTTGATGTTAATTGGACCACATGCTTTTAAAAGCAAACGGATCATGATTACCCCCTTTTTTATCATTCTTTTCACTCTTTCCCCCTTTCGAAATTTCCCCACCGCTTTTGTATCTACCACTAAAAATATACAGTTGTGGTCTTTGAAGGTAATGAAAGTCTATTCAACAGACCGTTTGTTGTTGGTATGCAGAAGTTGCATGCATTGAACATAAAATATGAAATCCTGCTAAATATTGTGCCCAGATAGACCTTTGAAATTGTGATGACAATTGTGATTTAATGCATTTGCTCAACTTTACTTCCTTTGAAGTCGGATAGCTTAATATTTGTCGGTTCTGACCAGACAACTTTGTCCCAGGAGGTGATGGGCCTGTCCATGCGGGCAGATGTAAAGATCAGTTGAGCATTAAAGTTGTTGATTTTGAAGCAGGAATTTATTGTTAGCTGGCTTGAGCATTTGTGGCTCCTAAGTTGATCCTAAACATCCCAACTAATTGCCTTTTTTCTTAAGATTACAGTTTGGCTCAGATGATTTGAAACTTGGATATAATGTGGTGTGTTCCAGTATGAAAATGTTCCCAAACAAACATAAAAAATGGTTTCGAAATCGTTATTTTAGGTTTTTGTAATAGTCTTTCCAAAACCCCGAAATCAACCCTACTAAGAATTTATGCACCACTTTTAAAAGCCAAGTCTGCCCTGGGAAACAAACCAGTTTCAGTGAACTCTGCTAATTCTAAAAGCACATGTTTGAGGCGAAAATCTCAAAGGGACATCAAATTAAATATTAATGGAGTTGCGTGTTTTTATTTTTACCTGTATGGATAATTTTGAACATGTGTTGATAGCAGAAAATCCACAATGTAAGCAAACATTTTTTTTCTTCCCCAAATTCTTGTTTTTCAATCCACTGATGTTGATTTGTTGTGTGCTTTTATATCCATAGAACAACTTGATCCATAAAAGCCCAACAACAATGTGACATCATTCAGTTTGGAGGTAGCATATCTGCAACCAAAACTCAATTTTGAAAAAGCTTTTTGCACCACTGATTATTTTTGAGGATGTTTAAAATGCATCTAATTAAATGTAGTTTGCAAAAAAACAAAAACAAAAAAAACTGGAGCTGAGAAACAACCAGCTGAGAAAAATCCTGTTTAAATGATGTTCAATTATTTGTGTAGGTGTAAAACAGCATGACGACTGGCAGCTTAACATTAACTGGCATTTAACTGCTTAACTGGCATTTATGAGGCACTGGGTTCTGTACAAGATACATCTGAGGTATCATGATGCTTTCAGCGCACAACAAGGTATTTGTGTGCAGGTTGGTTGGCTGCAGCCTCAAATGACTTTAAACCAAATAGGGTTTGGTGTTGATGGAGCAAATTCTGCAGAAAATACATCTGTTCTGCATCTTGGGGAAAGGAAAAAAAGATCCTACTCACTACAGAGGATTTTCTTTCGTTTTGCGCCTCTTGATGAATGTCGCATCTTAACCAATTCAGTCTATTATTTGCTTGTGGTTGACAAAGACAAATAAAGGATGTGAAAATGACACGTGGCACACATTTTAGTGCCCTTTTGCTGCGCCACTTCCCCGTCAGAGTCATCATATTTTTTTTAAAGCCTACTCTTGCAGTTTACACTGACGGGTAAATTCCCTGCACGCCAAAGCCGACTTTGTTCATTAAGCACTTTTAAAAACATCAAACACAAAACATGAAAATGCAAAAGAAGAGAAACAAAAACATGAGCAAAACAGAATAAAATGCAACTAGTGGTTTCGGTAGAAATACGCAATGCATGAGTCATATAAAACAATAAAATCAAAATACCAATGACTTCTTATACCGGGTTAAAAGCTAAACTGAAGACATTGTTTTTCACTACAGATTTAAAAATGAAGAGGCTGTTAAAAATTTGTGAACTTCAAACAGCAAAAGCCCTGGTGCTTCAGCACTTTCCACCTAAGTTCAGCAAAATCTGCTCAGCTGGTCTGTGCGACCGAGAAAGGCAGTACGAGGGCGGTTGTCCAGATTGGTACTGAGGGGTAAGACCATTCAAATATTTCCCAACAAAAACTTTTTAAATGAAGTCTAAAGTAGACGGGCAGCCTGTGTAATGAAAATAAAACGGGAACTCCTCCGTGTTCCAGTCTAAATCTTTGCGGTAGCATTTTGTGCCCACTGAAGGAATGCCAAGGAAGGCAGCTTAACACCAACAAACAAATCATTCCAGTAATCCAGTCGAGTTGTAATTAAAGCATGGCTTTCTCTTTCAAAGTCATGTTTTGACATCGGTTTTATTTTGGCCAGGTGCCTCAGCTGAACGAGATGGATCACACCCCTGCACTTTTCTGACCACTCAGCTTGAAATCGCTGTCCATTTTAAAACCTAAATTAGACAGTTGGTGTTTTATAGTGTACCACAGTGCCCATGGTCACTGGGAAAGACCAAAAGTCAACATCGAGAAGTCATCCATTTGTTTCAGGAGCGCATAAATCTTGGTATCTTTTGTAAAGCAGTGAGAAGTAATGTCATGCTTTCTAAGATCAGCTAAGAAAAAAAAAAGTAGAAGTCCAAGAATTGAACCCTGTGGGGCTCCACATGATAGTGGAATGGAGGATGCTCTAAAATGATTTAGGTTAGCATAAAAAGACAGCCCAGAGCTAAAAATTAGCTCTCATTTAGGTTACAAATATCTCCACGGTGTCGTAAACACAATATTCAGATATTGTGATCTGCTATCTTGAAAGAGGCGCTGAATCTTGGAGAATCAGGACCACATGGTCCCCTGAAAATGTATCCAGAAGGATTTCATTTAAGATGCTGAACAAAGCAAAGACTGAGCTGCAAAGTGATTTAAAACCTGACTGAAAGCTCCCAGAACTTCATTTTCTTTTAAAACGCTTTCGCAGTTGGACGTAAATAATGGTCGCCAGAATTGTGTCTTTCACATTACAATGTCCTGAATGAGAGGCGAGATACAGTGGGGCAAAAAAAAAAAAGTATTTATTCAGCCACTGATTGGGGAAGTTCTCCTGCTTAGAAAGATGAGAGGTCAGTAATTTTCATCATAGGTACACTTTAATAATAAGAGACAAAATGGGACATAAAAAATTCCAGGAAATCACATATTAGGATTTTTAAAGAATTTCTTTGTAAATTATGGTGGAAGATAAGTATTGGGTCACCCACAAACAAGCACACATCTGTGATTTCTTCTTTAAGAAGCTCTTCCATCCTCCACCCATTATCTGTATAAAAGACACCTGTCCACAACCTCATGCAGTCACACTCCAAACTGAGCCAAGACCAAAGAGCCACCAGGAAGAAAACTGCAGATTTGCACCAGGCTGGGAAGAATGACTCTACAGTAAGCAAGCAGGTTGATGTGAATGAGCGATGAACAGGGCAGTGCATCGGGAAATTTCAAGCCAAAACCTCCTCCCATCAGTGAGAGCATTGAAGGTGGAACAGGCTTTGTCTTCCGGCATGACAATGATCCCCAAACGCACTAGTCGGACAACAGCGGAGTGGCTCCGTTAAAAAGCACTTCAAGGTCCTGAAGTGGATTACCCAGCTTCTAGACCTCAACCCCATAGAAAATGTTTGTAAGGAGTTGAAAGTTTGCCATCAACAAGCCCAAAGCATCACTGCCCTACAGGAGAGCTGCAAGGTGGAATGGGCCAAAATACAATCAGGAAATGTTTGACCATTGCCAACAAAGGTTATGTTGCAAAGTATTGTTGAGCGTTTTTTATTGACCAAGTACTTATTTTCCACCATAATGCACAAATAAATTCTTTAAAAATGCTACAATGTTTTCTTTGATTTCTGTTTTATAATTTTTATTCTTTTAATTTTTGGCTCTCATAGTTGAAGTGAACCTGTAGTGAAAATTACTGACCTCTCGTTAAGAAGGTGAACTTGCACAATCAGTGTCTGACTGGATACTTTTTTGTCCCACTGTGAGGAATCTAGAAGCACAGCTGTGGTAGTAAATGTTCATCTAAAGACAGATTTCAGTATTTTAACACTATGGATTGGCATTTTTATTTAATATTTGAAACTGCAGATTCTTTAATGGAGGTCATTTTTAATTAAACTAAAATACATTTCTTTGTAAAGTATCAAGTTTTATATATTTTTTTTCAGTACTTTACACTGCTTTTTATTGGGATTTACATGAGAGATCAACACAAAGTAACACACTTGTGAACTGGAAGAATATGTTGTGGTTTTCAAAAATATTCGTGGATAAAAATCTGAAAAGTGTGGCATTAGTTTGTTTTCTGTCCTACTTCAGAAATACACTAATAAGCAAACAGGCACTGGAGTGTAATTTAATCTTAATGTATATATCAGGATTAATACATTAAAGTTTTTACTGGTCTACACACTAACATCTTAAGCGAATAAAGTGACAAGTCACAGATAAAGGATAAAATATTTTTGGACACTTTAATTAGGATGAAACAACTGAAGTGCAAAATATTTTTATTTTCATTGTATTTTTTTATGTTTTGCTTTTTTAAGACTTTATAGTTGGTGCTTAGATATTAATAATGACTTCCAATGGTACAACTTTTTCTGTAAATTTTAAACATTTTTTTAACTTGGTAACATGAAGGGCTGCTGGATGATCGCCCTACGATCTCTACCATTAAGTTTAGCAAGTTTTCAGGGAAAAGCCCGGTACATTTAATGTAAAAACCAGAATTTTCCTCTAACCTCACAGTTTTGTGGTACTTTTTCATTTTTGCTCAATCGCATAAATCCCAAACAAATTCTTTGAAGTTTGTCGGAACGTAACACAACGTGAAAAAGTTCATTACTAAAATTTTTTGCAGGATGCATCAAGGCATATATGTACATGATATCTGATTTTTATTTAATAAAAAAAACATGCATCAGTGTTCCTGCTTGTTAATGCATTCATAGATTTGGAATTCATTTAATGATCTGGATTTTCCTTTTTTTTTTCCTGTTTTTTCAGAAACATGCAAAAACTGAACATATCACTTTTCTCTTTGGCTAATTTCTGTTGTTCCACTCTCCAAAAACGAGTCTAATAATGAATGCGTGTAGCTGCAGATAACTTGATGCCTCCTATTTCCAGACGTCTCTGGTAGACCCAAACTGGCCCTCGTTTCTGTTCTGCTGTGAGTGTTAAAACAGCCATAAATCACAGTTGACCACTAGACTGATGCATTACAGTTTCGATGAATGTTTTGGCAACATTTTGCGCCTTTCACGGCCAAGACATCGACATGCCTGATCTCACATCCCAAAATAAAAAGTTATTCCCCATTAAAAAACTTTTTTTTAAGTGTTTGGCAGTCAAGGGGAAAGAAATCCCTGCATGTACTTCTCCAGAGTCTCTTAAGCGACTGGATATGTTGGCAATTTTCTTGTTTGGCACAGAAAGGAAATCAATCATTCAAAATGCTGGAAAATGGACTTTCGCTTTTAACTCTTAGTAATTATTCACTCTGGCATCCCCATTATTATTGTTTTTTTTTTTGTTTTTTTTCTTCCCATATGTTAGATTTTAGTACTGATGCAGAATGTAACTCTGTGGGAATACCATAACACAGCATGCTGGAAGTCAGCAGCCTCTGAATCAATTGTCGGGTGTGACTACCATATTTTTTCCCTCCAACTACTACCTGCTGCTTCGCGGTCATTGAACAAGACTCTCTCAGCATCTCCCGCTGCTCTGTACTTAGCCCTTAGCCTCATGGCTTTAATGGCTGTCAGAGCCATGAGGAGGAGGAGTAGCACGCTGTTTCAGGAAGAGAATCAGATTGAAGCATTGATATAAAGACCAGCACGTTTGATAAGGTCTGATCTCACGGTCAGAAGTTCTAAGTCTGACTTGCTGGCAGCTGTACCTGCAGTACCGGAGCCAAATTTACCCAAAGATTGAATGCATCGTTCTTTTTCTGCTCCTCGTTGTCGTTCTATGCTATAAAACCGTTAACTGAAACCAGAAAATGGCGCTCATCACCTCGTAATTCATCCCGAAGGTCTGTCGCTGTGCATAGGAAGCTGAATCCCATGGATTTGTTGCCTTGAACCATAAGTTTTTTTCTTTCTTTCTTTCTTTTTTCCTCCTCTTTCGCTTAAAAAATGGATGCAGTCATTAATCACAGTGGTGGATTTTTCCACATGCTCCACAGTCTTCAATTTCTTTTTACATTTGCTATTTTCATTTCAGATTTATCACTCCCCCATTCACAAGCAAGCAGAAAGTAAGTCAGTCATCACTATCCCCCCGAGCCTGAAGTTGTGATAAAATATTCAGTTTTTCTGTGGAAAGGTCTCATTTCTGTGGGGGGGTATTTTTCTTTTTTTGTTGTTGTTGTTGTTTGCTTTCCTGCAGTGGAACTAAATGAAACTGGATTCAAGTTTGTGCGAAAGTGCTTCAACTACATTGAAACTAAAGGTAAGTTTTTTACTGTCCGTGTTCTTGTTGGTTTCTTACTCGCCTGTTGGGGGCGTAGTTGAGTCGTCTGTTGGCATCACTCCTTGGGATTGCTGTGAAGGGGAGCTATCGCTCATCACAGCGCCGTTAAAAGGCTCATATGAAACCTGCTTCAGGTTGGAAAGCTCTTCCCTCGGCACATCCAGGCTTCCTACGCAGTCTGGAAAAGTCTCAAATTTTATTACAGAGTTTTCCGGATCTGGATCAGAATGAAAAAAGAAAATAATAGTGTATCAAAATACTTTACTCCCCGTCCCGCTGTCTAAATGTCCTTGATACCTTGTATCATTCCTTCTTTCTGTCTTTATTTCTCCTTCTTTCTTTCCTTTGTTGTGCCCTTCGTTATGCAGCCATTCAGTCTTTCCTTTCTGCCTCGGCTCTTCCTCATGCCCTTCTTTAGTTGGTTGTCTTTGGTCTGTCTCATGTTGTCCTTTCTTTGCCTTCTACCTTCACAATGTCCTTCCTCCATTTAGTCCTTGTNTTTTAAATTGTATGTTGGTTGGTTTGTTTTTAAACTGTAAGAGTTTTTATTTTTTTATGTTTATTTATTTTAATTGTTATGTTGTGTTTTAGTGTACAGCACTTTGTATCAGCTGTGGTTGTTTTAAAGTGCTTTATAAATAAGGTTGGTATGGTATGAAGTGAATATAATATATTTATGTTTAAGACAGAGATGGGCTGATATGACTTGTACTCCATTTTATCTTTTCCTGCTTTTGGTATGATGAATATTATTGCTCGTTTCCAGGATGGGGAGGTCTTGCCCCTTTAAACGAAACCCCATGATTACAGCATTTTAACAGCAAAGATGTTATAGATTTCCTCAAAGTTTTATACCACTCAGCTGGTAATCCGTCTCTGCCTGGCGCCTTGCTTTCCTTCGATTTTGACACGGCTTTATTGACATCTGCTTCTGTTATGTCTGTGGTTATCCATTTATTTTGTTCTGCGCCAATTGAGGGATTATCCAAAGAACCTAGAAACTGATTTATTGATGGAAGCTTGATTAGTTAGGGCTGACTATTTAAATTCCTAAAATGTATTTCAAATGACTTGTGCTTTACACCAGAAGAAATAAATGTCCTGTTGGTAACAGGGTTTTGTTTGTTTTTAAGGATGAATCTGTTCAATTGTTGTATTTTAAGTCGCTGAGCCAATATTTGTTTTTGCTTGAGGTCAATTTTTTTCTGATTTAGTTTAATATATTTGAGTTTAAGTTCCACTTTATTGAGTTTGTTTAATTCTGCTTTTACGATAGCAATTTGCAGAATGAGAATAGAAAAAGAATGAGTTCCTAAACAAATGACTCATTAGGGAGTCTTGGTTGAAAACAAAAGTCCCCAGATGATGTTTGGGAGGTGGAGGGAGTCTCTCCTATAGGCAATGAGGCTCAATGCACACCCAGCCTTTAAACTGGCTCCCAAAACAATAGTTGTCTATTGTAATCTACCTATTGGAAACAGAAATGCCTATTTTGTTAAGATTAACAAAGGCCAGATGTCTGACGGTGTATTTTTATGAAAATATTCGATTCCTAGTTCTTTCACTGGATCCGATCTCTATGATTGCAAATCTTACAACAGGGATGTTAAATACATTTGCGGACGGGTTTTTCTTGGTGAGGAGGCTGCATCATGATGACAGCTGAAACTTAATAAAACTTTCAAGAAACTCCAGCAGGTTGTCTCCCTCTGTGTCTTCAGGAATAACATACACACGGATGTTGTTTCTTATATTTTATCTCTGTTGCTTTTAGTTTGAGACGGCAACTCCGCTCTTTCTCTGGTCTCCTTCATGTTTGCCACGATTTTATTTACAGTAGCTTTCCTTTGACCTCCTCTCTGAAACTGGTTAAATTTCTCTTCATGTCTCTGGAGAAGTTGCCATGAAAGCAACTAAAATCAGTACAAGTGGATAAAATCTCTGTGGTTAGCGCTGATGCTAGCTTGAAGTCCTTCCTGTTTTGGTCGAATACGTCTTCATCAATTTTTCCTTTGGAGACTGTCATTCCTATGTTTTGTGTCCGGTTTGGTGGACAGTTATTTTTTTGGTGTCTTTTCTGTTTTTATTATAAGTTCATGGATGCTAAAAGGTTAATTCAGCTCAAGCGAAGGGGAGTTAGCCAACTGCTTTGGGAGCGCTCATTCAATGTGTCCCCATATTTTAACAAATGTATTAAAAAAAACGTAACGGGATTAATAGAAGAGCGACGTTGTGATGACTTCCTAAGGGTGGGGTGTTGGAAAGAGCAGGACTTTCTTAAAGAGACATAGTCCCAATTTCAAGGGATCATATTTCTTTTAAGTCGTATTTGATTTATACAGCATTTTTTTAAACAACTAGAAGTAACAGAGTTACTTGATTGTGTTATATAAAATGATACTGTCGCTGGAAACCCATAATACTTCCACTATAAATGTATTGTTTTTTTTGTATAAATGTTTACAAATGTTCAGTGCCTAATAAAATGAATATAAACAATTTATAAAGTAAAACTTAGTTTCCTTTCAGTTTCATAGAATTTGAATTTTGCTGAAGTACACTGTAATAGATAATGCCTCTTTCTTGGCTTCTGTTTACGCATCAATAAACGGTTACACATCCTAAAGTGCTGTTTTATCTTTTGCTTATGCGTCCTGCAGGAAAAGAAGAAGAAGTTTGAGAAAGAGAGTGAAAAATATTACTCTCTGCTCGATAAACATCTGAATCTCTCTGCCAAGAAGAAGGAGAGTCAGCTTCAAGAGGTCGGATGTGGCTCAAGTGTTTTGCATTGGTTCGGTATTGAAATGTGAAACTAATAATTACACCGTTGCGGTCATTCCAGTAATCAATCTTCTTTGCTTTTTCCTGAAGGCTGATGACCTTCTTGATAGGGAGCGGGTGAACTTCTATGAATCGTCAGTGGAATACGTATACCAGATCCATCAAGTTCAGGACAGGAAGAAGTTTGACGTTGTGGAGCCGGTGAGTGCTGCCGGCGGTTTCCCACTCTTCCTCTTTGCTACCGCACGCGCAGGGAAGAGGGCCTTTAATTCACCTCGACAGTCGCGCTTTCAGCCACAGTCTGAAAATATGTTTCGTCCTTTGGTTTGATAGGTGCTGGCGTTCCTTCACAGCATTTTAACTCTCAACAACTTGACAGTGGAGATGACTCAGGACTTTATGCCTTATAAGCAGGAGCTGCAGCTCAGCTTGCAGAACGTGAGTGGTGTTGCTGAGGATTGTTGGGGGGATGTAATATCGTCTGACTTGAGCCCTTTCAGTTCTATTCTGTCTTTGTCTGCAGTCTAGAAACCACTATGAGAGCACTTGTGAGGAGTTGGAGGAGCTGATGAAGAGGATGAAGCATCCTTCTCAAATCTCAAAGATGCAGAGCTTCCTGCCGTTGGAGGGTTATTTGTACTGTCAGGAGAAGCGTACGTATTAAAGATGAAGATTGCAGACGTATTGTAAATGCATTTGACTGAATTTGTGTGATAAACGTATAAAGAGTCACATCCAATCTAAATAGTCAGGGATAAAGGCATGGAAATGTTTGACTCAGGGTTAAGTTGTAAAACAATATCCCAAACTCTGAACATTTCCAGAAAGTTTATCAAGTCATCGTACAAAAATGAAAAGCATTTTATGTTACATTAACGGGGCAGTATTGTGTAAAACTGACTTTATTTAGCTTTAAATCATGTTATAATGTTATTCCCTCATCAAAAACATACCTGGAGTGTTGCTTTGACTTTTTTCATGCATGTTTAAGAAATCCTTTAATCTCCCGTGGCAACCATTCAGCGGTGCAAAACGCCTGGAGGGACAGAGCGCCCCTTGCAGACTCCTCTGCAGCTCCTCCTCAGAGCAGCAGCTTCCAAGCTTCTGAGCTCCTCATTACAGAGCAGCCCTCCTCCGAGACTCCCTCACTCTGCTCCTTCAGACTAGCCAGCAGCAATTAGCACCTGGTGGAACTGTGCATCTGCTGAGCTCATTACACAAACTACTTCTCAGTTGGTAAAAATGTTGTTAAGGGGTTAGTAGTGGAGCAGTGTTGTTGAGGATTTCCTGAAGGCGGAGGGTGAGAAAGAGCAGCCTTAGTTTCTTAAAGAGACAGAGGCCCCAATTTCAAGACTTTGGATTACAAAGTCAATTTTCTTTTAAGTTGTGTTTGATATATACAGAAGTTTTATAACAACTGAAGGTAACGTAGTTGCTTGATTGTGCTATGAAATTATACTATGAGGCTGGAAAGCACATAATACTGCTCCTTTAAATCTACCCAAACCTGACTTTTAACCTAAACAGACCAAGATGGAGCATTTCTGTCTGCAGGAGGCATGTTCCAAAAAACTTGTAACTGTAATTGTAGTAAATTACAGTTTGTAATTGTAACACGACAAAATGTGAAATCACATATTTTCGAGTTATTTTGTCTCCAAGTCTCAACAGACCTTTTTGTGTCTTTTTTTTGTTGTTGTTGTTTTGGTCACACCAGGGGCTTTGGGTGCATCGTGGGTCAAATATTTTTGCAAATATCACAAGGATGGGAGAATGCTGATCATGGTGTCCTGTGAACAGAAGCCTGCAACAAAGCAGGTACTATTACCACCAATAACCAGAACGTGGGGCCTTTGTCGCCACTTACATTCTTTAAACAACTTACCCTACCGTTGTTGACTCCCATCGTCGACCACTTCTCCAACTTTATCTCTTTTTTTATTCTTTTATTTTCCATGCAGGCCCCAACGATACTCACCCTGAAATCCTGCATCCGCCGCAAGACCGACTCCATAGACAAGCGCTTCTGCTTTGACGTGGAAACCGTGGAGAGGTTAGCGCAAACACAACCTGACGAGGCAACGCGAGAGCCTTGTGGGATAAACAGGTTGAGGCGGCGAGGTGAACAGGTGGCTTACAAGGACAGAGTGTGAAGGCTAAATGGACCGTAGCCCAAACAATCCCTGAGCAATGAGCTGGCGCTGGAAACAGATGGCAAACTGTCTGATTGCAGGGGGAAGGAACACAACAAGCTCATATTTATATAAAAGCACACCATTTGGAACAAAATGCATTTTAATAACTGCTTGAACTACGAGCTTCTCTGTCACCTTGCTGGCCTTTCTGGTCTTGAAATGGATGGAAACACTCGAATGTCGTCTGTGCTGTTTAGAGGGGTTTTATTGAGCTTGAATTCTGCATTGAGAGTGACTCTGATTCGAACATATCTGGTAGTTTGGCTGTTTGGTAAACTCAAGATGGCAGTGCTGTGTAATGAAATGCTCCTGGAGTTAAAGCAGACATTCAGCTTAATAGAAATGGATACAATAAAATACATATTTAACGCAGATTAGTTGTTTTAGCGACTTTGATACTTAACATTTCCCATGTATAAAAGATTTGACATTTATTTCACTCTGAAAGTTGATTGCGACTTAAATTTATTCATAGGGTTTTGCCAGAGGAAGCTTTCATCTCGTTGCACAGTTGTCTTTGTTAACAATTGATTCACATCCCCATGAGCTGCAAAATCTGGCACTCGGCGGCGTTTTCTGCACGACGACAATTGCAGCAATGTGTTTTTATTTTTTATTTTTTATTATTACTTTATGCTTACTTACTTTTATCTCGTTTAGCTTCCAGGATGTTGTCAGATACATCAAAGACGCTCCCTCCCGGGGTGTTCTTATCGTTTTTTTTCCTTTTTCCATCTACTCCACTTGGCTTTAAAGATATGAGTCTGATGTGTGAATTTAATCAAACTGGCTACTGTTGAAGAGTGCGTCGTTTCAGCTGAATAATTAAACTGCAACCTTTGCCTTCCTAATGGCTCTTGTTACCGTTTCCACAGAAACGCACCCGTCACTTTCCAGGCCCTTTCGGAGGGGGACAGGAAGTTGTGGATGGAGGCCATGGATGGGAAAGAGCCTGTGAGTTTGTGTTGCTCATTTAGAAATGGTCTTCTTTGACTTTGATAAAAAAAAAAAGAAATTGCTTTGCTTGGCAATGATTTTTAAAGTTAAATTTGTTATAACTTTTTCTCAGCTCTACACATGCTCACAAGAATGCGCACAGGTTCAAATACAAACCCTGATAAAATATTTGACTTGATGTTAATTGGACCACATGCTTTTAAAAGCAAACGGATCATGATTACCCCCTTTTTTATCATTCTTTTCACTCTTTCCCCCTTTCGAAATTTCCCCACCGCTTTTGTATCTACCACTAAAAATATACAGTTGTGGTCTTTGAAGGTAATGAAAGTCCATTCAACAGACCGTTTGTTGTTGGTATGCAGAAGTTGCATGCATTGAACATAAAATATGAAATCCTGCTAAATATTGTGTCCAGATAGATCTTTGAAATTGTGATGACAATTGTGATTTAATGCATTTGCTCAACTTTACTTCCTTTGAAGTCAGATAGCTTAATATTTGTCGGTTCTGACCAGACAACTTTGTCCCAGGAGGCGATGGGCCTGTCCATGCGGGCAGATGTAAAGATCAGTTGAGCATTAAAGTTGTTGATTTTGAAGCAGGAATTTATTGTTAGCTGGCTTGAGCATTTGTGGCTCCTAAGTTGATCCTAAACATCCCAACTAATTGCCTTTTTTCTTAAGATTACAGTTTGGCTCAGATGATTTGAAACTTGGATATAATGTGGTGTGTTCCAGTATGAAAATGTTCCCAAACAAACATAAAAAATGGTTTCGAAATCGTTATTTTAGGTTTTTGTAATAGTCTTTCCAAAACCCCGAAATCAACCCTACTAAGAATTTATGCACCACTTTTAAAAGCCAAGTCTGCCCTGGGAAACAAACCAGTTTCAGTGAACTCTGCTAATTCTAAAAGCACATGTTTGAGGCGAAAATCTCAAAGGGACATCAAATTAAATATTAATGGAGTTGCGTGTTTTTATTTTTACCTGTATGGATAATTTTGAACATGTGTTGATAGCAGAAAATCCACAATGTAAGCAAACATTTTTTTTCTTCCCCAAATTCTTGTTTTTCAATCCACTGATGTTGATTTGTTGTGTGCTTTTATATCCATAGAACAACTTGATCCATAAAAGCCCAACAACAATGTGACATCATTCAGTTTGGAGGTAGCATATCTGCAACCAAAACTCAATTTTGAAAAAGCTTTTTGCACCACTGATTATTTTTGAGGATGTTTAAAATGCATCTAATTAAATGTAGTTTGCAAAAAAACAAAAACAAAAAAAACTGGAGCTGAGAAACAACCAGCTGAGAAAAATCCTGTTTAAATGATGTTCAATTATTTGTGTAGGTGTAAAACAGCATGACGACTGGCAGCTTAACATTAACTGGCATTTAACTGCTTAACTGGCATTTATGAGGCACTGGGTTCTGTACAAGATACATCTGAGGTATCATGATGCTTTCAGCGCACAACAAGGTATTTGTGTGCAGGTTGGTTGGCTGCAGCCTCAAATGACTTTAAACCAAATAGGGTTTGGTGTTGATGGAGCAAATTCTGCAGAAAATACATCTGTTCTGCATCTTGGGGAAAGGAAAAAAAGATCCTACTCACTACAGAGGATTTTCTTTCGTTTTGCGCCTCTTGATGAATGTCGCATCTTAACCAATTCAGTCTATTATTTGCTTGTGGTTGACAAAGACAAATAAAGGATGTGAAAATGACACGTGGCACACATTTTAGTGCCCTTTTGCTGCGCCACTTCCCCGTCAGAGTCATCATATTTTTTTTAAAGCCTACTCTTGCAGTTTACACTGACGGGTAAATTCCCTGCACGCCAAAGCCGACTTTGTTCATTAAGCACTTTTAAAAACATCAAACACAAAACATGAAAATGCAAAAGAAGAGAAACAAAAACATGAGCAAAACAGAATAAAATGCAACTAGTGGTTTCGGTAGAAATACGCAATGCATGAGTCATATAAAACAATAAAATCAAAATACCAATGACTTCTTATACCGGGTTAAAAGCTAAACTGAAGACATTGTTTTTCACTACAGATTTAAAAATGAAGAGGCTGTTAAAAATTTGTGAACTTCAAACAGCAAAAGCCCTGGTGCTTCAGCACTTTCCACCTAAGTTCAGCAAAATCTGCTCAGCTGGTCTGTGCGACCGAGAAAGGCAGTACGAGGGCGGTTGTCCAGATTGGTACTGAGGGGTAAGACCATTCAAATATTTCCCAACAAAAACTTTTTAAATGAAGTCTAAAGTAGACGGGCAGCCTGTGTAATGAAAATAAAACGGGAACTCCTCCGTGTTCCAGTCTAAATCTTTGCGGTAGCATTTTGTGCCCACTGAAGGAATGCCAAGGAAGGCAGCTTAACACCAACAAACAAATCATTCCAGTAATCCAGTCGAGTTGTAATTAAAGCATGGCTTTCTCTTTCAAAGTCATGTTTTGACATCGGTTTTATTTTGGCCAGGTGCCTCAGCTGAACGAGATGGATCACACCCCTGCACTTTTCTGACCACTCAGCTTGAAATCGCTGTCCATTTTAAAACCTAAATTAGACAGTTGGTGTTTTATAGTGTACCACAGTGCCCATGGTCACTGGGAAAGACCAAAAGTCAACATCGAGAAGTCATCCATTTGTTTCAGGAGCGCATAAATCTTGGTATCTTTTGTAAAGCAGTGAGAAGTAATGTCATGCTTTCTAAGATCAGCTAAGAAAAAAAAAAGTAGAAGTCCAAGAATTGAACCCTGTGGGGCTCCACATGATAGTGGAATGGAGGATGCTCTAAAATGATTTAGGTTAGCATAAAAAGACAGCCCAGAGCTAAAAATTAGTTCTCATTTAGGTTACAAATATCTCCACGGTGTCGTAAACACAATATTCAGATATTGTGATCTACTATCTTGAAAGAGGCGATGAATCTTGGAGAATCAGGACCACATGGTCCCCTGAAAATGTATCCAGAAGGATTTCATTTAAGATGCTGAACAAAGCAAAGACTGAGCTGCAAAGTGATTTAAAACCTGACTGAAAGCTCCCAGAACTTCATTTTCTTTTAAAACGCTTTCGCAGTTGGACGTAAATAATGGTCGCCAGAATTGTGTCTTTCACATTACAATGTCCTGAATGAGAGGCGAGATACAGTGGGGCAAAAAAAAAAAAGTATTTATTCAGCCACTGATTGGGGAAGTTCTCCTGCTTAGAAAGATGAGAGGTCAGTAATTTTCATCATAGGTACACTTTAATAATAAGAGACAAAACGGGACATAAAAAATTCCAGGAAATCACATTTTAGGATTTTTAAAGAATTTCTTTGTAAATTATGGTGGAAGATAAGTATTGGGTCGCCCACAAACAAGCACACATCTGTGTTTTCTTCTTTAAGAAGCTCTTCCATCCTCCACTCATTATCTGTATAAAAGACACCTGTCCACAACCTCATGCAGTCACACTCCAAACTGAGCCAAGACCAAAGAGCCACCAGGAAGAAAACTGCAGATTTGCACCAGGCTGGGAAGAATGACTCTACAGTAAGCAAGCAGGTTGATGTGAATGAGCGATGAACAGGGCAGTGCATCGGGAAATTTCAAGCCAAAACCTCCTCCCATCAGTGAGAGCATTGAAGGTGGAACAGGCTTTGTCTTCCGGCATGACAATGATCCCCAAACGCACTAGTCGGACAACAGCGGAGTGGCTCCGTTAAAAAGCACTTCAAGGTCCTGAAGTGGATTACCCAGCTTCTAGACCTCAACCCCATAGAAAATGTTTGTAAGGAGTTGAAAGTTTGCCATCAACAAGCCCAAAGCATCACTGCCCTACAGGAGAGCTGCAAGGTGGAATGGGCCAAAATACAATCAGGAAATGTTTGACCATTGCCAACAAAGGTTATGTTGCAAAGTATTGTTGAGCGTTTTTTATTGACCAAGTACTTATTTTCCACCATAATGCACAAATAAATTCTTTAAAAATGCTACAATGTTTTCTTTGATTTCTGTTTTATAATTTTTATTCTTTTAATTTTTGGCTCTCATAGTTGAAGTGAACCTGTAGTGAAAATTACTGACCTCTCGTTAAGAAGGTGAACTTGCACAATCAGTGTCTGACTGGATACTTTTTTGTCCCACTGTGAGGAATCTAGAAGCACAGCTGTGGTAGTAAATGTTCATCTAAAGACAGATTTCAGTATTTTAACACTATGGATTGGCATTTTTATTTAATATTTGAAACTGCAGATTCTTTAATGGAGGTCATTTTTAATTAAACTAAAATACATTTCTTTATAAAGTATCAAGTTTTATATATTTTTTTCAGTACTTTACACTGCTTTTTATTGGGATTTACATGAGAGATCAACACAAAGTAACACACTTGTGAACTGGAAGAATATGTTGTGGTTTTCAAAAATTTTCGTGGATAAAAATCTGAAAAGTGTGGCATTAGTTTGTTTTCTGTCCTACTTCAGAAATACACTAATAAGCAAACAGACACTTGAGTGTAATTTAATCTTAATGTATATATCAGGATTAATACATTAAAGTTTTTACTGGTCTACACACTAACAATTTAAGCGAATAAAGTGACAAGTCACAGATAAAGGATAAAATATTTTTGGACACTTTAATTAGGATGAAACAATTGAAGTGCAAAATATTTTTATTTTCATTGGTTTTTTTATGTTTTGCTTTTTTAAGACTTTATAGTTGGTGCTTAGATATTAATAATGACTTCCAATAGTACAACTTTTTCTGTAAATTTTAAACATTTTTTTAACTTGGTAACATGATGGGCTGCTGGATGATTGCCCTACGATCTCTACCATTAAGTTTAGCAAGTTTTCAGGGGAAAACCCTGTACATTTAATGTAAAAACCAGAATTTTCCTCTAACCTCACAGTTTTGTGGTACTTTTTCATTTTTGCTCAATCACATAAATCCCAAACAAATTCTTTGAAGTTTGTCGGAACGTAACACAACGTGAAAAAGTTCATTATTAAAATGTTTTGCAGGATGCATCAAGGCATATATGTACATGATATCTGATTTTTATTTAAAAAAAAAAAAACATGCATCGGTGTTCCTGCTTGTTAATGCATTCATAGATTTGGAATTCATTTAATGATCTGGATTTCCCTTTTTTTTTTTTTTTCCAGTTTTTTCAGAAACATGCAAAAACTGAACATATCACTTTTCTCTTTGGCTAATTTCTGTTGTTCCACTCTCCAAAAACGAGTCTAATAATGAATGCGTGTAGCTGCAGATAACTTGATGCCTCCTATTTCCAGACGTCTCTGGTAGACCCAAACTGGCCCTCGTTTCTGTTCTGCTGTGAGTGTTAAAACAGCCATAAATCACAGTTGACCACTAGACTGATGCATTACAGTTTCGATGAATGTTTTGGCAACATTTTGCGCCTTTCACGGCCAAGACATCGACATGCCTGATCTCACATCCCAAAATAAAAAGTTATTCCCCATTAAAAAACTTTTTTTTAAGTGTTTGGCAGTCAAGGGGAAAGAAATCCCTGCATGTACTTCTCCAGAGTCTCTTAAGCGACTGGATATGTTGGCAATTTTCTTGTTTGGCACAGAAAGGAAATCAATCATTCAAAATGCTGGAAAATGGACTTTCGCTTTTAACTCTTAGTAATTATTCACTCTGGCATCCCCATTATTATTGTTTTTTTTTTTGTTTTTTTTCTTCCCATATGTTAGATTTTAGTACTGATGCAGAATGTAACTCTGTGGGAATACCATAACACAGCATGCTGGAAGTCAGCAGCCTCTGAATCAATTGTCGGGTGTGACTACCATATATTTTCCCTCCAATGCTGCTTCGCGGTCATTGAACAAGACTCTCTCAGCATCTCCCGCTGCTCTGTACTTAGCCCTTAGCCTCATGGCTTTAATGGCTGTCAGAGCCATGAGGAGGAGGAGTAGCACGCTGTTTCAGGAAGAGAATCAGATTGAAGCATTGATATAAAGACCAGCACGTTTGATAAGGTCTGGTCTCACGGTCAGAAGTTCTAAGTCTGACTTGCTGGCAGCTGTACCTGCAGTACCGGAGCCAAATTTACCCAAAGATTGAATGCATTGTTCTTTTTCTGCTCCTCGTTGTCGTTCTATGCTATAAAACCGTTAACTGAAACCAGAAAATGGCGCTCATCACCTCGTAACTCATCCCGAAGGTCTGTCGCTGTGCATAGGAAGCTGAATCCCATGGATTTGTTGCCTTGAACCATAAGTTTTTTTCTTTCTTTCTTTCTTTTTTCCTCCTCTTTCGCTTAAAAAATGGATGCAGTCATTAATCACAGTGGTGGATTTTTCCACATGCTCCACAGTCTTCAATTTCTTTTTACATTTGCTATTTTCATTTCAGATTTATCACTCCCCCATTCACAAGCAAGCAGAAAGTAAGTCAGTCATCACTATCCCCCCGAGCCTGAAGTTGTGATAAAATATTCAGTTTTTCTGTGGAAAGGTCTCATTTCTGTGGGGGGGTATTTTTCTTTTTTTGTTGTTGTTGTTGTTTGCTTTCCTGCAGTGGAACTAAATGAAACTGGATTCAAGTTTGTGCGAAAGTGCTTCAACTACATTGAAACTAAAGGTAAGTTTTTTACTGTCCGTGTTCTTGTTGGTTTCTTACTCGCCTGTTGGGGGCGTAGTTGAGTCGTCTGTTGGCATCACTCCTTGGGATTGCTGTGAAGGGGAGCTATCGCTCATCACAGCGCCGTTAAAAGGCTCATATGAAACCTGCTTCAGGTTGGAAAGCTCTTCCCTCGGCACATCCAGGCTTCCTACGCAGTCTGGAAAAGTCTCAAATTTTATTACAGAGTTTTCCGGATCTGGATCAGAATGAAAAAAGAAAATAATAGTGTATCAAAATACTTTACTCCCCGTCCCGCTGTCTAAATGTCCTTGATACCTTGTATCATTCCTTCTTTCTGTCTTTATTTCTCCTTCTTTCTTTCCTTTGTTGTGCCCTTCGTTATGTAGCCATTCAGTCTTTCCTTTCTGCCTCGGCTCTTCCTCATGCCCTTCTTTAGTTGGTTCTCTTTGGTCTGTCTCATGTTGTCCTTTCTTTGCCTTCTACCTTCACAATGTCCTTCCTCCATTTAGTCCTTGTATCCATTCTCCTTTTGTTTAGTCTGTCCTGTTTTTTTCTTTTCCTTCCTTCCTTGCTTCCTTTCTTCAATCCCTCCTTCTTCCCATCTTTTTCTTCTTCTTTCCTTACTTTCTTTCCTCGCTCCTTGTGAATTTGGCATGAATTCTCCAAACACATTTTGTGTTTTAAACTCTAGAGTCAGAACTTCAAATTAAGCAAAATTGAATCGTGGCGAAAGTCTCAAATGATTAAATGAAGAATGTGTTTCAACTTTGATCTTTGACGTTTCTCACTGTTTCTTTGGAGAGCGTCTTCAGTAGCAAACACAGAAACATTGAGCCATTTCTTTTTTAATTGCATCTTTGCAGCAGCGCCAAGGTTTGATTTAAGGAAACAGGATTACCTACAGTAAGGATGCAACTTGTCTACGAGTAGTTTCAGGCAGGAGTTAAATGCAGAAAAGAACATTTTCATTCTGTCTCATGTCAGGCATTAAAGAAAGCATGTGGTACATTTCCACCCTACATCACCTGCCCTGATTATACTCCCTTGATTTTTTAAATTATTTTTTTCCTGTATCCTCCCCTCTCCTCTGTCCAGCCGCCACACAAGAAGGAGTGTACAGGACAGTCGGCAGCAACATCCAAGTGCAGAAGCTCCTGAACTCCTTCTTTGGTAAGGACACAAGTCTGTGAACGTGAGCGCCATCTGCCCATTTGCTTTTTTAAGCACATTAACCTCCTCTAACACTTAAGAGGATCTGCAACATTTTCCGCCACGTGCATAGAAGGTCAAGGTAATGAGATGCCAGGTGTGTGGACCATGGACCTTACCACAGGGTCCACGTTTCATTGGCTAATGCCCATTTGACGTCACTGCGCAGCTACCACGTTATTGACCGTCTCACAAACAAAAGCTAAAGTAGTATACACATGCTAATGTAGATTGTGGACTAGCAGACCACAATCTACACAATCAAAGATTTTGCAACAGAACTCAAATAAGAATGGTTCTCCACTGTCAGTGGGGAATCTGTACAGGCGATGTCAGGTATCCTGATCGTATTTGTGGAAATAAAATTCACAGATTTCCCAAATCTGATATGGAATGCCTTGCTTGGATCAAAGCTTGTGCACGACCGCATTTGCAACTCAACTGTCGTAAGATCAATAAAAAGAAAGGAGTGTGTGCTGGTGTAAGTATCATTACTTTGCTTTCTTTGTGTTTAGTGAATGGGGATATTTTGAGTGGCCCTGCAACAGACTGGCGACCTGTCCAGGGTGACCCCGCCTCTCGCCCGGAACGTTAGCTAGAGATAGGCACCAGCACCTCCCGATCCCTTTTGAATTTTGAAGCTTGAAATATTGTAAGGTCTTAAGGAGGGCTATAATGTGTGAATAATGACCCCCAAGTCTGAAAAAAAGTCAATAATAAACACATTCATTTTGAAAACCTTTTAGCTAAGTACAGCATAATGGCAGTACCGATACAACTTCTACACCGTGAATCCTGTCTGTTACACAGTCTTACGTTAGCTGAACAGATCAATATGCAATGTGTACCGTATCAGACATACATTAAAGACTTTATTTTACCTGAAAAGGCTTTTTACTAAACTGTAATCATGTTAGCCACGTTAGCACCGAGTACCGAGTAACAGGCCTAGGCACACTCAAACATTTGCCAACAACAGAAATCACTGATTCCAAAAGTAACCCTCAAAACCATGAATGCCGACTTACCCAGCCTTGCAAGAACAATAGGCATCAGTGATCTTGTCCACAGCTATATTCATGCTGATGGTGTGAGGATCTGCTGTTTTCCTCATCGACCGGTCGCATTTAGCTGCGACGCGCACAATGTTGGAGGCATTGCGTGGCTCAAACAGCTTGATTTCGTCCAAAAAAGATGACATGAACTTGTTTGTTCCCCTGTCCATTGTCGTCGCTCATATTTTTTGAAAATCCGGCAGAAATTCTACACTAATCGACTCAGAAATACTTTGTAGAGAGTCAGTTGAAACGAAAGACGCCATGTTTACACATAGAAACGAAGCTCCGCGAGGCTTTGTTTGTGAGACATGCAGCCACGTGGGACTGTCGAGGGGCGTTTCTGGGCGGGGCTTGGTAAGGTCCATAGAGCAGCCTGGCTTTGCCACTCCCAAAAGCGATGCTGCACTTTGCTGATCAGCTGTCTGAAACCAGGCTTTCACACTTTTCTCTTGCTTACAAAAAAAAGTTTATCTGTTTGGAAATATTTCTGGTGAAACAAAAATACGTGGAACCCAATGTAAAACCTAACGAATGGCCTCCTGTTATATCTTTAACACTAAAACTGAGAAGCTATGAGTGCTAACTAGCTGACTGGAGGCTCTTTGTCAATCAGTCAATCAATCAAATTGAGTTTGTATAGCACCTTTCAGCAACAAGGCACATAAATACAAAGTCATAGAACACACAGCCAACAATTGAAACATTACCTTTACCGTCGTTACACATCAGATTGTTGATTAATGTTTAATTTATTCTGTTTCAAAAGCAACTCAGCAAGGTGGGTTTTAGTCTAGATTTAAAGAAGGTCAGTGTTTCAGCTGTTTTGCATGTTTCTGTAAGTTTGTTCCAGATTTGTGGTGCATAGAAGCTGAATGTTGGTTCTCTATGTTCGGTTCTGGTTCTAGGGATGCAGAGCAGACCAGAATCTCTGAGTGTAGGGACTGTACAGCTGGAGTGATGTACTCTATCTTCCTGGTTTTAGTGAGAACGCGAGCTGCAGCGTTCTGGATCAGCTGCATTTGTCTGGTTGATTAAATATTTTTTTTTAGGCAGACTTGTGATCTATGTGACGAAGATAAACGCACGGATGAGTTCCTCTAGATCTTGCAGAGATAATACTCTAATCTTTGAGATGCTCTTCAGGTGATAGAAGGCCGACTTTGTAACTGTCTTTTTAAGGCTCTGTAGATTCAGGTCTCATTAACTTGCAAACATCAATTTATTAACTTAGCGCCAATAAATGTCTTGTTTTTGCTTCTTTGTCATGCCTAAATGTTTTAGATTATTAATATTTGAATAGAGATAACTTGAGATTAGAAGCTGTTAAGTGATGCCTTCATTTATTGCGGGGAAACAGAGCAGTGCCTCCTAAGCCTAGTAACCAATAATAACTAATTGACATCAAGAGTTTCCTATAACTGGGAATGAGTTTCTACCACTGCCACAGAGGACTCATGTTTGACATGTTTATGGTTATACTACAACATTTGAATTTGATTTAAGTCCAGACTTTGACTAGGCTACTCCAAAACATTTTTTTTTTATTTTTTTTGATAAGATCTTGTAGTAATTTTGGTTAACCGGTCTCTCCTGGGAAGGTTCACCACTGCTGCACGTTTTCTCCAGATGTTGATTATGGCTCTTGGTTTGGTTTGCTGGCAACCCAAAGTCTTGAGCTTTGTAACCATTTCCAGACTGACAGACATTAATCACTTTGTTTTTCTACTGTTTTTGGATGATTTGTTTCTTTTTGAGAACTTTCAGGCGTCAGAAAGGTTCTCCTACAATTATTTATTATATCTGCAGGTGAGGTGATAATCAAACTTGTGTTTCGCCTGTGAAGTTGAGCCAAGCTTTTTAAAAAAAAAAAAAAAAGAAAGAAAAAATGTAGTTGAATCAAGGTTGATTCATGGTTTAAGAATGGGGGCAATTACTTTTCCCAGAGGGCCAGCTTGGTTTGGATAACTTTTTTTCCTTTAATGAATGAAATCATCATTTGAAACAACCTTTTGTATTTAAGTCAAGTTTTATTTTTATAGCACATTTCAACAACAAGGCAGTTCAAAGTGCTTTACACCATAACTACATAATTCAGTAACCAATTATGAAACGGCAATAAACTTTACATTTTGTCAAATGCCATCATCAAAACCTTCAAGGAAATATACATCAAATACTCAAAAATCAATGTTCCAGTTGTTTTTAGCCTTGAGTTAAAGGAACTCAGTGTTTTGGCAGTTTCTCAGTTTTCTGTAAGTTTGTTCCAGATTAGTGGAGCACAGAAACTGGTTGTTTTCTTGTAGTATTACAATTCATTTCTGAGTAAATTTAGCAGCTGTTCATCCTGTGGTTTTAATTATTTTTATGGGACAGTTCTGAGATAAAGTTGGGAAGAACACTAAGACATGGTTGCGTTATAAAACAACATCTTTGAGCACTTTCCATTTTACCACTCAGAAACCTACTAAAGCTGGGCTCACGCTGCGCGATTATTGGTCGCCATACGCAACAAACCTTTCATTGTGAGAGAAAATTTCTGATGGTGACCTTGATCATTCAGTATGACAGACGCAATTTAGCGCTCCCCTGACAAAAGGCAAACTGTGACAGATCTGAAGCAGGGTCTATTATGTTATTGGCAAATAGTGCAATGTGACCTCTGCCTCAACCCAATTCTCATTGCAGTCCTCTTTTGTGCAGCCATGCCGCTCCCTTCTCTCATTTTTTCTGCTCTAATAGTAATAACACTAATATCCACAATTAGCAGACCATTTATTACTGGACTGAAGAAATGCTGATGAGAAAATTTGGCCATTTGACTCAGGTGAGTTGGCGAAATGGTGCACCTAAAAGTTGTAGGATATTAGCTCTTGAGGACCGGAGTTGGTGGCCCCTGGTCTATGGAAACAAGTTGTGCAGTCTGGCATTTTCATGCGGTGTGACAGGGGTTATTGTCACATCGAGGTCACACAGTGGGAGATGTTTAAGTCCCATACGATTTTTTAAATCCCACGGTGTGAGCCGGGGCTTAACACAAAGGCCGGCGTCCACCAAAACTGACAAGCCGGATAATTAGAGCAACATTTAAAGAATGAGCCGGGAGCCACACGGTAACTCTGCAGGAGCTCCACATCACCCTAGACACATCATCCCCACCTTCAAACATGGCAGTGGCAGCAGCATGCTGTGGAGATCCTTTTTTTCCCCCCCTCAGCAGAAACGGGGATTATGGTCAAATTTGATGGAAGGATAAATGGAGCAAAAAGGTGGTTCTGAAAAGTGTTAACCTGAGTACAAGACAAATTAATTTCATGTGTAAATTTCTGAAAAAATATGCACGTTTTTTGCCTTTGTGCCCTACTTTGTGTTTTTCTGTCACATAGCATTTATAAAATACATTTGCTGTAGGTTTGTCAAGATAACCTGATGCAAAAGTTGAAAATGTCTTATAACAACTCCTGTCAGCTAAACAGTTCACAGCTCGATGACGCGGTATTAATGTTGGCATTTCAGTCCTTAAATTGAACTGGTGCAGCTTTGATTGATTGACATCTGTTCCTTATTTAAGCGTACGTAAACATCTTTTTACCCTCATTTAGTTTTAGTTTGAGCGAAAAACAACACTTGCGGTGGTGAGACGTTGCTAAATTACCAACTCAGCGACTGCTGCAGGTTGTCAGCTGAGCAAACACGCTACATTTGATACATTTCATGGCAAAGAGAGCGAAGCCTCAGAGATACAGTAGCAGAAAGCATGCGTGTCGCTTTGCCATGTGAATGAGCAGATTTCTCCGTCTCTTAACAAGCCATTCATCCTGGCTTGAAAAAGTAACTGGTGATCAAGAGGTGTTGGATTCAAAGGAGCGTCAAATGATGCTATAAACACCCTCAATAATAAATCCTGGCTTACAGTTTTTTAAGTTATAATGAGGGAAATATAAAGAAAAACCTGGCTGATCTGAGTGTGCTTCACACAGAGCAGCTGCTGGATCAGCGCTCCTTTACTGGAGGGCAGAGGTCAAGAGGCTTCAAGCAGAGCAGCATTAATTTTTAATTTTTAAAGAATAATTACAGGATTTAAAAAAAAGAAAATATAGACTGTGACACATGGGTATTTGTAGGGTGGGATTCAGCTTTGTACGCTTTCACACAAAGTCCAAATAATGGGAATCACCCCTTCTGAAAAACAAGAAAAAAAAAATCCCAGGATTTACTCAGTTGAATTGTGCAGCTCATTATTTTGCATTTCCAACTCATATCCAGGATACTAAATAAATCTATTTTAGTTGATGGAAATTCTTTGCAGATTGAACAGGGGGACAAGAAGGGGGATTTTTTTTTTAAAAGCGCTTAAAGAAAAAAGAAAAGGGGATGAAATCATGTTTTTGGTTTGCAGTTACTTTGCAATAAATACCTAAGTGCGCAAGAGCAAGTGAGCAGTTAACAGAAATGCTTGCAGACCTCATAAGCTGTGTGGCACCTGGTTCATGGACCGGAAACATGACTCCAGTATGAGATCAGGTATCACTCATCTTTAAAACAAATAACACAGTTGGCTAACGTGGAATAATTCATGCCCCGTGGACCTCTACATGCGATGCCTGGCTAAAGTATTCATAACCCTTGAACTTGTTCACATGTTGTCCTCTTACAGCCACAGTGTTATTGTGATTTCATGTAACAAAAAAAGTTGAGGTTTTCAAATACTGTTCTGGAAAAATATCTGGATTGTCTGGTGTTTAGCTCCTTTTACTGCATTCAGGAGTTTAACTCAGATTGTTGATGCACAAAGTTGGGAGAGACATACTTGGTGGGGGAGGGGGGGACAACAACCTGCAGCTATAATTGGAGAAAAATATTGTTCTACAAAATATTAAGCCTGTCGCAATATAAAATAAATCAATTAATCGCATGATAAATTAAAACAAGCTGGATAATTTCCATCTGAATAATTGTTTTTCTCTTTTCTCTCTTTCTCTCTGTGTCTTTCTACCAAAGATTGGATGATAAAAAGCTTCAGTCTGGTGCTTTGGTCTCAACTAGGCCCTTTTTTAAATGACAATTTTGTTTACAGAGACTTGCAATTTATTTGTTGTTTTGGTTGTTGTGAATATTTAAAATAATTTTCATTCCCAGTGTTAAACATTCTGTAGAAATGATTCAAAGCAACAAAATTCTCATTTATTGCAATAATTTCTGGGACGATTTATCGTGACAGGCCTGAAAAGCATACAACAGGGGTGATGAATACAAATGCATGCTTCACTTTGTATATTTCTTTGTAAAAAAAAAAAATAAAACAACAAAAAACAAACAAACAAAAATGTATCGTTTACCTCCACTACAGCCTGGTAAAAACCAGCTCCTTGTACTACGCTTTGCTTCGTACAGAGAGTCTGGATCCTCTACTGTTGAGGAACAGTTGCCTGCTCGAGGCATGGACTGTGTTGAAGTTTTAAACGATTGGATCTGATGTTAATCGCTAACATTTGGCCGTGACGCATGTTATGCGCCAGCTCGACCTTGAAGGAAGCTACGCTATGAAGTTTAACGGAAATTATGTGGGCTGTAAGCAACCATCACCCTCTGCAAAGAGAGAAATGCCGAGCTGAACGAGGTGACTGTTCATGTTGCAGCATTCCTCTTGTTCCGACTTTTATTGCTCTACATTTGGAACCGTGGCCAACGCAGACTGACTGGTTTGTTCACTTCCTCCGCTGCCATTGGCAAATTACAATCACAGGCAGACAACAATTCATAAATACTGCAGAAACTTGACATCACCGTTCACAACTCCTCTTTCTGTTCGCTGATTGGCCTGCTGGAAATGCATCCTGAGAAATTTAACTCAGTGGGACAAATCCCAAACGGAGTGCTGAAGGGAGATGAGAATCAAGGGGGTTAGATGACATCTAACCCCAATAAAAGTACATTAATGTTGGTGCGTGCAACATAACACGTGGAAGAAGTTCAAAGCTTTTGCAAGACTCGTGTTCATGGATAAATCCCCCAATCTGTTTGGACAAGAAGCTGATGCTGGAATTAGTTTCCTGCAGCGCCGGTGACGCGTATCGAGACTACCGTTTGACGACAACAAGAGCGTTTCCTCGGACGACGATATCGAGTCGAAAGGAACTGAGGAAATGACGGTCATTACCTCTACTATGATTTTGCAGGTGGATGGTGAAATATGGAAACTTTTCCAAGTCAGGAGATGATGGAGTCAATTGTCAAGATGATGACTCATCTTTACCTGTAATAGAAATCTTTGACTTCTCCTCATGGAAGATGTATCAGATTTATAGCATGGCCAACAAACTCATCCTGTGAAGCTGACCTTTATCTAGCTCTGCTGCTTGGTGAATGATGAATACTTAGACATTTGGTGCCTCTAAGAGTTTATATAATCACAAAGGATATTGGAGGTGTACCAAAAACGACCTGTGTCTCTCTTACTTCATAATTTAATTGCCCTTGTACAAACCCCCCAGAAGAAGGAAAAGAGCAACACATCCCACATGTTTCTAAACTTACCACATGCCTTTTGCTCCTTTGTAGATCGCTCAAATCCTGCAAATGTGGATCTCAACAGCAGCGACTGGGATGATAAAACCATTACAAGTGCATTAAAGTTCTACCTGAGGTGCGTTCGTTTGTGCGTGTGTGTTTATGGATACGTGCCGAAAAGAAAAAACAAAACAAAATCCACGCAGTATGATTTTTCATTAATTACGTTACATTTGGTCACACGTTACGTCATTTCAAAATGTTTCCACAAGGAATTAGATGTTTTCCAGAAAACCGTTTTATCATCTGGCATTAGACACAACTTGCTGTTTCCAAACTAACCCCACCAGAGGGCTCACTCTTTAACTTCTTAATAGTGTGACTATTTAATGAGTGGATTCTTGTTTTATTCTTTCGGTGTTTGATGTTTTAATTTATGTTCCCCATGTGTTTTCTCATTTTGTCTTTCCTTTCCCACAGGAATCTTTCTGAACCTCTAATGACCTACGATCTGCACGGAGAACTCATGAGTGCTGCAAGTAAGACATGTTTGAGAGCTTTTACTTTGCTAAGCTCTGCATGGATGGGTTACAGCATGAACCCTAAAGTTGAGTTATGTTGCATATTACCAGTTGAGTCCAACCGTTTCTCTGAAAAATATTTGATCTAGCAGTTTATAGAAAGGGTGGAAACTTCGGATTTACGAGCTTGCTTTTTTTCCTCCCCTTTTTTTCTCTCTTTTTTTTTCTTTTTTCTTTTTGCTGCTTCTTTAGCGTGGCTTACACTGGCTGGAAAAAAACCCATCTAAACTCTGGGATTAAAAGAGCCATTTGTAAATCAATACAGTGCAGTGCTACGGGTTGAACATCTTTATCTATTTGGACACAGAAGGAAATCCGAGTCTTTATTTATACTCGTCTGTCACTGTGCATTATTGTAAACCTGAGAAGATGGTAGGTTTATTAACACCAGCCTCGTTCTGTCAGGATGTTGCATTAAAGTACATGGAAATGCCCTTCATTAGCCGCACACGGTTCTCCTCATTACGTATCGTGACAGTTTGAAGACTCCGTTTTATTGGCTGCATACCATTGCACTGGGTGGTCATGCTTCACTCCATTTAACTTTGCAATTAAGGGGAAACTTTGTGATTTACACGGCTTAGTTTTACAGCACGTTTTAGATGCACCATTTTCACCTAGATTTTTGCTCGGAATATTCATTTCTTTTTACTTGTACTAAAACGGTTAAAACTTTGCAGAGCTTCTCTCCTCCAGTTGATTTTCCTCTTATGTTGGAACTAAAGTCTTATCAGAATTATTGCCCACAGTATTGGTGGGAAAAAAAAAAAATGGCTTCTTTGCCATCAGCAGTATGCTTGCCTGTGTTTTGGCCAGACATTCAGACTTTTAGGTTTGATATTTTTATGTCATTGTCATTTATTAAAACACAACTCAACACAGATGTCACCAAAGCACATGTTTAGACCAGATGTTAAACCAAAACAGTGCTAGGAGCTCCCTTAAAGTGTAAACCCCTACTTTAAAGGTCTTTTTTGGTTTTTTCCCGATCACATCGTTGCATATCGGTTACATTATTTAAGGCAAGTCTTATATTCGCGTTTAAATGGCTGACCTTTTTAGAAATGTGTATTTTGTAACCACAAGTTCCTGTGCTTTAAATCCAAGCTCATGCAATCACTGTAGAATCATAAGTCAATAAGTCACTGCGCCGCACATGATTCCCGCTTTGACAGAAGATTACTGCCTGCACTGAAATGACAGAACAAAAAATATACAGATAGTTCAATGACATCCTATCAGCCGCAGTTCCTGCAGCACGCACAAAAATAGATGAAAATTTGCTGCCATTTCCAGTTCCAGCCACAAGTTTATACTTGCTGAGTGATCGTAGATATAAAAATTATATTAATTTTGGGCTTTTAATGATAAATTGCACCTTTGTTATTCAATGATGGAGTGATAAGTTTGGGTATTTTTGAAAATAAGAATTGGGTGTTCAATTGCAAAATTAAATGGCAATCAATACTGCCGGCATGACGACTGTCACTCCTCTTCCCCCCCCCAATCATCCTGATGACCTCAGTGCTCTGCTCGAGCTTCAGTTGCCAAATACTCTACTGGCCTGCCTCTGCCTTATGCAAATGAAGTTTTGCACGCATTGGAATTGCGGTAATGTTAGACATTTTGAGAGTAATGCGGATTTTTGCTTGACAGGGTTCAGTTTATAATTTATATAATTGAGTACTTTTACACCGCACAGAAATTTGGTGGGGGTCTAAGTGTTTCTTAGTAAACCACGACCACACATTTTTTTGCAGTCCTCAACAAGCTTCTGGCATAGTTCTAGCGGGATGTTGAACCGCTCTTCTTGGCAGAGTTAGCAGAAAAAACATTTAAATTGGTGCTTACATTTTCAGTGAGATTCGGATCCAGGCCTTTCTAGGAGCTTAGCGTCGGCCTGTTTTATCCATTCCAAAACCAGTTTTGATGAACGTTTGAGTTCATTGTCCCGTTGGAACACCAATGCACCAAAGCATCTGAATCAAATTGGGACATTTTGGGTACGATGAAAGGAAATTGGTTAGAGTGTTCAGAAAAACCAAGGAAATCCACAAGGCTCCAACCCTACTGTGAACTGTAAACTGCTGGAACCAGTGTCACTGTCCACAGTTTTATACTGGCAATGACTCATAGCATGCTAACAAGAATGAAGCGCCTGCTATTTAATCAGCTTCCTACACGGAGCAGCCAGACGACTTATGGATAAAATCCTTATGGTCAGATGAAAGAGCAAAAATTAAGCTGCCTGGTCACAATTGACAAGAAGCATGCTTGGAGGAGTTATGGTCAGGCTATGGAGCCCAAACACTGTCAAACTGTCTCATAAGGTGGTGGAAGGAGTGTACTGTGGTGTTTGGGGGTGATACCAGTTTATTACCCAAATCTTTCAGCTTCACCTCAGATCTGTCCAGTTGACTCCAGCCGGATTACTGAAACCCTGAACACTGTATTAATTAGTATTAAGCTTTTAAATCTTGCTGAAAAGTTACTTACAAATTAGTTTTGTCTGATTTCATGTTTACTATGATATTTGTAGTATAAACTAGACCAAAAATACATGGGGATTTTGAATTTGTGTAGTGTGTGGTCAAATGTCCATCCAAAACTGTTTGATAACCTTGTTGAAGGTTAAACAAATGGATTAAGAGTTTGAATTTGATTTGTGTGGTTTTGAGAATCCATTAAAATTCAAATTTGTGCTTCATCTTCCTTGTTGTAAGTCATTGAAGTTTTATTATTCAAAATAATTTCATCCTGAAAAAAAAAATGTTCAAATGGATCATTAAAAACCTCAAAACATTGTTTCTCATTAGCGTTGCAATTAGCCGTACAGGCACAAGAAGTATTAAGCTTCAGTATTTATTGTTTCTCTATTTTATTTATTTATTTATTTTTTATTTTTTATTTTTTCCAATCATCTAAAACGACTTTGCTCTGTGTACCACAGAGTCTGATAATCTGGACTTTCGACTGAGTGAAATTCATTCACTCATCTACAAACTACCGGAGAAGAATCGTGAAATGTTGGAGATGCTTATTAGGCACTTAGTAAAGTAAGTCCAAGCCGAGTTCATTGTGTCGTTTTTTTTTTTACCACTTCCAGGGAAATAAATCCTCTCTTTCTGAAGGGAGTTCATACTTTTTTTTTTGTCACCGCCTGGCTTGAGTTACATTTTATTTAACCAGCCTGGCATGATGTTGACAGCGTGTGCAGCCACAGTGATGAAAACCTGATGACGCCCTCCAACATGGCAGTTATCTTCGGCCCCACACTCATGAGAGCGAAGGAGGAGACGGTGGCGGCCATGCTTGATATCAAGTTCCAAAACATTGTGGTTGAGATTATGATCGAGGACTACAAAAAGGTACAAGTGAAGCAAGCATGTCCTCTTTTTTTTTTTTTTTTTTTTTTTTTTGTTCAACCATCAGGGACTGTTAGGGGTTTTTATTCTTAATTCATACCACTTCCATATGTCTGTGTTTGTAATGTCTTGTTAGTGGATTAGAGCTGTTATTACATGTGGTTTGTTTTCGGTTAATGAGGACCCGTTGGAAGCCTTGTTGCTGTCCAAGCAGTTGCCAGCACTGAAAACAACAACAAAAAAAACAGTCAAGTTGAGTTTGTGAACTGTAATTATTAATGAAATGTACCAGAATTTATGTGTTTTAAATGTATTATTTTGCTGTAGTTTAGGCACTTTTGTTAGATTTTTTTTATTATTGTCATTATTTGTACTTGTAAATGTCTACAAAACTGTGCAGGGCCTTGCAAAAGTACTCATCCCCCTAGAACTTTCCTACTGTTTTAGTGATGGTCTGAGTTCAACACAAAGTGGTGAATAATTATAAAAAGTAAAAACTTCCTACAAACTAGTCTAAAATGTATTCAGCTCCCGAAATCTGACGCTTTCGGAGGAAATCTGTTGCACAACGGCATGTGGAGTTAAAATCCCTGCCGCCTTTTTCCTGGAAGTTTGAGGTTGTAACATGATAAAATGGGAGAGGTGGGGGGGGTAAATCAAGATTTATGAAAAATAACCAGAAGACTCTGTAAAATCTACTAAAGAGTACTTATTTAGTTGCTGTTTTTCAGCTCTTCGTGCTCCAGCCCTTTACCTCAGTTACCAGCTGGAAGAAGCTGAAAAAGCAGCCAATGAACCAAAGTGCTACTGTAACTTTTTATGTGATTCCAGATCTTCACTTGCATGCCAGAGGACAGCGCCTTCCCACCTGTCCCTCCTCCTCGGATCACGGCAAGAAAGCGGCAGCCAATCACCATCTCCAAGCGGCCTGCTCGCGTTTTCCAGCCTCTTAGTCACGAGCACGTCCGCGACGCAGAGAGTAATTATCAGCCGACCTAATTGTGGTCACCCTCCTCCTTATCCCATCCTCCCTGTTGCTCAGCGTACAATTTTGTCTTTGTTTTTTATTTTTTTGTCTGTAGAGACCACAGCGAGGTCACTTCTTGACATTTTACAAATGGGATTTATTGAAGTGTGCTTGTTTGTCCCAGTAATTATCACGAATTGCAAAAACATGGAAGCAGTTTGCCAATTGAAATTCATTTTTTTTCCTGTTTACTTTTTAATGTTAATAGAAAACCATGTGACTTTTTTTTAATAGCTCATTTGACATACAAATAAAAGCATCCACTTTTTTTTTTTAAACCCTTCCACAGTCTTATTCTTCTAACATGTCAGAGTAAAATCAGGCAATTTTCTCTCTTTTTTTTTAACCACTTTTGTTGGTTCAAACAGTAAGAAAATGTTAGTTGTGACTCCCTGCTCTCACTGTGGCCCAGAAATGTGGCTCAATTTTGTTGGGATCTTTAACTTTTTCCCTAACTTGCTGCTTTTGCAGAGTTTACAGGTTATGCACATGTGCAATTCATTTTACTGCAGTAAAGTTCTGCACTGCTTGTTTACATTAACTTTGCACCCACTGTACGATCCCAAGGTAATTTCTGGATTCTACATTTCATAAGGTGCATGTCACGGCAGTAAATATTCACATTTAATGGTGGTTTAAGGTTACAGTGCAGTTAAAGCTGGGTTTCTGTTTTCTTTTTTCTTTTTTTTTTTCTGCAACAGATGGGCAGAAAGACACCTCTGTGGTGGATGGGGATGTCTCAGCGAGCCCCAAACCCATAAAGCCGACGAAACCCATGAGCTGTGCCCCACTCCCTCCAAGAGAACCTCCTTCGAGGCAAGCGGGGATCTACAGACCGGCCAGCCGCCAGGACCGGCCGCCCGACTCCGACGCTGAGAAGCTGAGCGACATGAGGCAGAAGCCTGACTCTTCCCCGGCAGCAAACGGGGATTCTGGGGTCTTGGTGAGTCGGGTGCCGTCGTTTCAACGTCAGAAAGCGTCTCCGAAGGGAACGCCAGCCAACCGTGAAGGTAAGAATCCGCGTTTTATTAATTTATGTCAGCATTTTATGCCTGTAAAATAAAATAGATGATAATGTCAGGATGGATTGTTATATAGTCTAAATGTTTTTCTTAAAGAGTACACAGTGTTGTTGGTTGTAACGGTGACGCGTTCCCATAATTTTATCTCGGAAGATTAACTGTGCACACAACATAATATGTTGAATTTAAATACAAATTCACACTTTAGGAGATGTAGCTTTAAAAAGAATTTGTCATTACTAGAAGACAACGGGCCGAATTTTTACAATTAAATCCAACGTTATTCATAATTTAATTATATTTTAATGCTACAAACATGTTTTTTGTATCTTGAAGTATGAGCTAAAGATTAAGGTGATGGCAAGGAAGGCATGGGGGTATGAGTAATTCTGAGCTTCTCTGTAAATGTTCAACCACCAGCCTCTGAGCTGCTGCTGCTGCTGCTGCTGCTGCTGCTGCTGCTGCTGCTGGTCCGGCAGCTTGAAGAGCTTTTTCTTTTCTGGGAAGGCGAAGTAGGTTTTCCTCAAGAATCTCCGGGCTGGTCTTGCCAAGTCCCGCTGTTGTAAATCAGGCTCCGCAGCGTGATGCCGCTACCAACACGTCTGCTTGTGGGGACCGTTTTCATGGGGTCACGAGGTGTCGGGTTGCACCACAAGCGGCAATTTCTTTTGATTATCACAAAGTTAAAATTTAGTCTACTCCACATGTTTGGAGATCTTTCAAGAAGGTTTCTTGTTTAGTTTTTTCCTTTTCTGTTGTTGCTTTTTTTTTTTTTTTGTTCCGGCAACTTTTTTTTTTAGCCCTGCATTGTCAACTATGCAGTAAATGCCTCCTCCAGTTTTTTTGGCTTATAAGTCAAGGCGACCTTGAAAGCAGTGATTTTAAAAAGACTGATGTATTGATCTAATGCTGGCAAAGCATTCAATCTAATTAAAAATCTAATGTCTTGCTCAAGATTAGTCAGACCTCTGGCAGGTACAGATTTAACGTTTTTATTCAACCAAGCAGTTTGTGTTTCATAAGAGATGAGGGGAGTCTCTTAGACGATATTAAAAATAGCAAAAGGAGTATCAATTAAAAAAAATCTATTTACAATTTATTAATAAAGACACAACTTGTGAACATGTTATTTACAGATGTATTTATCTGCAATAATTCTGGTCTCTTGGGTTTTAAAAGGTAGTTCAGATGCGTGCTTCCTTCTCATCTAGTTAGTGAGTGGACCTCCCAAAATCTGCAAAGTGCGTAGAAGCTGGCTGGTGCACAAGCTACCCTGCCCTCTTAGCATTTTTTGGCCATGACTTTTTATTTCATCTCCACCTCTCTTTAATCACGTAGCAAAATTTGTCATCCCAGTCGGGCAACACAAACAGCTCAGACGTGGCTGCTGTACATACTGAACAATTTGCTTGTGTGTTTTCTTTTTTTTTTATTTCTTTTTTTTATGCTTATTTATGTTTTTTTGTTTGTTCTTGTTTCGTCTCTTAGGACATTCTGATGGTGTAACCAAAACAAAGTCTGCAGAGAAACATGCCATTTGTCGACCCCCCATCAGGCCCCCTGAGCCCCCATCCAGATGTCCCGCTCCACAAAAGCTCCCAGTTGCAGCCAGCTGTGAGGGCATGCCCACATCTTAGTGAGTACACCAAAGTCTCTACCCTCATGCTTTCTGGGTAATTAAACACAAGGCTCTGAGCAAAGTGTCTAAACCTGTTCAACTCTTAAGATTTAAATTATATGGCGACATTAAAGCCCCTTTTGGACTGCAGGACCGAGCCTGGCTCGGCCTGGCCTGTGTTCAAGGCCCGGGTCCGGCGTTCTTGCGTTAGCACTTAGAGCTAGCTAGCCGAGAGCTGTGGTTCCATTCGGGCCAGCCAGACGGGGCTGGTATGCAGTCAGACGTTAATTGGTTCGTTTGCCACGGAGGCGGGCACAGAGAAGAGTCATCTTTCAGATCGGATGTTGTGTTAGACCTTCTCGATGTCGGCGTCAAAATAAATCCCGCCGTCGTCTATTTTTAACCGCCTGTTTTTCAATGATAATTATGACGTATTCAATTGCATTAAATTTTTATTTAGTTTAGTTAATATCCAACAAGCTGAAGGGAGGATCCTCATGGTGCCATCACACCACAAGCACATAAGTACATGTAACTTTTTATCTGTTGTGAAAACAACAGACTATTTATCCTATAAATTACTTACAAACAGTGAAATTAAATAATTGATCTTAAGCGATAAGCTATTAATCTGCGGTAGCCTGAATGTTTTGAATTTCACCGCTTCCTGGTCTGCGTGAACCTGAATTTCCCATCGGTGTGCGTAAAAAATATCTCAGTTTTGATGTCGATCTGGAGGATGAATCTGCGCTACACTGGAAACTGGAGACTTCAGCCAAACTTTTGAAATCGGGGAACATTTCTCTAATTGAAGTGATCAGAAGTCGGCAAGGCTCTCTGCACGAGGGGATTTCCTCACCTCGCTTTGGTCCAGCGGGGGAATTCCCGAAGGCGCAGCGGTAGTTCAGCTGCACGAAACGTGGGTCCAGCTCAGAGATGACACTAAGATGAGGAATTTTTTTAAATGATTTAGTTAAAGGTAAAAAGCTGAGGTAATTCTTTTCCCCAGTGCCGCCTAGCACATACAAAAGAGGCTGGACGGGACAATGAGGAACGTAAAAGTTTTCCACGGTCTCTGGGAAGGCGGCCTCGGATCCCCGCACACTTTGCAAATGGAGTACATTAGGGCCGGGCCAGTGGCTGCCAGGTCGGGCCGTTCGGTGCAAAAAAAATCCTATAGTGATCTTGGGAACATGACAGTTGCAGTTTTGAAGAGTCAGCACATTTCAAACCCTTTTATTTGATCTAAACTTTCACGAAACACACCACTGTTACAATCTTTAACTTGAGTGCAATCCACATGTAGACAAAGAATAATAGTTTTTTATTTTCCAAAATCATCAAGGATTTATAAGTTTTATTATTTACATTTTTACTTTTGCAAATGGTTTAGATTTTCTTGGGAATTTTTATTGCATTTTATGACTAAGGTGTGAGTAAATGAAATTTTCCAAAAAATCAGGAAATGGCTTCAGGATAATTGCCAATCTCAAATAAATACAAGCTTAGAGCAACTGGAAGTGTTGTTTTTTATTTTTTTTATTTTTTTTTTATTTATTTATTTTTTGACAACAGGTTGGTCTGACAAAACATAAAAAATGAATGTTGAAGCTTTTTGCCCACTGTTGGGCATGGGGGAGGCCTTGTACTGGAACCATGACGAAGTCCAAGGACATTTGAACAATTTTTAAAATCACATCATTTGCTAGAAAATGTAAAAAAAAAATTGTTACCCTTGGGTCTTTTAATGGGATATTGATCCAAGACTTTGGGCCAAATCTATACAGAAATGGTTCACCAGACACAGAATCAACATATGACACAAATATTGATATTTAGTTGCTTAGAAGTACAGTATTTATTGACGTGGGATTTGTTTTTCCCCTGAATAAATGTAGTTTAATTAAAAGTTGGAAGTTTTGCTCAATTTTCAATTTTAGATTATGTCATTAATTCTTTTACATTTAGAAGGAGTCCTACATGGACATGGCGGCACCATAAGTGCACAGTAGATGGTGACACTGTTAACCATGCAATCTAAACAGCCCATTCTGTAGTGTTTTATCTTCTGGAAACATGATTTTAATGACAGGATGATTTCAACGTACGTGGCTTCACATAATACCTACACTTCCAGCTTTTTACCCTGCACTCTTCGTAGATCTCTCCTAGGAATTTAACATGCCACTTACCTTTTGTTTTTCAGTGTTGCATCAAAGACCAAGTTTTTTGAGAATGCCTCCAGACAAGTTGTCAGGTTTGTAAAGCCTTTCATTGTTTCTTATCCACTTAGTCCATTTGTTTAGCTCACTTGACTAATCAGATGCAGGTTTTTCTACAATAAATGTCAGTTTAACTGCATGAAAGTGTGACAAGGATTTTAATTCCTATTATATGCATCAGCACTAAGATTTTAAGTCATTTAACTAAGTGAATAAATGCTAACTGCCCCATATTATTAAGATTTTCCATGCTGTGGCTTGTTTTTTAGAACATTAAATCTGTCTTCATTCTGGACTTATTTAGATGCCCAGACTCCCACGTGATAGGAGTGTGTATGTTGGTTTTATATCCCAATGGGAAATTAAAACTGAATGCACACCAGCCTCTGGAGACCTCCTCTAACTGCAGGGACCAAATCGAGTTCTCTGTAGGTCCAGATTGCCCATTGCAAGTTAGGACTTTGCTTCTCAGGGAAAGTATAAAATTTCCCTTAAGCTGTGTTAAGCAGTGTTTCCGCTGAGTTAATGACTTAGGCCTGGCGTGCGTGTCAAACGGCGTAAAACTTTAGGTAGTTTTATGTGCATTGTAAGTGTTCCCTTACACATGGGCCCTTTGATTTTTTTTTTTTTTTTCACTCATGCAAGATCCTTTAGCTCATGATGTAGTGGAGTCTGTGTGATGTGGAAATGGACACATCTGCTCTTTTATGATTTGCATGGCTGAGCCAATTCAAGGCCCCTGCTCTCTGCCCAGTGCAGGCAACGATGCACGATGTAAACGAAGAATGTGGGAGTTTTATCAAAGAGAGTTTATGTCTTTGGTGTTCTTTTATTGGTATCCCCCTTCATTATGTTGTCTTGAGTTTAGGCGATCCTTTCCAAAAAATAGAAGCCCAGGCTGGAGTAAGTTTTGTTTTGGCTTTTGAACAACAGAATATCAGCTTGCGACTTCAGTAACCGTTCTCCCCAACCTGAATAAAATCTGTTCTGCTCAAACTGTACATTCTGAATGCATCTCAAACATTTCGTTTCTGTTTCTTTCAATTTAGCCCTCCAACCTCTTCGCTATCCTCAGTCGTGACAAATGCGAAAAAAGAGGTAAGTGTTGAGTAAATGTTCAGATATTTGCAGTTGTGTAACATCTGCGGAGTAGGGTTAGGTGTATGATGATCTCAAAGTTAGGCGGGGCTGGTTTTGAACTTTTAATTTAGGTAAAACAACTTCTTGTTTTATTCACACTGATTTCACTGCTAAGGTTGTCCTGTGCGTTTCATTTCTGTTGCTGATTAAGGATTCGGTTGAGGCCTTTTTAAATAATCAGTATTGGAGTTGATTAAATTTGCCCCCCAGTGGCTGTTGTTGGTGTGCTTTTAGTACTTCACGTCAGCTGCACATGTCGTGACAACTAGCATACGGGTTAGTCATGTTTTGCTGATTTTTTTTTTTTTTTTTTTTTAATGATGACCTAATGATACAGTGTTTTTTTCTATTGTAATATTTTTCACCTGTTGCTATGATATACAGAGTGAACAAGGGAACGTACTGGGTGCTGCTGCTGCTGCTGATAAAGTATCTTTTCTTAACTTCACCCTGTGGTGAAGCAGCATATTGAGGCTAACCTGCCAAAACTCCATCTGTCACCCATTATTTAGTAAACCTCTTTAAACCATCTGCTTCTCCTGACCACCTATATGCCTTTACTATGTGAAGTTTCAGTGTATTTTCTTGAGCAGTGCTGTATGTTGCTAAGATTATATTCTTGAAGAATCTCTGCTGTAATATTTATTTAAGTGATGCGAATTATTACCTCAACGTGGGAGTCTCAATTTACCTGGGGAATGCTACATAGTTTACAAACAGTAACACTGTCATAGCTTAGCTTAGCATTTCTCAGCGTATTTTAGCATCACTTTGCTAGTTTTAGCATTGCTTACGTCACACTAGCGTAAGATAGCTTACCCTAGCAAAGTGCAGGCCTTGCTTGCAGCATAGCTTTTAATACAGTAGTTTATCTTAACATGGTTTAGCTTAACATTGTTTATCTTATTTTAGCTCACCTCACCTAAGCAAATGTAGCTTAGCTAAGTTAACATTAGCATCAGGTAGCATAACTTAACCTTTTAAGCTTAGCTCGTCCGACCTGAGTTTATGTAACCTGAAGCAAACCGTTGCTTAGCTTGCCTTACTGTAGCTCGGTTTAGCTTAAAGCTAAAGTGTGTATTTGTCAACTGTCATTATGTCGTGACAGTACAATGTGAAACGGACAATCTGTGAAAAAAATCGAGCTGTCTCCTGGTTCTGTCATCTTCTGTTGTTTATGAAGATGAGCTGTCAAGTAAATTTTAGTGCCACTTTTAAAACTCCCGTTAGTTTTTCTGACCCGATTAAAACAGTAAACAAAAACAGTTCCTTGCTTTGTTTTTATAGCTATTTTGAAGAACTGACTCTTTCACCAGTTGTGTGCTTGTACTCAAAACTCTTTGGCGGGAAACTCAAGTTCAAGGCCATAACTCAAAACACAAGGCTGCCAGCAGCGCCTTTTGAATGCTGTGGTTATTTATGGTTTGTTATTAAGAGATGAATAACATAGCGGAAAATCTTTATAATTATACAGCATAAACACCACAAAGAATTAGTTGTAACTTACAATTTATGTTTACTGTTCACAATATTATGATGTCTTTGTTACCACTTTGCTACTTGTGAAGTAAAGCTTATCAAACTAATTAGCGTTGTTGGCCACCACATTTAAATGTTTTTATTTATTCAATCAATCCATCACAAGTCCATGGTTAGAGAGATGAAGAAAAAAAAAACTCTATATATGTTCTGTCTGCTGTATTGACATGCAAAATCTATTTGTTTGATGCTTAACCACCACAATGCTGTCTGGGCTTGTTACAAGCATTTATGTCAAACCAGCAATTAAAGGTGTTGGCCCTCTCGTTTCTTTTTTTTTTTCTACTGCCAGAGAAATTTATAGACAATTTTTTTCACTTCTTTCTATTTTTTTGCGTCTTTTCCAACTTGAGAGGAATTTCCTTCCTCCAGTCATAAAGCCCAGCTGAATCATGGCTCGCATCAACAGGTTGGGAAGAGTGAGAGCTATGCTACATTACATACTACCGGATAAAACTCTTTACTGCCACCAACATGTCAATAAACGGATTTTAGAGTCCAGAAGCGGTAGCACGCAAAGCCCCGGTGGTTTTGGGAATTTGAAACCAGCTCGCGCTTAGTTAAACCACCGTCAGTGTGGTTTGTGGCAGTCTGAATTGATCTATATAATGTCTGCAGTTTGCGCCATCGCTACTGATGAACACTGGCAAGAAATTAATCCTTTTGACATGTTTGTGTTTTCTCTGTTTTTAGCTTAAATGATGTCTTCCTGTTCTCCAAGCACCGTGTCGCCCAGCCCCATTATTTAGTATTACCCAGAGTGGGCTTATGTGAAAATAAGCTTAGCATATTTGTCTTCCATTCATACACAAAAAGGGGCTGCATCATGTAAAATTGACTCTTGTCAGCTTTGCATCATGTTATGTTAGCCCCTCGTCAAAAACATACCTGGAGTTTTGCCTTGATTATTTCATTTATGTTTGAGAAATTCTTGACTCTCCTGGGAAAAACGTTTGCTCTCACCGAGCGCTGCATCAACTGAGCCTCAATCTCACAGTATGAACCGCTTCCTCCACTCGGCTCCTTCAGAGTAGCGGCAGCAGCGATTGGCAAACACCTGGTGGATATGAGCTACTTCTCAGGGCAACACTTAAGAACGTCATTAAAGGTTGTTGTGATGAGTAGAAGCTTCTTAAAGAGACAGAGGCCCAATTTCAAGGCATTAAATTGCAAAGTCAACTCCTTTTAAGACATTTTTATAACAGCTGAAGCTAACAAAGCTACTTGGTTGTGGTTTAAAATGTCACTAAGTTCCTGGGAAATACATTACACCACCCCTGTAAGACATTCTATCCGTTTTGTTTCCCCAGAACTGAAGTGAAGAGGTGGAACGGTGGACGACCTGGACGGATGTTCTCAGCTGCACTTTTCAGATTACGTGAGAAAGAGGCTCCCATCAGATCTGAATGGGTTTGTTTGGGTTTCAGCTGAGTATCAGCTGTGTGACTGCATGGTGTTGTGAAGCAACACATCGTCAAACTCGATCGTCATTCCCCAACACGTGTTGCATTGTTCATCAAATTTAGTCATTTTGCTATTTTGATTTGTTAATTTATTTTACTTTACTTTTTTTTTGCCACTGTTACTTGCACACTGTGCTGGTTATGACTTGCAGTGCTAACAGCTGGTCTTAGCAATATGAAGTATTTTCCCCAAAGAAGTCTACCTGACCTAAACCTGACGTCATCAGTTCAGTCACTTGAAAATGTAATCTATTACTTTATATATTAACTTCTAATTTTTTTTAAAGGATTAGCTACTGTAATTGATTGCTAGCTGAGAAAGCTAATTTTTTTCATATTTTTCAGTATTAAAGCATGCAGCACTGAAAGGGCACTAATAAGAAACATTTTTACTTCTGGCAGAAAACTGGGGGAAAAAAATGAAGAAAATTTGTGTGTCAAAGTTAATAAATACAGAAGCTATGATGGGTTTGGCTTGCATTCCAGCCACTGTGTATTGAATTAATGACAGTTTTAGTTACAAACTGGGTTCCTCCTAGTGAATTTTCTCATTTCTTTCCAGCTTTTGGTATTTCAAGTCATTTTGTCAATTTGTTCCAAGTTGAAATGGTTAGGATTACAAAATCAGATGTAATCATATAGAATGTTACAAACCACACTCCAATGTTTTACTGTTGTTTCTGTTCTTAATGCTATGTTCATTTCACATGTTTTTTTTTGCCTATTTTTCAAAAAGAAAAATAAACGAGGAGATATTTGAAAGACTCAGAAGTACAATTTATTTCTTTGAAGAGCTGTTGTTCTGATGTTTTACTGAAAGGTCCACTTATCCTTTCTCCTGACTCCCCTAGTTTACTTTTCGGATTGCAGGGCTCAGTTCAGTTAAAGTCATTTTGAGATTTTAAAGGCCTGTTAAATAATGTGGTAGACCCACGTCCCACATGTGCAAGCCATCTTGGAAGCATTTTTTTTTTCTTTTGCTCGAAGGCAGATTTATATTTACTGAGGTTTAAGAAATGAGTTATTTATTTTAAATAGTGTTATTTTTAGTGCTGTTTTAAATGAGACATTTAACAAAGTCAATCAGAGTTATTTTGCTCTAGCCTCAAATTAGCCTGTGCAGGTCTGCCACATTTACGAGAAAACATATAGTAAATAAATGCCTAAATAAAAGGTAAATAAAAATGCCTTGTACCTTAAATTCATGCGAGTGTTGTTGCATACCTATCTGTATCTATAGCTATCTCTCTCTCTATATATATATATACACATTATTATATAGAGATAAAGATATAAATATATTTGCAACGGTAACACTCAAATTTAAGGCATAAGACATTTTTATTTACATTATTTAAAAAATACAAATCCTGAGATAATTATGCCAACAGCAGTCTTGTGAAACACATTTAGTTCTTCCTGTGGGATTTTGTCTTTTTCTTTAAATGTACTCAAAATACCTCAGATGTTACGTTTCCCCCTGCAAAAGAAAAAATGAATTTATTTTTAACGGTTTTTATGCATGTTTTCCAGGGAATACCGTGTGGTCAACGCCGAAATGCTTTTGGTGACTTGGATATTAACCAGAACTCCTATTTGTACCTCCGTCACTCCCAACGCTTAATCCTAACGTTTTAATGCTAATAATAAAACCGGCCCAACACACAGATTCAAATTGTCCGGCTGCATTAGTTCTACCATCTCGATTCTGAGAAAACCGAATCTTTCAAAGTCTCGTGTCTGCTTAGTTTTTTACAAATACAGAAACTAATTCACACAGAAATAAAGATTTCCTCTGTGCAATGCTAATTTACTGCTTCAGTTTGGGGGGGAAAAAAATCCCCATAGTAGCGCCTTCTTGAGGCTATAAACTACCATGGTGGTGTTCAGAGTGAATGCCAGTGCCAGCATGCTTGCACGCTCACCATTGCAATGACGATTTTGAGGCAGAATTTATGTCCACTGTGTGTTTAATGGCTCTTGGTGGCGCCAGAGTGAAAAAGGGATCATCAGTGTGACATCTTTATCCTTCAGGGAGTCAGGAAGAAATAAATTTTAATGAGATTATCAGTTGAGATATCAAACTGTAATAATAATAAAAAAAAACTCGTTAATCTGTTTGTAAACATCCGCATGACTTCGAGCTGCAGAGCTGTGATCATGCGGCCTCACGAGGGGTTGGCCGTTGAAGGCGTCATTTTAAAAAATAACGCTTTCAGAAGCAAAGCAATTCAGAGCCTCATATGTGCACAAAGAGCTTGCCTGCACATTTGTTTTACCGTGTGCTCCTCCTCCACATTCCAGTGGGCACTGCCAACGCAGGCCTGAAATCTCTCCCCCCCTCTCGGCTCTTTGCTCGTTCACTCCACCAGCCTGAGCCGAGCTGGGTGGAGGAGTGGCTCCCGAAGAGGAACAGTCAAAGTTTTCAAGCCTGTGTTAGTGATTAAATGTGCAGTAAAGAGTGACTCTGAGGAATCGGCACAAACCCCTAGACCGGCGGTTCTCAAATCCAGGCCTCGAAGGCCAGTGTCCTGCAACTTTTAAATGCGTGTCGGGTCCAACGCGCCTCAATCAAATGGCTGAATCACCTTTTGAGTTTGCAGTCAGATTCCCAGAGTCCTGCTAGTGACCTCATTGAGGATCCCCGCATTAACAGAGGCATCTTCATTTTAAAAGGTTAGTACCAACATTTTAACTATGCCTTGCTCACAATAATTATTGAATAACCACAAAAAAATTATAAATGATTAGTTTCTTTATATTAAAAAGCTAAACTGTACAAAAAAAAAAAAAAAAAATTTTTGGTTAACCAAAAAAAAAAAGTATTCACACCCGTTGAGCTTCAAAAGCGTTTTCTAGAACAACCACCTTTTTGCAGCACTGGAAGCCAGATTCAAATTCTGCCACGTTTATATACTTTATTTTTGTAACCTCGGGTCTTTTGCATCCTTTTTCAGGCTTTCTTCCATAGTTAATAATCTCCATAACCAGGTTGTCACATCATGAAGCTGCCACCATCATGTCTCATGATGAGGGTAATGCATTCAGGGTTTTATGCAGTGTTTGTTTTCTGCTACACACGTTTTGCATGTAAAGTTGAATTTTCTCTGATGTGACTAGAACGCTTTCCTCCATGTTTTTTTTTTTTTTTTGCGTCTCCTACATGCAAACTACAAACAGAACTTCTCAGGACTTTCTTTCTTTGCTTCTTGTAACTCTAAAAAAGATGAGCTGTGGGCCATGTTCACCAAAAATCTGTCTACTTCTCAGAGTGAGATAAGCAAGGTGAGTGGCATCAACTAAATCCCTCATTCTTTGGTTACCTAGCAACTTACCTACTCTTTGGTTACCTAGCAACAACCTGTTGAATAACTTGCACAGCAGCAGTTTCAAGCTTCTAAATAAAAAAATAAAAAAAAAACTATGTGAATTTAAACCTGTGGATGAAACAGGAAAAGTCACGCCGCCATTTTGGTAGTATTTCAGATGTTTGGAACAAAAAACTAATAACTAACTATTTATCAATTAATATGAAACTTTTAATTTTGATGTGTTTTTCAGCCATGATTGTAAAGGCGCATCACGCTCTGTGTTATTCTTTGTTCATGTTTTTATAAACTGGTTTCTTCCACTTATCAGTTTCGCCCTACTTGTGTTTGGTCCATCACATAAAATCGCAATAAAATGCACGTCAGACTGTAAGATGCTGTGTTCCCCGTTGTTGTTATTGTCAAAACAAACTACGAGTCCATGTTTCAGAGTCTGACTTCTTTTAATTGACCTCAGAGAGTGATGTAACTTTACATATTAGAAAAAACCACGCATAAAAACACAGGTCACAAAGGATATAAATCATACAAGAGATTTCTTTGAAAAGTGTATGAACACCAGAACACACAATAAAGTGATCAATATATACATTTACTGTAGAATGTACAAAGAGCCTTGTCAATATGCAGTACAGCGGGCACGTACCAGCTATTCTCTTTTAGAAATTAAAAAATACAAACACTTCCCCGACCCCCTGACCGATAAAACCATGTTTGTATTAAAAGTTTCCACATGCATCCTCAGGACTCGCCTTTGTGTGCAATACACAGTTAATGCCTTCATTTCCCCCCTGTATGATGCATGACAAAGCTGAAATAGGATAAAAGCACAATCATGACAGACATTTTTTTTCTTTTCTTTTTTTTTTCTTTTTTTCTGCAAAACCCTAGCAATATAGTGAAATTCAGGAAACGTTATAATCGGTCGCTTGTCTGTTACTCCGGTTCTGGCATCCCCTCCGTTCGACGGATGTTTACCGAACAACTACGTGTTGAAAAATGTTTCGATCGAACTGTGTTCCTCACCAGCCAATACATTAAGTCACATTTTGATGACATGAAACACATTTGTTTCGAACAGACAAATATGAAAGAAAGACATCGTCCGCTTTGACGCTGAAGTGAACGTGGTCCAAAACAAAAAAAAAAGGTGAAACGTGATGTCATCGTCCACCTTTCCGTGTTCTTTTCTCTTCTGCTGAATTTCCCGCACAAAGAACAACGATGACACAACCAGTAATTGCACAATAAATAGATTACTGGAGGGATACCATATGAATGTCCGTGCATCTGTAAAGCTAAAAGTTACATTTAACGCTTATAAAAACACATAAGGCATGCAACTACCAGCTTAGAAAATGTAAAGTGAATTATTTAATTTACATACTAATAGAACACTGTTGAAGACCACTAAAAACTGCAAAATAAGCTAAATAATTTATGTAATAGAGTAGTTATGACCTGTTACATGTGCAGGTTGATAAATGAAAGCGGTAAAGCTGGATATATTCTCCCGTCTTGGGTTTTAATCATTGTTCTGCACAACAAGATGCACATCAATGAATTTGAATATCATCGAAAAATGATTTATTCCAGTAACTCAGTCTAAAAAAGTGAAACGTTTAAGTTCTACCTTCCACTAAACCTTCCATTAACACACTCGACTGCATGACCACAACATGAGAGTTTCTCATCGAAAACTTTTTATTTTTTTTATTTTTTAAGTTGGTCTCGATCAAATGTTTTTAAAATATCTTTTTTTTGGAATTCTTTAGCAAAAACGACACATTCAGTAGAATTAACAGAAATATACATATATCTGTAAAATACGAAATTTGTTTGGTAATCACTCCTAAACAGAATTATTGACATAAATGCATTTTTCAACCACATTCCTATTGAGATGCACCTTGACCAAGTTGTATATACAAAATGCCTAGTCATTCACTGTTTACATTGCTTTTAAATAAAACAAAATGTGAAACCTCGTGATTGCGTTTGACTCCGTGAACCATTTTTCTTAAGTCGGGTTTGGGATGGCTTATCTTGAGGATATTCCTCTCATTCCGTCTCTCGGTTTTCATCACCAGAGGTTCAGCAGAGCCAGTCAAGGACTTTCACACTCTTCATGTGAGACCTTCCAGCTTTCGTTTGGCTTTGGCTTTAGATTTCTTGCTCCAGCTGGGACATCAATGCCTAAATTTCAGATCTTTGGCACTCCTAATTCTTTACTTGTCTGTTCTGGATGCTACATTTTCAACATGCTGAGTAAATTGCTGCTCACCCCATATTTTTTATTTTATTTTCTTCATTAAAGCACTGATGGTTAAAATAAAAAAAATAAATAAAAATAAAAGGTGTGCACATCATTCTGGGCAAAATCTTATCGCTTTCTTTTGTTTACCCCCTCATTACTTTGTTCTACTGTTTCTTTTTGCTAAGTTCTGGCTGTGATATCGTTTTGCTAAAAATATCTACTGCTTACAGATAAAAAGTTACTTACAGTCAGGCATGCACAAAGTGTCAGTTGCGGCAATCGTTGCATCATAACTCGTCTGAAAAGGCAAAAAGTTGTTTAAAAGATGCTCGGTGAGGCTGAGCTCAAAGTCTGAGTAATTTCCTAAAGCAAATTTCACAGACTCCAAAAGGGCCGGGGAAACAGTTCTCCAAGAAAAACAGCAATAACCACGCCGTTCCCTGGTTTGTAGGCCTCCACTGTGTAGCAAAAGGCTGAGTCAGGTGCTGTAATGTAACACGTCAATGCTGAACTCAGGTACATGGTCTGGCATGAGGCTGATCATAGAGAGAAAGCGAAGCAGCCAGTGGGAGCCCAGGAAAAAAAAAAAAAAAATCTGCAAGCTCCCTCCATGTTGTCAGAAACGGGTTTGCAGGTCGGATCGTTTCTGCAGGTTTGTCAAGGCCGTGTTTTTGGGCGCAGCGGAGAAATCCAGCTGCGTCAGAGATTCGTCATGTCATAGTAGTGCAATAATTATTTTTTAAACAGTGCAAGATTCCAGCTTATATGTTTATATTTAATTAATGATTTTTCTTCATAACTCTGAAGATGAGAGAGGTTAACTACATGCATAAGTCAAAGGCCAGGTAAAGTTGGATTGGTTGTGTTAAATAGTATGAGAAGGATAATTTTTTTTTTATTTAAAAAAGGTCAAATTGCACACTTGCCTACTTAAAAAAACAAAAAAAAAAACAAGGAATAAACAAAACAAAAAAATCTGAAATATCTTTCATTTTGCGCTGCAAATTCTGTGGTGGAGGCCAATGAAGCTGTGAATAAATTGGGGCGTTTCCTGGAAATTCTGATTGTTAAAGATATTGCCCTTTCAGAGATAAGTAAATGAATCCACAATGAACGCCAGACTGTTGGTATGCTGGGATTGGCCAATTGGTTTCAAAAATCCCACAAGGTCGTTCAATCATTTCTACACCCAAATCCGCACCAGCTTTTGATGATTGAGACCCAAAAGTACCGACCACAAAGATGCTACTTTGAAAATTCTAACTCATCCAACATGTTTTCTAACAGTTTTTGTTTCCACAGGATGTCATACATGTTTTTGTAATTAAGTTAAACACCACTTAAGAGGCTGGGAAACAAAAACAAAAACAAAAAACAACAACACAAGTCAAAAACATGAAAAACTTTTTTTTTTTTTTTTTTTTGTCAGTCTTCAGTAACAGTTGTTGCCATGAGTCATTTCAGATAATTTACGTCAATTTATGAAAAAATCCTAAACAATGGCATAGTGTCATTGTTCTTGCTGGGGTAAAAACTTTGTACACGTGGACAAAAAGCAAAACATTGCAGAAGGAGTTCGTATTCCCATTACGCTATTATTTACGTGGCTTATTAATAATGATCTCAACGTTAAAAACAACCACCAGAATGACTCTTCTGTTAGCAAGAGGATGTCGTAAAAGGTATAATCAGCAGTTTTACCGATTACTCCCCACTGTACACGTTTACTTAAACCAAAAGTTTGATTTTTAGTGTGAGATTATGATGCTGTAACGAAAAATTTATTTTACTTTTTTCTTTTTTTTTTGCACATCTTTACATGGGATTGATGTTTTTACAAATCATAAACCAACAGTTTTTTTTTCTTAAATTATAGGATTAGACTCATGCTCGTGATCACAACAACCGAGTTGCTGTGTGTGTGTTTAACTTTATGAATAATCTTCATTTAAAACCAAGCAACTTTTCTCCATCTGTAGAAGACACACTCTCCATCCAGGAACTGCTGAGCTGTCAGCAGATGAGGCCTTGCAGCTCTTAAGATAAAAGCCTGACCAGTTCTGAATAAAAAATCTTAACTATATATAAAAGGTGTAAAAAAAACAAAAAAAAAAACAACAAAACTAAACAAAAATAAAAGAAACTTGAGCAGTAAAACAGTGTTAACAGGACACGCCTGAAAGCAAATCAGACAGACGATGTGGGGAAACAGTTCACAGCCTTTGTTAAAGTTCATGAAGGCAGCACTTAACTCATTTTTAATGAAAAAAATAAAAAGAAACAAAACAAAAAACTCATCCTCCTACTTGTGGAACAAGATTGGCTTGGCCAAACCTGCGAGGATCTTTGGAACGTGCACCGAGATGATCTCCCCGATCATCTCAGGGAAGCTGACCTTCGTGTGAAGCGACTGAGCCTGAACAAACAGGTCAAAGGTGAACTGATGGAGCTTCTTTACAGTCTGAAACAGGAGAGGACAGGCGATCGGTTATGTCATGGCGATGAAATTTACTACGTGTGGCGATGAGTCATTTTAGGTTAACAGATCCACATATTTTTCATGTGATTCCTCTGCGTCTGCTTGCCATAAAAACTTTTAATGTTTTTCAGCCACAGCTCTCCCCCCCTTGTTTTTGCCACCCTTTCACCACAACTCCCTCTATTTATTTATTTATTTTTTATTTTTTATTTTTTTCATTTTTCAAGCACTTTTGTCTCACCATTTGGAGAGAGTCTAGGAGTCGCGTCAGCTGGTAGAACCTCTGAGGACAGTTTGTGGTCATCTGGTAATTGATGAGGCGATCCAGTTCTTTGATGTAGGTGAGCCGCAATTCGTCAAAGTATTTCTGACTTTTCAAGCCCTCCACCGGAACTGTAAAACCAAAATCAGAGCTACAGCTGCATGTCTGCTTGCTTTCTTATTTATTTTTTGTCACACTTTAATGTTTCAGATCCACAAACATGTTTCAATATCATACAAGGAACTCGATTAGTGCGAAATAAAGTTCTCAAAGGATGATTTTATTGCATACGGGGCAAGAGATCCAAACCACCATGACTCTACGTAAGAAAACAATTGTCCATGACCTTAAAGGTGAATTATGTTGCTTCGGTGAACAAAATAAGTCAGGTCTAGGTCTATTGCTATACAAAAAATGCTCACTGTTTTTTATTTTTGCACAAAGTCATTCCTAGATGATGAGATTTTAATCTGTTCAGTTCTCACTATCTTGAGCTTCTTTCAGAAAGAATCATTTTAGGGACTCCTGTCACTTTAAATCCAAATAAGTCCCTGCTGGCCACGCCCCCAACTCAATGTTGCACTCGCAAATGAAAATAGCTGCAAACATATGTGCGTTTATACAACTGTACGACTTTGAAAAGCATTAGTGGAGCCTCGTGCACAACTAACAAGAATGCAGCAAGTGGTTTCTGGATGGTAAGTCAACAACAAAACACTTGTTTTGTTTTTTTTTTACGGTAGACATTGCACCAGCTGATCAAATGTACTGGAGCTCATCTTGGGTTGCAAGGTGATGACAAAACTCCGATCCATTGTGATTTAACATTCGGGTAGTTTTTGGAACAGGCTCATTTTGCAGACACCAAAAAACATTAGTTTATTACCAAAAAATGCCTGGGTGGATTTGTTAAGTGCTTGGCCTGCTTTAAGAAGCAGCTGAGGCCCAAATGGAAGTATAAAGTTGTGCAAAATATGAATTTTGCAAAATCGATCCCCTTTAAGAACTGGTTGTGCCACCTTTAGAGCCAACAACTGCCGTCAAGCTTTTGTTGCAACTCTCAATGAGTCTTTTGCGTCACCTGGGGGTAACTTTTGTCCAACTCTTCTTTGCCAATTCTTTTTAACTCCAACACACTGGGGGGTGTTCCAGCATTAGCAGCTTGTTTGGGGTTTATACCAGAACATCTCAAAGGGATTTAAGTTGGGATTTTGGCTAGGTCATTGAGAGGTAAACTTGGTTAGCTGGTGTGCTTCAGATTATTGTGCGGTGGGGCTTAAGGTCACCAATGAAGATTCTTCTTCAGGGTTTTGCGGCAGAGAGCAGAACCTGTGGTTCCATCGGTTAAGACAACCAACCCTGACCCTGAAGTTGCAAACCAGCAAAAGACCATAAAATTACAACCGCCATGCTTGGTTGTCAGTATGACATTAAAAACAAATGTAACGATAGATTTACACCAAATGTAATTAGACAAACACTTTCCAAAACGTTCTACTTTTGTCTTGTTGGTCTACAGAATATTTTCCGCAAAGTCCTTGGAACCGCTACAGTGTTTTTTGGGATTTATTTTGGTAAATGTCAGACACATCTTGGTGTTCTTTTTTGTCATCAGTGGTTTTAGGCCACATTTCCACAGAGCTGCTCTGCAGTTGAAGTGTAATCCATTGCAAACCAGCCTCTCATGCACATGACGCCACTTTATTCTACGCATGATAACAACAAAAACAATCACAGATAGCATTGTGCTGTGCTGCGCTAACTTAGCCTGCTCAGCTTAGCGCAATTTCTGATAAGGAATACATGAGCACTGCGTTCATGGGAGATGAGTTAGTGTTTTCTAAATGAAGTGGAAGCTAGTGAGGTGGACGCTCTAGGTCAAAAGCACGTTGGATGACATGCTAAAATCACAGCGCCACATAGTGGCCTGGCATGACAACTACAGCTGACTCAATGTCTAAACTTGGAACTTTTTCCCGATTAGCATTCGAAAATACCATAGGTTTCCAGTTAGCGGTCTCGTGTAAACACGGTCTTAGTCTTTGAACTTTCTCAGGGATGTCTTTGTCACCAAATGTCTGTCTTATAGCTGAATCAGGAACATTAAATTAAGACAGCACGACCTACACCTGGGTTAAATTGAATTGGATTACATGTGTTTAATAATCAAAAATGCTATTCCGGTGAACTACAGCACTTACTTATGCTGAAGAGCAGCAAGGCCTTCATGCAGAGGAACTCCTCCTGGGTTATCTGCAGCAGCACAAACTCCTGGGACAGATGTCTCATCCGCATGCAATGCTCATACATGGTGGAGATCTGCATTCGATGTCTGCAGAAGCAAAGAGTTCAGAATCAGAGGTGTAAACTAATGGAAATGACTCAATTTCCGAGAGGCGAGGACATTTTCTCCGCAATGCCTAACTGCTGACAGGAAAGAGTGTCAGAGGTTTCATCCATACCTATCAGGGAGTCTGAATCACATTTACAGAAAGAGCTTCCTGCACTGCAATCTTTAACATCTGGGGCAAAAAGTTAAAAACACACAGCGTGTAGCGACACCGTCCTATCATCCGGCCTTTGGCTTCGAGTCGAAGAGAAATGACTGAATTTTCAGTGTTCACCTCGCCTCCACAATGAACAAAAGACGGCGCCATCAAAGTTTGTTAGCTTTGCTGAAATGAAATCTTTCTGTCTTTATTACAAACTTCATTCACACTACTCAACTGTGCCGATAAAAGTGAAATGAGTTTGAGTTTATTAATTGGAATAGAAATGTCACCAGAGAAACTCCAGCTGAAAAAAAAAAAGAAAAAGAAAGAAAGATAAATGTTCTCCGTTGCTCCGAAAACCAATATAGAGTAACGGGCGAAAGTATTCATACCTTTACAACTTTGTTTCACATTTCGTGATCTCACAGCCTCGAACTTCAGGGAAGTTGTGCGCATATAAACACACAATCTCACCACTTCCTGTGCAGTCCCATAACATTAAGACCACGTGTCTGCTGTCCTTCCGCTTTACGCAAATTAACAATTTTCTCAGTCTCGTCTGATACAATCCAAGCAAGTGGTTGCAATGTGACAAAAGGTGAAAAAGGAAAATGTCAGTCTTATGCAGGTGGGTGTGAAGTCCTAATGTTACAGTGTTACAGAGCAGAACCGGGCAGCCAGCGAGTTTGCATGAAAGCCACAAAAGACTCAGCAAGTGCAATAAAATGAAAATACTGGACTGTTTAACACACTGAGTTTTATTCCATCTTTGCAAGGGCCTACTTCTGTTGTATTTATTTTATTTAGTGAGCATAAAAGCAAAACCTGTTGAACCATTTTTATTATATTACGGCTATAATTTTTCACATTAGTCTTTTTTAATGGTGACCATAAATAAACAAACCAGGCTATGAAATTCCTGGATTAAAATGGAGTGACTGAAGTTTAAAGTGGAACCACATACTGTACAGTAAGTGTGTGTTTAGATTAGAATAGGAACATCTGGTTCAGACTAAAAACTCTTCAACTGTCTGAAAAGCCAGATATCTGAGCGGAAACCTCCCACTGAAAAGGGTTCGGTGTTATAAACAATGTGTAAAGAAAGAAATGGTGGTTTTTATCCAGGTTGATCCGGCTCTCATCAACTCTTTTCGTTTCCACCACTGACTTTTTTTTTCTTCTTTTTTTTAGCAGCTACATCCCGCCGCACTACATTCACTATTTTTGTTTCAGATGAATCTGCAAACGCTGCTTATAAACAATGTTCACTCTTATTTATAGATTATTATCATAGATTTCAGATTGTTCCCGTTTAAAATTGCTGAGCAGCTTACAAACACTGATTATAGGTTGGACAGACCTGTCAACACTTCAGAGTGTTTCCTCACAAGCTCACTGAAATATATTTATGTGCAATATTTAAATTTTAAAATACTCCTACATTTGGTAAGCTGTTACATTTGAAGAGCAATTAATTAGTGTCCAGAGACTACAGATGACAGGTAACCTTTAGACTAATTCTGGCACATTTACAGTTATTAATGTGCATTGTCCCTACTAAATAAATTAAATAATAATAATAATAATAATAAAAACATCTCGCATTTATATAATAAATTTAGCCGGTTGAGTCATCTTTTAAAATGAAATATCCATAAATCCTACAAGAAAAGACAAAACAAACAAACAATCAAAAAAACACTACAACAAAAATGCTAAAAGGTAAAAATTTAAAAAATAATTAAAAAACATCTGAAGCGCCTTGAGATTATATTTCAGTAATTAGTCATCTTTGGTATGAAAGAAAGAAGAAAACCCGTGTGTGTACTTTTCTCCTGATCTCTTTACATCTGAAAAAAACTAAAAGAGGTAAATATGCAAATGAGAAGAAGGTTCTATATAGTTGGACATTATTTGTGGTTCATCAGCTTAACTATACTTCATATTAGCTGCGACTGAATGCTGCTACTAAATCAAAATTCAGTTAAACTGAAGTGAACAAATGTCAAAAAGATTCAAGCAAAGTTTGTCAAAACCTTTTTTTATTTATTGATTTTTTTTTACTTTTTAAAGAGTGAGACTGAGAATCCCTGTAAAAGAGAAACACCACTTCTAATTCTAGATTTAATAAAGCAACTATGCATTTATAATCCCACTGTAATGATAATCTTAAACTGTAGATTATAATCTGACTCAAAAACGTTATGTTTCAGATGTTTCGGCGTCTTATTCATGAATACAAATCCACACTGAAAAAAAAATAAAAAATCTGGCACCTTGCATTCGAATATGAAACGGAACCCGAGCTGAAATGCAGAAGCAGAGAGTTTGAAAAGAAAAAATAAAAACTCATTACTGAAAAGCTCGTTGAATCACCTTAAGCAGCTGAAGCTGTTCGTAACCGTCTGCTACGTGACCTTATCAGTCTGTCACATACTGGGAGAGGATTTCTGGACCTGTGTGCAGTGCCCTCTGGGTTCATTAAGGTTTGTCACAGCTTGTCAATGACAGCTCATTAAGGTCCAGACCAATAGCCAACTGTCTAACACGCTAATGAACATCTTAATCTATTATTCGCTGTTTAGGTTTGGCTTTAGTGCGGCATAAAATAATAACGGCCAATGCTTTGTCTTTTGTTATGTACATTGTAAAACTATATTTTCTACTGAAGCTCCCAGTAAATTCTCACATTTCCTGCTGTTTCGCTGATTGAACAGCGTCAGTAAGACACGTTGAGGCATTTTGAAGCTATGCTAGAATACAGTTAATAAGAGACATTTGTGGTTGTACAGTAAAACACGTATTATCTGTTTCTTAAAAAGCAAAATATCCCTCAATCTTCTTTTTACCATTTTGTCAATTCATAGCCACTAACCTTATATTTTAGCATAGACTACAAACGTACTGATCCGTAGTTTATGATTATACAAAATGCAGCTGGCACCAGGAAAACAAATGGACATTTCAACATTTCACAAAGTTCTGACAGTAGTATTCCCACTGCGAGAATCTGTGGCGACGCTCAAAGTGCTGCTTGAAGATGTTCTTGTCATGATTTGTGTGTGTTTGGGTTTTGGTTTGTGGTTTTTGTTATGGGTTATTTTAGGTTTGTAGTTTTGTATTATTTGTTGTTTCTGGTAGGTCTGTTTTTACAAGTTACTCTGGTGTCACCCTTCCTGAATAATTTCTCTAGGCTGTTCCTGTTGGTGTAAGTTTATTGTGGTTTAAGTCTTTTCATATTCTGCAAGTTTTTTTTTACACCTTGCTCATTGGGTTTTGTCATCCTGGTTTGTAGTTTATTCTTCAGTTTATTATTTGTTTGTTTCTCTTTGGACTATTCTTGTCTTCTTGTTGTATCAGTGTTTTGGTTTTATCTTTATTATCCATTCTCATTCGCTCCATTTGTGCTATTGGTGTTCATTTCTTTGTCCACTATGTGTTTTTATATTCCTTATGTTTGGTTTTATAGTGTTGCACTTCTCATGCATTTGGATTTTCTGATTTTTTTGTTCCCCCCCCCTTTTTTTTTTACAACTTGTGTTTTTATAAAATGTTGCTGTCGAGCTATTTTGCAATAATTTCATTTGCAGGATGTGCAAAACTACAAAAAAAACCCCAAAACAAAAACAAAAAAAACAAAACAAAAAAAACTGAAGATCTTTCTCACATTATTGACTCAGGGGAATACTAATGCACCACACACTTTTCAGATTTTATTAGTTCAAAAATGTGAAAACCATGTGTTATATTTCTTCCACTTCACTACTATGTGTTACTTTGTGTTAGTTCACTGCAAAAGTTCCTCTAAAATACATTGACGTTTGTGTTCAGAATGTGAATAAATGTTGGAAAGTACAATTATGCTTACTTTTGCAAGGCAATGTGAATGTACAGTTAAATTAATGACTATATTTCCAGCTGTGTGCTATAATTAAGCAACACACTTTTTCTTGAGATACTTCAATCTGATTCAGCACAAAGCCATGAGTCTTACTACTGAAAAATGTTCCTGACTTTAATTTCTCAGCAACAAAAGAACACAAAGAAAAGGCAAATTGGTTCCACATGATTGTAAGAGGAAAAAAAAAAAGCCCCTCCTGCTTTATGCTGTCAACACCTGGAAGCCTTTGTGTTTGTATGCGGGCAGAAAAATCAATTTACAGAAAGAGATCGGGGAAGATGAGAATAACGGCTCGACCAATGTGAGCGATCACTAAACACAGCGAACCTTTACAAGGGAAGAAACTGAGATATTCAGAGAGATACGTACTCGTTAAAGACGAGGTCCGGCGCAAAGTAAAGCATCCTGCCGTTGACGTTCTTGTAGGACCTCCATACCAGGGCAAACACCATCACCCCCATCCATGACTGCTGGATGACAGTCATCTGGTCGTCCACGTGGAGATTCCTGAAACCTAAAGACGAATATTACAAATCATGATTGTTCCTGATCATTAGAAGAACACTGCTCACCAATGTTGCTAATACATATTGCAATCCATTCGGACTCAACACACCGAATATTGAAGAAAAAGTGTAAATCATAATTGGTTTTAATAAAATATTGCTAAAGATGTAATATGTAACTTTTAGAAATAATATTTTTAACCATCTGTTAAAGCTGTCACTGTGTTGTTACAGTTTATGAGACAGATAATCTGTAAAAAGATACATCTCCTCCCTGAGTTACTGTTGCTGTTTGGAGAAAAGCACTGCTCCCGACCAAAAACAACTAATCAGAGCCAGGAGGAGGGTCTTAGTGCTGTCAACTACCCTCATGTACTTGCTGCTAAATGTGCTAATGGTGGACGAACAACTTATCCTAACAGGAAATTTCTTTATCTGCCATTATCTGTGGTCATGCTAACTAGCCTAGCATTCACGACAGACTATGTTAGCTGCAGCCTAACAGAGCTCAAAGGGGGGATGAGATGAGTAGCGGCACACCAGATTGTGATTGACAGCGCTAAGATCTTCTAGTTAGCACTGGGAATACTGGCAGAAAGCAGAGGAGCTCAGTTTTTTCACAGATTTTTTTCATAACATACTGTTAAGACATAGTAACAGTTTCAACAAATATGTAAAAAAATAATAATAATAAAAGTTACAAACTGCAGCTTTAAATCTTGTTTTTATGCCTTCTGCCTGTCAAATAAATTCAAACCCAGTTACACCTATGACACTATTTTAACTGATTACTTAATGACTTATTAATTTCCTAAACACTTTAAAAAAAGAGGAAAAAAACAAAACAAAACTCCTCCGGGGTTGCATTTTGAGGCTGTAAGATTTAAACTTCTTCATTTGTATCTCTTGGCACCAACAGGTTGCATGGCATCTTAATGCTTTGGCTGATGAAAAAGTTACCATCATTTGTCTCAGATTTTAGTACGTTAGTGTCACGTCTTCTTTTCTGCATAAATTAGCTATGAAATCTGGGCAAGTTTGCTTGGACCGCTCGCCTGTTGCCTCCAACAAATGGAGACGGTTTTGGACGAACACAAGACTGAGAGAAGAAAAGGAGAAGAGTGGGGGGAAAAGGAAGGAAAAGGGAGAAAAAAGGAAAATTGGAAGCCCCCACATACCAGCTTCATCTCACAGGATACTGAGAGGCTAAGGAAATCTTTATAATACTTGTAAACTCAAAGGAGCAACTACACGTCTGGCCAAGAATCCCCCACCCACGACTCCGGAGGCTCATACAGGTCATTGTTACGGTGCTTTGCAAAAGTATTCATGCTTCTTGAAATTTTTCTCATGTTGGCATGTTTTAAAAGCATATCTCCGTTTATTTTATTGGGATTTTATGTGTTAGACAAGCACAAAGTAGGGCATAAATATGGATTTTATTTTCCAGCATTCTGATGGGTCTAAATAAAAACGCTTTGTTGACAAAGGGAGGCTGATGGCACGCATGGCATACAAATTTTTATTCGTATAGACTTCTGAAAGCAATTTTCCTTCCACTTCCCACCTATACACCACTCTATGTGGGTCTATCACATAAAAATTTGATAGAATACATTAATGTTAGTGGTTGCAATTTGATCAAATGTAAGCAATACTCTGGCAAGGTTAACAACTTTCATGTCATGGCAGGTCTAGCACTGACAAAGGCGGCCTGTGTGACGCCACTCTGCGGATCGGTCCAGCAGCTTGGGCTTGTTCGTCTTAATACTTTGATTTGATTCACTCCATTCGGCCTCATGACTATGACTGCAACCTAAAAAGCAGCTGAGTTCTGTGACAAACACTCCTGCCACCTGACGTCCACATGCTAGCAGATGTCCGGCACAAAGGCATAGAGCCTGGTGGAAAGCAAAATTCTATTAAAATTCATCAGTTTCACCAATAAGTGACATATGGCAACTTCTCGGTTTATCAGTGTAAATTCTGCCAATATGACAAACTTTAAAGTAATTGGACTTTGTTATGCTGTCTGGAATTCAGTGATGATTATATCTGATCCAAATCAGGCAGAAATTCTGTTAACACTGTTCATACATTAAAATAATACAATACCTTCAACAAAAGTTAAAGTGTTACCGAGTTACTCTTAGCTGAAATAAACTGTTCATTCTCACTGTTGCTGGCATGATATGACTAATTCACAGTTTGTAGCAAAACAACATAACTATAAATAATATCATATGTTGAATATGGATAGCATGAGCCAGTTGCACCACAATAGTAAGCTAGCTTTAACATAACTCATTTAGTTGGCACCCTGTGGGGTTTACTGGGTAGGGCACGCAATTAAAAACATAAACATGCCACACAGAGGAGAAAACGCTGTAAAATGTAAGATCGTTGTTCCAGAAGGAGGTAAATAGGAAACATGGGAACAAAACAAAAAACATCGTTAAATGTAATAAAAATGGTGATTATTCCTGAACTACACATTGCTGCAAACATTTGGCTTCCTGTAAAATACATGAGCGAGTAGAATCTATAAGGCTGTTGTTGCGTTTACACATTTCAGCACGAATGTTTCACATGTTGTGCTATTAAATAAATGGCAAAACTACATGATATTTTAGTTTGGTGGTTTGGTTTTTACAAGGACCCAGAGAGGTGGTTTTCGTGGCATCGAGAGCTCAGTGTGTTCCCTGTTACCAGCGTATGCCTGCACAACGATAAGGGTTTCCCTACTGTCTAAAGCATGCACAAAACTTCTGTAAGGCGGTCATTGCGGTTTATTATTGTGGCGGCAGGATATACGGGTCCTGTATGTTATACAGTGGAGCATTGTGGCAGCAAATCTGTGGTGCCCCATGCATACTGCTTTGAGCATTGTGCTTAGTCACTGCTTTGGCTGCAGCTACAAAGATCTCATGAAACAGCATCAGGAAAAAAACAAAACAAAAAAAACAAAACAAAAAAATCTACAACATAATCCTACTAAACATTGGACCATGATCAGTCACCTAGCCAATAGAGAATGGTATTGGCTGAGTGCGCAGCACTAAATTGTGCAAAGCCTGTTAAACAGCAGGTAGTTGTGAGTTTTTCAGGTTCCAGTTTGAATACAAAATGGGTTTTTTGCTATCAACAAGGAGGTTTGGGGATGTATCTAACAGGAGGGAAGAGGACAAAGGGAAGGAGGGAGACAAAGGTCAATTACTGGGTCTGGGCTTTCAGTGGAATAAAGACGGCATGAGACCTCAAAGACGCCGTCCTGCATCTTTAGGATGAGCCACTGGCTCAGCACACTTGAACGGCTCAAACGGCTGAATTGGCGCCTCGGAAGGCAGCCGAGGGCCCCGTCCCAATACTTCCACCCTCGTGTCCGTCACAGACTCGTTCCCGCTGAAGGGTTTGAGAGTGTGTTGTGTCCCGATTCTCCAGAGTGATCCTTAGCCCCGCCCCTTTCGCACACTCGACCCGCACTGCGGCTAAGCATCCAGGTGGACTTCGGTGAAGTGTGTTACCCACAATTCATCACAGCATGTGACGTTTTGAATTATGGCAATGTTCACCAAACAAGCTGCGTTTGTCAGTTTTCATATTCAGATAATTTCCATTTGACTCTACTGTGTGAATACTATCGAATTTTACTCCTCATTCAATACATTCGAACAGCCAAATATTTCCTGCATTTACTTTGGAAAGCAAAAATATCTAAACTATATTTTTAAAATTTTAACTTGTGGTAGTATCATTTTCAGCAGTACAAATGCCAAATCAGCGACCACACCCGCCATTTTGAATGTCGCAGTTAAGACGCAGAGGCGCGAGTCGATGACGCAGCCCCTACTGTCCCAATTTGCCAATTTTTGCACGCTTGTAATCTGAGCACTCAAACCCTTATTGGCCCTTGGAAGGAGGACGCACTTCACAGAGGGCCATACGGTGCAGTGTGAGTTCTGGGACAAGGCCAAGTTCTTCAGAGCTCTTATACTGACCTCATTATTTGACTTGGGTGTTTTGCAGCAAAGACTGATCTAAAAATGTCAAGACAGCAGCCCTCAAGGACTGGAGTTCGATGCACGTGACACATGGGGAGAACCGCACACGTCACCAAAGTGTGCAAGAGTGCGGGCACATCTGGGTTTTTCTGGGTTGCAGTTTTAATGCAAACTGTATCGGTCACACTGCCAGAACGAAGTCTTATCAGTGTAATTAGTGAAGAGGAATGAAGAGAAGGAGGGGAAAGGGGGAAATAGTCCAAGAATAATTTTACACTAATTGCATCATGACTCATGAAAACTTATTTCAGGATCCGCAACCTCGGTGAATTTAGTTCGCATTGATCACTGGGAGTGCACAAGACTGGCAGCGAATGCTGTATATAACGTCCCTGCCCTCTCTGGCCAGGGTAACGTTTTTGCACAGGGCACGGCTCTTTGTATTGAAAACCATTTATCTGAATACCATCGTACTGCTGATTAATGATGACAAACACTGCTTCTCACAGCTGCAACTGATTGTGGAGGTGCAGAGCCTAACTTAAATATATAAGAAAAGACTGAACGTTGTGAGAAAAGCTTCCCAGTGCTGATGTGATCCGATTGCAGTGGTGATGCAGCCAGAAAAGCAGCAGGAAAAAAACCCTGGAATCTAAGAGAGCAGCGGCTTCTTGATACTGCTACACTCGTGTGATTTTATGTTCTTGACGCGCTCGCTCTGTTTTCTGCCATGATCCATGCTGCTTACTACTTACTCTCCATCCCACTCCTGCTGATTGCTCATTGTCATCACCTGCGCTGCTCCCTATTTAAACACCTGTTTTTCATCAACTTGCTGTGAGATTGTCTGATCCTCTTTCACAGGCTTCTAGCTTTGTTTCATGAACTGTGGTCAAGTTCGTACGATCAATAACCTGCCTGTGTGTTTGTCTAGTCTGTACAAGTTTGTGAGTGAAGGTTTTTTTTTTCTTTTTACTCTCTGTAGCTGTCTGACCTGACCATGACCCTGCTTCAAGCCAATCATATTCTGTATTGTTCCCCCCCCCACGTCCGTCTGAGAACCTCTGGACGGTTTATGGATGACATCTTTTTTAAATTGTGGATGCTTGTTTCCAGCAAACATCTCAGAGGCTCGTAAGGCCAAACCACTCACAAATCTGCCAGTCCTGCAGAAGCTGGATTTCTGGAGGCTGTGGATCCCAAACTGCTGGTAAATCTATTTTTTTTTTGTTTGCTTCCTGGTACTCTTCCAATCACATCACTCAACTCTGTTTCCGTTTTCCAGACCGTCCAGCGTAAACAGATCTAAGCAGCACTAAATAAACTACTCAAATAAATCTGTTTGAACTGTTACTTTGTCTTGGCTGTGTGTTGGTTTCTGGCTCTTAGTTCACTAAGATTGAGTTTTAATATTTTCATAGGTGTTTTATATTCCGTATCAACCTGTAGATGAAAGCTGTGGTTTTTGTCAGTTAAAAATTGAACCTCTTCCAAATTTGTCATGATTAATAAAGTATATTTAAATAGTTTTTTAAGGTTCCAGAGACCATGAATCATTCTTGGGGTGTTTTCACATCTGATAGTCGGGTAGACTTGGTTAGATCGGGATGAAAGTTGCAATATTTGCTACATTTTCAGCTGGTGTGGTTCACTTCCACTCTGCACAGTCTCTGTCTGAACAAATTAAAAAACATGTTCACCTCCTCGCCTGTGGTGGCGCTGTGCCAAGAACTACAAAAGGAAACGACATGAAAACCTCCGAAGACGAGCGCAACTTCCTCCTCCGTATAATGCAAACATAAATGGAGTAGTGTCAGATTCGAGCAGTTGTAGGGTTTCTCTTTTGTCCCTGGTAAAAAAACAAAACAAAACAAAAAAAAAAACACAACCCATTTTTCCCTGTAGTGCTAGATTTGCACATACCGTGAGCTATAGTCTGCTTCCTGCTTTTGGAGAGGTTTCCGGTCCACTTGCATTCACAGAGCTCACTTCAACCAAATGAGACCCAGGTTGTTAGGTGGACCAGAGTTCGCTTTTTTTCTTTTTGGTCCGCATTACAATTTGTGCATTCATACCTCCCCAAACGAACCGGACTTTGTAGACCAGAGTTTGATTAAACTGAGCTAAATGGGGCTGGTGTGAATGCACGCTTAGTCCTGTTTCAAGGACTCTAATCAATTTGTGACATCTGTGTGTTTGTTCTGGTGTCCTACCTGGCAGGCCTTTAGCCCATTTGACCACTTTGACCAGTTGTCTCTCTCCCAGCTCATTTAGGCTGGTGAGCAGGCCAGCAGCTGAGTCTGGTTGGCCACAGTCGTGTCCAGCATTCACCACCTCAGGCTCGATGGACTCAAGGATGTTCAGGAAGACCATCTGGGAGTTCAAGCTCGGACCTGACTTAGGAGACATGTTGTGGGGTACTTCTGGCGCTTCCTGTCCAGGATGTTCTTCTTCTGGGTTCTTCTGTTGTCCAATCTTCTTCAGTTTGCGTGCTACAAGTATAAAAAGAATAGTCAATAGTTTCTCATGCTTTGTTTTTTTTCTTTCATGTTTTTTAATGTCATGTTATATTTTATGCCTCTAGATGTCTATTGCTCTTCCTTCACCACCTGTTTTCATATAAGGCTTCTAGTCTGAATTATAACTGTATTAGCTCTAGTCTGAGCATGAGAAGAAATTAAGAGAAATCTTAACTCGACTGCTTCATAATTAGCTCAATTTACAAACTATGGTCAGGATGGGACATTGGTTTTGGCTTGTGAAGATTTGCAATTTATTTTCAATATAAACCTAGTTGTTCGGCGAAAGTCTCAGTGGATTGTTGAGTTTGTTTGGTAAAACCAAATGAGAAGTAGCAGCGCTCGCCAATAGCTGATGTTATCATACAAGATGTATTACTGTGACATACCATGTGCTGCAGAAACGCCAAGACTGTCATACAACAACAGTTTTCACTGTTCATTTGAAAAGGCATCATTCACAGCATTAATCAAATCAAGGAGTTAAAATCACAAAAGCAGCAAAGTGGTCCGTTAACTCTGGAGGAGTTGCAAGGGCAAGAATCATTTGGCACAACTTCAGGAAGTTAACCTGTGGCAAAACAAGGTTGAGTGTTTCTTCACCAAGTTTGCCATTACGGTCCACAGAGCAATTCATTGGTAGAAATTTCAGAGAACACTTCTTTCTCTCTTCTAGCAAATAAATGTCAAAGTGTATAATCTGCTTGACAGAAATCAAACGGAAATTTCAAGGCAAGACAAGAACATTTGTTGACAATCTTTATTCAATCTGGCAGCTTGAGTTGCTTTGTGTACAGTTTAACTCTATTTGCAAATCACGCAACCAGCATTTTTACCTGCCACACTTGCTGCTTCTGTACCAGCATCGGGTTATTTGTTCCGCTAGCTTGTTTGCTTGGCCTTCGTTTGGGTTTGGGTTCGTTTTGAGATGTTTCGCTGCGGTTTTGATATTAAATCACAGTTTGCATCCGTATCCTGCCTCCTGCACATCTGGGTTTTGGTCCTATGTTCTTTTAATCGTGACAAACTATGTTCCCAATAAGTGGGGTTTATTTTTTATTTTTTTTTAAAAAGAACAATCAATTTTCTTGAACAATCCGCAGTCCAGGCCCAGTAATATGTTTTCAAGTAATGAATCATATCTCATTGGATAGAAACCTCCCTGAACAGCTGAGCCTCATCTGTTGGAAGAGGCAGCATCATCATGTCGATCCGCACTAACAAAGAGAGGGATAAATTATACTTGTAAACAGCCTGCTTTATCAACACAACTTAGAGCACTTCAGGTTCACATTTTTGTTTCTTTGTTCCTTGGACTAAATGTATCCAGGGCTTGGGAAAACAATGCGACTCTTGCTTGTGTAAAATAAATCTCCCGGTTTTCTACATCGAGTGATGATGAAGAATCAAATTCTCCTCCAAAAAGGATTTAGAACATCCGGCAGCAGCTGCTCCAAATGGCGTCCAGTACTTAAGAACCAAATTGGAGAGCGATTTTTATTTGGATAAAGCAGACAGCCGCGTGATATGAGCAATGCGGACGGAGCAGAATACGACGCTAAGCATCTGCCAGCGCTATTTTACAGCAAAGTTTTCACAACTTACAATCACTCACTTCATGCACTCTGTGACAGTTTTGTTTCCAAAAGTTACAACTGCGGACATATTCGGCATCTGTCTTGCTTTTATGTCTTTCTCTCATTTTTTTCCTTTTTTTTCCCCCTGAATAAACAAGAATTACAGGAAAATACAAATTGTCACCAAGTCCCAGAGGAAAATAAAGAACAAGTGCTTCTGTTGTTTTGCTATTTTGGAGTCCAACTAGCACAGAGAAAAAAGATCGTAACACACTGATCTAATTCAAAGACAATAAATCTGTTGAACTATTAAGAACAAAGATAATAATAGACATATTACATAAGAAGCGGCAAATTGCTTCTTTGTTAAAAAGCAAATGCAGTGAATGAGGGTAAAAAATAACGTTTAATTGTCATGCAATTCTTCTGGCAGGCAATGTGAGAAATGTCTCATTATAAAACTGTAGCCTGACTCTGTTGTTCAACTTTGATAAATATTGAACTGTGAGGTTTAGGCACGACTTACATCTTTCTGAAGGAAAATTGCAGATTATTTAGGATTTCCGTTTCTTATCTCTGATCCAGTGACAAACATTTCAGGTGCAAACAGTTAATTAAAATCTCCCGGCTTTCCTTTCCTCAGTTTTGACAGACGCGTTTATGATCTTTGCAGAGCGCAGCATGAATCGGTTGGGTTGAACTAACCTTCAGCGCTCCATAGTTGAGATGAAGCCAATGTAAACACACACACACACAGGGATACAGGAGGGACTGGTTAAAGCAAAGAGCTGTCTTTTCTTTTTTTTTTTTTCCTTTAATGCAAATTTAGTGCAAAAGTTAAATTACAGATACCAGATGTTATCGGCTGACAGACTTACAAGGTGGTCTTTAAACGGAAAAGAAAACCTCGCTCTGGAGTCAGATTCACCGTGGACAGCTTAAATGTCCAGTGAGGGAACTGCAGAGTGATCCATTACAAGCTCAATTTGCTGCAAAATCAAATACCACATGTAAGATTTATCTCCAATTTTCTCCTACTGGGCTGCAAATTTTCTGTGCCTTTACCAGTCTCATCATGATTATAATCAACATCTTTATCATATCAGTATCTTTTTTTTTTTTAGAATGATTGACTGCACAAGAGAAAAAAAGAAAAAACACACAAAAAAACCATCGTAAGTTAAGTGCCACGTCCATCTACTGAAATGCCTCTGTGTGACCTTAACTCTCGCTTTGGTGTCCAAGTTCCAGACATCATTATCGTATTATTTTGGCAATGAAAATTGGTTTCCTGCGTACAGTGGTGAGCCTGAAAGTCTGGTAGAGAAAATGAGGAGCAGGAGAGGTCAGAAGAAATACTCAGATCCCCCTTTTACTGCACAAGATCTCGGGGCGCGATATCTTGAGACGTTAAAGCAACCTCAATATTTCTTCTACAAATGAACCCTGCCTCATAAAGTGCTGTCCAGCTGCTGAAGGCATACGACGTCCTCTGGTGAAGCAAATGTATACTTTTATTTGGAACCCGGGATATAGAGGTGAGCATTTAATGCCTGACATGCTTATGACTGTTATCCTGAAGTCAGAAAGAAAGAAGCTCTTGAATTACAGAATGACCAGCGGCGGTTCTTCTGTGTGGCTAACAACACTCGGAGACAAAAACTAAAGCATGTCCCCGACTCACCCGCCACTTTTAAAAACATTTATCTTGCAATATTTTGGTAGACAAAAGAATCGGCAACAAAATAGCCCCGCCTTCGTACTTTGCTGTAAGCGAGTGAGTTTTTTACTTAGAAGAAAAATATTTCACTTAAATTTCACTTGTGTAAGAAAGATGCCTTGTGTTTGCAGAACCATTCTCTCTCAGTTTAACCCCCATGAAAACTGGTAATGCCACCCTGGGAAAAAACCCATGCCATCAATGATGGGCAACCTTTTTTTCCCCAAGTTCTTTAAGCTCATAATTTCCTTAAACCTCGACCTGTTAACTGTCCTAACCCTTGACACAATATGGGAATCGCTTGAAACGCCTGTCTTCATATTTTGATGTGCCCATCGCTCTGGAACTGGAAAAAAAGTTTCATAACGCCACATGACACTTTTCAATAGCTCCAAATTCCAACCGCTATGCTCCGTAGCTAATGGATACCGTTTTAATTACCCTTACCAACAGCGATTTTCTCAAGGCCAAACAGCCAGTCGCTGCCAGTAAAATTAGTTCTTGCCAGATTCTACGTGTGAAAATGCTAATATGTTCGCTGTTAGGCACTTCTGTTGAGTTTAATGCGTTTCATTCCCCCCAAACTTTCCCAACGGTGGCCGAGATTTATTTGATTCAGACCACATTACATCCCCCCAAGACAGTAATTGACTCAACTTATTGAACTATTAATAATGTGCTGATCAGTCACCCACATTCAGCTTACACAATTGTCCTAGTTGTTTTGTTTGCTCCATCCAGATTGGTGGTCTCAAACTACAGTCCTCAAGTGCCGGTGTCCTGAAACTTTCAAACGTTCTCTGCTTCAGCACAACTGGCTCCAATATCAGCTCATTAGCAGAGCTCTGTAGAGCTGGACTGCATGCTAGCGAGGCAGATTTGCCATTTCACTCAACCATGTAGGGCAAGGGACACATATAAAAGTTGCAGGACTCTGGCCCTGGGGTACAGCAGTTTGAGACCACTGATCCAGATCAATGATTTGGTCATTTGGAAATAGTTGTTGCTAAATGCAGCATGATCCTCTCTAATTGGGATGACTCTTGCTGAGCGTGTGGAGTAGTTGTCTTATAATCCAAAAAATGTGGATTTGATTCTAGATTGCTCCTGCTGCATGTCGACATGGCCCTGGGCAAGCCATTTAACCCCCAAATTGTCTACCGATCTGTGTAATGGTGCAAAAAGGTAATTACGATTTACTGCTGCCATCGCATGACTATGAGATCACTTTTAAAAATTCTAATTTAATAATCTTAGCTACTTGTCCTATTTGTTTTATTAACTGCGGGTTGAGATTTATTTATTTTTGTACTTTTTGTGACTATACAAATTATGTACTTTATAAATCAGTTTGACATGCTGTATGAAATGCAAAAATAATAATAATTAATTACAGAAATAATCTTATTCATAGCTTCTAAAAACGGACAGAAAATGCAGTTTAATTATGCTCTTCAGACTCAGTGAAAACAGATGTTGGTAAAGTTGTGTAAATTATTTTAAAATAAATTCCATGTTACTGCAGTTGGGTAATTTCACACAAAAATCTGATAACTCGTGTGAAGAAATTGTTGTTTTTAAACTGCTCTAACATCCCAGCCTCCTACAGTTCATAAGAAGCAGACAGAGAGACAGATCTTTGACCTTTCACCTTTGCACAATCTCTTCAGTCCAAACTCTTTGCCACACAAGCCAAAATCGTCAAGGGAAAAGGACGCACAGCGCACAAAAAAATGTGCATTTTTGATTTCACTAAATATGCAAAAACTTTTCAATTTCACATGTTTTACTGTGTTGTCAGCAACATGAAAGGGCGTAGGTCGCTCTTTATTTTTTAAAATGGTTTTCTTTCTTCGGCCAGGTTTTAAGAAGACTTTTATGCATCTATTTGAAAGCCTTGGATTTATTGAACTTTGACAGAATTTTTTTCAAGTTTCTACCTGTCTCTTGTGCAGGCAAAACTCATACCGATTTATGATTTGTAGTTGCAGGCTGCAAAAAAAAACTCCTTCCAAGGGCCTCAAATGGCATCCAGACTACACTTTGGACACCCCAGCTTTAGATCATCCAGAGTCCTGTCTGACATTCTTTTCCCTTTAGTTCAACCCACAGGTTTTTCTTAGGAGCTAGATCTCGGGATTAAGATAGGAAGAGGAGAAAGTTAATTTTGGGTCTGTTGAACCATCTCTGGTTAAAGATCCACTCAAAAGCCGGATTCTGCTAATTCTTTGCACACATTTGTACCAACAGGTGAGCATACTGTAGATTTTACCTGATGTCTTACTTTCACTTCACCTTCGCTACATTTTAAGAAAAAAAAAAAAAAAGAAGCCCTCCCTTTTGCTGACGTCATCAAAATGATGCATTAACGTGCTTTGCTTTTGTAGGATAAATAATTTTCCACCTCATCATTTTTATTTCGCAACATTATCTTGAGTTTGAAGGAATGCAAAGCAAAAACTTTCCAGACCTGCTTGCAGACGTTTGATCCATCTTACCCCCTTTCTCCTTTCAGAAGGCCTCCGTTTTCTTCTTCTTCTTCTTCTTCTTCTTCTTCTTCTTCTTCTTCTTCTTCTTCTTCTTCTTCTTCTTCTTCTTCTTCTTCTTCTTCAGATTAACATCTGTCATGTTTATCTAGCAGACTGTAACCCCACTCACTTCATTCAGTCAAAGAGCCACATAGGAGAGTAACAGTTGCACTTAAAAGAAGAAAAAAAAAACTCCCACAATCCAAGTTTTATACTGCCACAAAGTGATTCTTCTTGTCAAGTTCAGAGTTTTTCCTCCTGCATCATTGATGGTCGAACAACTTGTTGCCAGCTCCAACATCTGCTGTACATTTCCAACGGGAGGGTCTTTTAATATTGCTCCTGATTTATCTTCCTTTAGCTGGATGGCTTTTGGTTATTTCTCAAATGTAAGACACCGTCCATGATGACAGTAAATTGCTTTGACATGTTGCTTTTATATTGACTGCAGATGTCTCCATGTGGCATTCTTTTAACAATGGGTGTCGCATATGCGTTATCCTCAATGATTAAACGGCATAATGGAAACAAATAAATAAATGGGACAGTTACAAGAGGGCTTTGAGAACGAAGCGGAGGGCTATTGCTACGTTGCATTTTCTCTTGGAAAGCAGTGTGCGCTCTAAAAGAAAGCACGGAGCTCTGGGAACAGGAGCAAGGAAGCAGACCCTCTAATTGCACTCGTGCTCAAACTAACACCAACAAATTAAAACAGATTTAAAAAAATAAAAATAAAATAAAATAAAAACAAATATTGATGCTGACACACTGCCCCCCCCCAACATTAACAATTCTACAGTCACTTCAAAGTCCCATCCTGAGACGGGATCAAAAAGACTATAATGCTAAAACCAGACCTATAAAAGGTAACCCACACTCCAAGTGATCACGCACTAAGGCATGTTAAGAGCCAATAAATGTAAGGCCCACCGAGTTAAACCAGACTGGGATGTCTGTAAATTAACAAACACAAACAGACGCACTGAAAAATAAAAACACCCTCCACCCGTCATGTGACTATTTCTGGAGAAGATCTAAGATGATTTTGGAGTAAAACCAAAAACGGCAAGTAAATACTGTACAGTAACTGCAATGCACACATTTCTAACTATTTAATTATTTAACATCACACTTTCTTGTTTGTTTTGAACAATGAAAAACATTTACAGCAGCCTGACTGGAGTTTGTCAACCACTGCACAGAAAACTTTGAGGCAAAAGTCACCTTATGTTACCAGATAACTTGAAAATGTGACGTGAATCAGCAGCCAGTGAGAGTTTTAAAGTTTGAAGTGGAGATCTTAAGAGATTTTGTTTTCCAGGATAGTGCTTCTTGAGCCTTCTTTATACTTTGTCCCATTCCAACAACAAACATCTATGTATTTTTTAAAACACAAAACAAAAACAAAACAACTATTTTATAAACCAAGATAAGGTTGTACATAATTGTAAAGCTGAAGCAAAAAATGACACTAAACCATAATGATAATGAAAATGTGTTTTTGTTCAACTAAGTTAATACTTTGTAGAACAACTGTGGAAATATTTTGGGATCTCTACCAGCACGATTCTTTCTTTTGAAATAACGCCCACCCAGACAGACCAGATGGATAGCATCTGTAAACATCAGTTTTAATAGGGGGCCTATTATGCTGAATTCACATTTTACACAATTTTCTTCTTCCGTTTGGGTCTCAACTGCTTCTAAAAACAGTCAAAGTGCTTAAAAAAAATTAAAAAAATAAAAACAAATGTGTATTGGCAAAAAGTTAAGGTTTTTTGGCGTTTGGAAAAGTAGCTGTTTCAAAAACCTCCCAATTGTTAAGTCACACTGTGTTGTTACCTAGTAACCTTAGCTGAGCTGCTATTTGGTCAGCTGGTTTTACCGCTGTATGTGCTGTACAATGGCTGCTGGAAAAGTGTTTTGTTGTTGACTTGCCATTCAGAAACCACAGAAGCCAAAGATATACCTTGGATTCTGTACATCTTCTGTACCAAACCGAATGATTGTGGTATCATTGCAGATCTGTTTGCAGCCATTTTCAAACGTTTGGTTGGGGGCGTGGCCAGCAGCAGCTTAACTGGACTAAAAGTGACAAGAGGCCCTACAACAGCTCATCCTGAAAGGAACTCAAAATAGGCAGAAGTGAGCAGACTGAGATCTCATTATCTGAAAATGAGTTTATGCAAAAACAAACAAAAAAAAATGTAATGAACATATTCTGCATAGCCCATGGACCTATCCTAACTTGTTGAAGGAAGCATAACAGGCCACCTTTACAATCTTGCCATATTGCCAATTGGATTTAGGTCAGAACTTTGACTGCATGGATCATCCTAACAAATGAAAATCCCTTGATCGGAACCCTTCCAACCCTTCCCCTGTCCTCCTGGAAGGTGAACCTCCACCATTGCTTGTGAAAAACAAGAAATTAGACTTGTATGGTTTTCCTTCAACAGTGACTTTTCCTTTTTGCCACTTCTCTATAAAGGCCAAACCTTTGAGGGCTTCGCAGAATAGCTGTATTTATTAGGGACCCGTTACACACAAATTGATCTGTTTACTAAATAGAGGACTTCTATTTAGTAAACAATTGGTTCCACTGGATTTTACTCAGAAGTGAATGGGGTGGAGAACCAATCCATGTTAACGCTTTTCACAGTTTGACGTTCTAGGCGTGAAAATGTTGAAAAGTATAAATACTCTGTACTTCAGCTGATTTTTAAATTGTCACCACGCTGGTTTGCTTTAGTGTGTTGGTGTAATAAAAATTCTCCAAGCAAAAGTTTTTTGGAAATAATTCCCCAAAGCTTCAGTATGACTCTGGTAAAAAATACTGCTTCAGTCTAAAACTGATGGCCATCATGTTAAATTATTCAGAGATTCTTACTGCACATACCCAGAGATTTAAAACCGCACAGAGCCTTCACTGATATGATCGCATTTTAAAATCAGAGCTGAATTTACTGAGTGAAGCCATATAATAGATCTGGGATTTTATTTTAAGTTAATAACCTTCCAAGTTATTAAATCAGAACTCATTTTCCTACAAAGCATTTAAAGCCCCCAAAAAATTATGCCTAATTTCTGCCACTTCCACATGTCAGATCCATATATTTCCCCGTAAAATGCTAGGAGTCAATTATTCGTCCATGATGAGAACATAAGTGAAAGGATCTTTTAAGCCACAACTGGAAAAGGGCCGCCTTTTTACTACAATCACAGCATTAGATCACATTTTCCCTCCGCGGGGTTTGTCAGTGACTGGTGGCGAAATTACCAATATGTCTGCAGCTTTAATTCACATGTCTCGTGTCAGCTTTGTGCCTTCAGCACAATTTTCCCCGTTAGCAGAATGAGAAAATGGGAGAGAGTGAAAATTGAACACAAGACCAAAATTAGTCCACTACATGTCAATCTCTGCAGCCTAATTTGACGAACAGGTCTGGGTCACAGTAAGGAGAAGTGAATGGAAGAGGTCTAAATTGCATGGCAGCTCAGCCAGGGGCTTGATTATCAGTAACATCCCCTATTGTGATGATGCTCCAATTGAAGAGAACCAGTGGTGATGTGCAGTGCAGAGAATAAAGTACTTGGTCTTGGAAAACCACTAATAGTTTCACTTTTAGGACTTCACTTTTTTTGTAGTGGCCTTTGTTCATTTAGAAACTACTGCGCAGCCTCTGCTAAAGTCCTCACAGCACTTTTTAGAAATGTATATTTATAATGTGTGCACAGTTGGTAAGGTGGTGAAGGCTCTGTAGATTTTTAGCGTGAGCTGTGTGTATTCACAAATAGAGAAATGGGCATGCTTTATATTCACCAAGCCTTTAAAGCTGTATGGTTCCCAGCATGGCTGTGATTTTGTTTATTTTTGTTGTTTTTAGAAATTTGTATTTAAATCAATTAGAAGTTATTTTTATTATTGTGAATATGGTAGATTTATTCTATTGTTGCATTTTTGATTATTTAACAGGACGATGTTATGTATTTACCAGACACAAAGTAATTTTTTTTTAACCATAATCAAATAACTATGTAATCTTCAGTAGTCATAAAAGTGTTGTATATATCAAACATAACAGGAAAAAAAATTGACTTCATAATTTGACAGCTGGAAATTGGGCCTCTGTCTCTTTAAGAAGCTCCTACTCTGTTTGAGTGTCATCAGTGTCTTTCCATTATGCCATTTTCAACCGTTCTTAAGAACGTTGGACTGAGAAGTAGTTTGTATGATAAACTCAGAAGACTCTCAAGTTTTCAGGTGTTTGCTAATTGCTGCTGCCACTAGTCTGGAGGAGCCAAGGGGAGGAGTCAAGGAGATCAGTGCTCTGTGAGGTGGAGGCTCAGCTTGGAGACTGCAGCTCCAAGGTGGAGCTTTGTTAAAATAGACAACACTGTATGAAAGTAAGCGTTCAGGCACCCCAAACATTTGTCATGGAAGATTAAAAGATTTCTCAAACATGCATGAAAGAATTATGCATTCTGTCATTGTGCATGAAATATCTAGAGTGTTAAACTGTAGGTATGTTTTTGATGAGGGAATAACATAACTACATGATATCAACCTCAAAAAAGTTAATTTCCATAATGCCCTTCCCCCTTTAAACCTCTAACTAGCAAAAAAAAAAAAGCAAGAAATCATCTTTTTTATATATAATTCTTTTCATCAGCCTAAGCTTAATTTGTTGTTGGTCAGTTAAAATGATCAGAATTAATTTCTATTTAGTAAATGTAAAAATGCTTTTTTTTTCTTTTTTTTTTAAATTTCATATGTTTGCATACGCTATAAATTGTTTGCCTTTAAACAGTTTTTTTATATCCCAGATCCATCATCTACTGACTCTGTAAGCTTCACCGTGTTAATTAAAAATATTTGTGCTAACCTGTTGATTTATTTTATTGGAACATATTTATTTCTTGTGTGGCATGATGGAAAAATTAAGGAAAATTATTGTGGATTGTCAAACAAATAACCCAGCCATCAAACTGTTGGAAGAAGGCATGTTTTGTTCCCCAGGGATGAATGTATTTTGGTGCAAAAAGTGTGTGTGTATTGCCACCAGAACAAAAGCAACACACCTTGTGAAGATACTGGAAAAAGCTGGTAAGATAGTGTAATTGTGTCACTAAAACTAGTGACACAAATCTTGGTCTGACATGGAATGAAAAGTCACTCAAAGAGGAGGAAGCCATCACTCCAAAAGCAACATAAAAAGCTGATTATATCTTGCAAATGGTCTTGGGAACAAAAGCCATAACTTTTGGTGCCGATCCTGTGTTATGATGAAACTGAGACTGAAGAGCTTGGGTAAAATGACCATTATTTTTCATCTCGTATTTCCATCTTTAAAAGGGGGACGCTTGCAAGGTTGAGTTCACCATCCCAACTGTAAAGCACAGTGTGGCAGCACCATGTGTTATGTTTTTCAGGGATTGCTGGATTTCATAAATACAGAAAAGAACATTACAAGGAAATACAGAAACAACTGGTCAGGACATCAGCCAAGAAGTTAAAACTTGAGCACAAATGGGTCTTCCAAAGTAACAATGACTTTACGCATCACAGCAAATTAGTTACAAACTCATTTAAGGAGAACAAAGCCAATGTCTTAAGAGCGCATCATCATGTCCTGATCTTGGTGTGAGCAAGGCAAAACTTGAGTCTTGAGAGGGATGTCCAAAATGCTCAACTCACGCCTTGCAGTCTGAAAGGCAATTTTACCAAATGTGAATTCTGAATGTAAAAAAAAAAAAACAAAGAAAAAAAAAAGCAAACTGGAATAATTTTGATGATCTTTACCAAGATAAAACAGGAAATATTCAGATGGTGAGGGGAAAAAAAAGTTTGTGCATTTTTATATAGAGTGTAAAAATGTTTGTTTTCGGCTGTACATAAAGTAGTTGGTGGAATTTTATGCCACCAACACAATCAATACAAATCAGGAGAGTTTAAGAGCAGAAACGTGTGTGCTAGAGTGTTTGGTAATGGGTGAGGGTGTCAGAATAGGTATAATAAGAGCAGGGTCAGTGTAGCAATGAATGTACAGCGATAGCTCAAACCTGAAACAAACTCGGAGCCAACCAATCAGTTCCAAAAATTTCTCAAATGATACTAGCAAAAAACATTTCTTAAGACCTGTGGTCTTAACAGATGGGGTAATTTAGACCCCACAACTGTTTTACAGTGTGCGTGGTCCAGCCGGGTCACACTGACCCCATGTGCGCTTTTATGAGGGACTGCTTTGGGCGGTTTTGAAAACTGATGGTGACAACCCCCATCACGCTCACCGGCCGACCGTTACATTTGCCGTGTTCCTCCTGAGCGTGATGCTAAGACTGTGGGTTAAAATAATCAGTGAGTATTGGTTAGTCTTAGAGCGAAAAGCAACTATTAGATGAACAAGGAGAAAACCAGAAATCAACTTCATTTGGACACACTGATTCTATGGACTCTTACATGGACAGGTGCATATAATACCAGATGAGATCATATTTCAGTCAGCTTTTGGTTAAAAAAAAAACAAACAAGAAAAACTTTACTCTCAATGTGAAAAACATAAGTTTAAGTTTTGGGATGTGGGCCAGTGGGGTTGTTTGCCAAGAGCACCAGGCTCGGACCGCCTCTGATTTCTGACATACAATAGTTCTCCTGTAAAGATGTCAGGCTTTTGTGACAGAAAACATGAGACCATGAGGAATAATTCAAAATGATTTTCAAATTATGATGTGACATTTATTCAGCACAATTCAACTGGAAAACAAATACATCTTCTTTGAGGAAGAAAAAAAAAAAGACATCATAACTTATATTGGGCTGAAACATTTTTGGATTCAGTTGCACACTATAAAGGTTCTCCAAACCTGTCAGATTTTAGGGACATCTGGTGTCAAGTGATTTCAAGTCACTAATTCGTAAAATCCGGAATAGTTACCATTTTTAAAGAAATATCCCATTTTTCTAATGTCACCGTTTTAGATTTTATGTAATCAATGATTACTGTCTTTACCAAGTTGGATGGTATGGATATAATTTTCTGTACCTTAATCCTGACTAAGACCTTTGTACAATTACATGTATTTAATCGTCTGTGATCTTTCTGCAAACTATGACTCTCTCTAAGGGATGCAAATGAGTAAATGCCAGGAGTATCCTGACAAGACAAAAACAGTTAAACTTTTATTGATGTTGCACCGATTTTCTTCCAAGCAATGCAAGCTGTGCGCCAAAGAAGACTGAAAACTGAAAGTGCAACCAAGATGCAGCAGCTTTTTTCCTGTTTTTACATTCTTCTTTATGATGGATTATCTCTGTGTTTCACTTGAACTGTACAAGATAAATGTCAGACATGTGCAAAAACCACAAAATCTTGGCATTTTAAACAGGGGAGTGTACACTTTGGACATCCCTTTTCAACCAGCTGGTCTTTGTTTATCATCAGCAAGTTTTTTTGGGAACACTTTATAAAAACTTCCCAATGCTAAAGCAGAGCTAGCATCCAGCAGAGATTGGCTGACGGTGAATGAAGTGGCATGAAGGGACCTGATAAGCGCAGCTTTTTAGTCTACAGGTCTGTGTGTGTCTGTGTACAAGTGTGTGTGCACATAATTAGTTTGACGTATATCTTAGGTGAAGTGTGCACAGTATGTTTTCACTACTAAGTAAATCTCTGTAAACTTTAACACTTAATGTATGCGTTGATAAACGTTTATGCAAAGTGCAAAGAGATTTGAAGCAGGGTTAGGTTATGAAACACTCTAAACGTGTTGTAGACCACAGCTGAAAACCTACTAATATTTATGTAGGCCCAAAAGTCAAACTGTTGACCCTTAATCCAACTGGGAATCTACTGCAAAGAATCTGTGGAAACTGATATTCAGAGAGTCTCCATCCAGTCTGACTGTGGAAACTGCAGCAAGACGCGGTTCTATAACCTGTTGATTCTCCAGGGGGCTAAACTATGTGCGCCGCCCTTTTGAGATTTTTGTTATTTACATTTTGTGAAAACCATGAATCGCTTTCATTCCATTTCATAGAAACACTCTACTCCTTCATTCGAAAGTCCCCCCCAAAAACCTCAGCTGTTTGTGCCTGGAATGTACTGAAATGTGTCCAAGAGGAGTGAATAATTTTGCATGGCAATGTATACAGGCTACATTCCTACTTATTCACTAGTTGGTTATGTAATCATATTAATGAAAAGACATCTTAAAACAATCTGCCCTACCTCCAAGAGTCATCCCAGCTTCAAAGCACTTCTTCAGCCGACAAGAGGGGCAGTTCTTTCTTCTTAGCTTGTCAATGGTGCAGTCGTTTTTGCTTGCACACAAGTATTTCTGCTTACCTATTTGATACAAAGGCAAACCATGGGTTAGTTGAGCCACTGAAACATGATCCAATGAAAAAGAAAAAAAGAAATCTCATTTAACTACTAAGTGCTTCCATTGTCAAAAACAGAAAGAAACTCAAGCAATAAATACGTGGAGGGTTTTTCAAGCGCCGGCACCAAACTGTAAATCCAAGTTGGAACTTCTAATTTACCTTCTGCAGCTCTTTTAAAGAAAACCTTGCAGCTGCCACATGTGAGCGCACCGTAATGGCAGCCAGATGCCTCATCTGAGCAAATCAGGCATGTTCTCTGAGGAGGGAAGAAGAACTCCATGGGGAACATGTGCTCTCTGCCAGCCTCAAACCTGCAGTCAAACATGAGATGAAACAAACGTGTGTACCTCGGATGGTGACCTTCAAGCAAGCAAACACATGATTTTACTTCTTTTGCGGATTTTTTTTTTATTGTAAGTGGAATCATTTTTTTTCCCCTTTTCTTGTATTAAAACTCCATGTTCGGTTTCCTTTTTTTCTTGTGAAAGTATCACCCACTGCGGACAAATTAGGCCTAAAGCTGAGCACCACAAAACACCTAATATAATTCCCAATGTCTAACCACAAACAAGGTGCAACTTATATAGATTTGAACAGAGCATGGTGTGGAAAAAGCACGGAGCGCCCGCGCTGTAGCTGTGGGATGAGATGTGGATTAAGTTGGGCCGGCTGCAGCCTTGAGAGAAGAGATAACAAAGGAGCCTCAGACACAATGTTTCCTCTGTGACGTGCTAGATAGATACGAAGGTTCGGTTTAAAGGTGACAAGGATGAAGCGTCCCGATTCGCAGGAAATGTCGAAAGGCGTACTGGTCATTTAGCAACCATTTTTACGGAGTAAATTCGCTCTCATTATGTCGAGAGGGGGATTTTGCTGTTTTTGAAGACTTCTCAGGCTTGTAAATTGGCCTTTTTATTGACGACGCGCACATCCCAGCCAGAGGATGAAAGCTTAAAGACTCTGGAATGGGATGATCCAGGATGACGCAAACCACATGGTGTTTTGTTGTTTGTAAACAGGAAGCTGCCATGACTAATCAGACATGTTTCCAACTTTTAATAAAAAAGCAGGAATTCTCTCACAAACACAAGAGTTGTCTTAATGTTCTTAATGTTTACAAGTATATATAGGTATATTTATGTATGAAAGAAAACCACCGGCATTCAGCAGAATCTAATAATGCTGACTTTAAAGTAAGGAGGGAGTATTTGAGACAGTTTCGAGATTTACACGCATGCAGGGGTAGTTTGGGAACGATTCAGGAAGGAAAGTGGCTCAGCTCTACGAAGCCCCTTTGAAGTTTTCCTCCGTTAAATACATTAAACCGATTCCGAAGACTGAAAGTCGGCCTAAATCCATGCACAGATTCCTTTTGGTTTATGCATCACAGCATGATGTTTATGACCACCTCCATGTTATTTATGCTTGTTTGGCATACTGATTTGCCATGGTTCTCATGCATGTTACCCAAGTACGGCCACAGCTTCTGGAGGTATTTGGTTTACCTCTGGTAATACTCAAAGTAAGATAAATACAACGCTTACCAACTTAATTAATTTCAAAAGAGAAGCTAAAGGAAGAATAGCAGAAGAAAAACAGGTTTAAAGTGAAATGGCTCCTTAGCCCTCGGGTCTGTACCATGTTCCCGCTGCAAGTTGGAGAACCAGTGGGATTTGTGTGGAGCTACACGTGTGTATGGATAAAGAATAGAAATTTTGAAATTAACAGCAGAAGTTCTTATTTCCACTATAAGGCAGGAGTGTCCAAAGCGCCACCCAGGGACCATTTGCGCCCCCCGGAATGATTTTGTTCGGCTCCAGACTGCAATTCAAAACTGAAAGAAATGTGTGCAAGCCCTGACTGAGGGAAAGATGGGTGCTTTTTAAGACTAATACCTCAAAACGGTTATAAATTACGATCATCCTAATGCCAACAGTGGAGATTAGACAATTATATTATCATTTTAAATAGGACCACTAATAACCAGTGACATTTATACTTTTGTGCTACTTTTTGTTTAACTTTTCAAAATATAGCAAAACAGTGACCCAAATACTGGTAAGAAATAAGAAAAAGAATTAATAAAACAACCATTTTTAAATTTGTTTGATTTTCTTTTAGATATGCAAATAAACCAGAGACGTTTTATGTTTACTTTGGATTAAAGATCCATTTTCTACAAAAATCAGACTGCTTTTTTTGTTAATATATTCCATATATGTATTGTAGTTTTGAGCTGGTGTAAAAAAAAAACCTTTACAATAACTTTTGCTTTTATAATTAAAAAAAATAATACTTTTGTGACCCAAGAGTACAATACTTTCTACTTGACAAAAACAAACTTTCAGCTTTTTTCACAAACTTAAAAACATCCTGCTTGCTTGCAAGCCTGCCATGCGCTCTCTTTCTCTTTCTCTCTCTCAAAACTTTCTGCATTTAGACCTAATGACTCTTGCACAAAATCCTGTCCTTTCTGCATCTTTCTCCTCAAAAACCTCAACATCCTGCCAGCCTGGGTTAAACCTGTTCGCTTAGGTCCTCTCTTCTTGCAGTTTCTGCTTTAGCAGATTTAAGAGCCTTGTAATTGTGCCAGCAAATAGACTTCAATCCAGACAACCATAGGCAGAGTGCATTTGCAGATGCATTTCACTGAAGATTTCTGACCTCTGTTTTTCTGCGTTTTAATTCCTCACCCCTCCCCATAGAGAGCCTTATTGGTTGGCTCCGACCCACGACAACAAATGGCAAGAAGGAGAAAGAGTATGCTCAGTTTTGGGTTACAGAAACAGATTGCTGGAGGTGAGTGCCTGGTCCTGTAAAATCTATAAGGACAGAGGTTTGAGAAAGAGCAGTAAAATGGATCGCAGTGGGGGAAAGAAAGGGTTCGTACATTGCATGCACTTGGTAAAAGAACAATTTAAACCTCTGTAAATTTGCTAAAAGTTGTGCTCAGTCACAAGTTAGATGTTATTAGCAATACGAGCTAACAGCAGCGTGTTTCTTTGCATGCTATTTATTTGAATATGCTCACAAACAGATACATATAAAGCAAGTGCAAACAAAAGTATCTATCAAAAAGATTTAATCTGGAGAAACAAACTGTCAGAAGTATAAATTAGCGCAGTTTATTATTGTAGCTATTGCCATGTCTCAAACATGGCAGCCATATTGGATTTTGAGGTAAGTGGAAAAAAAAAAAAAAACTTTCAACGTTTCCACTTGGATTCAGACTCCTGGAGAATCAATTAGAAAACAATAATTATTATCTTTTTAAAAAATAAATAAATGAATCATTAAATCATTTGGGTTTTTACTATTTTAGAAGAATAAAACTATAGCATATATAAAGCTGTGATGGTAAATGTTGCCTCATTTTGATGCATTTTCAGCATCAATGCGAGACAAAAACCATCTCGGCTACCTGTCAAATATTTATGCTGCTCATCTCCAGGTGCCCAGCTGACACTTTCCATTTCAGGCCATTTGTTTCCGTCCAAGTGTCAGAGACGTGGTCTGCTGTTCTGCATTGACCAGCTACCATGATTTGTTGTAGTGACCACCATTAGGCCGCATGCCTTGCAAAAGCATTAATATTTCTCATGCACTTTTACTTATTGCGGCCTGGCAGTCACGCTCTTATTTTGTTCGCACCTCTCTGAATTCTCAACTTGATTCCAAGTTAAATTTATGGGACATGCTTATTAACTTTAGCATGGGTTCTGCTGTCATGATTCCATCAGCAAACGATACCACGTGATGCACGTTATCGTGCTGCAAAAGATACTAAGAAACTCACGACGAGACTAATCTGGAACAAATTTGAGAAAACTGCTGAGAAGGTGAGTTATTTAAAATGAAGGCTGAACCCCATGGTTTAGAGTTGCCTCTGATTCAGAACAAGCAGAATGTTGATCGACACACTTGACGATTTTGACGAGAGCATTTTTGACAAAATGTGATGTTTTTTTGTTTTGCTCGTTTCATAATTGGCTAATGCATTTTGTTTTTATGTCGTAAAGCACTCGGAGCTCCCTTGTTGCTAAAATGTCCTGCGCAAATAAACTTGACTTGCTTTGATTTGGCATTTTCATTTAAAACGAAACTTTTTGTCTTAAGCAACACGATGTGTGTGCTTTTTTTAGCAATTTGCTGCGAGGAAAGGTTCAGATGGGAGCAGCTTTTATACAGATGAGCAGCAGATCTTTGCTGCACATGTTAATTAATAGTTAAGGGTGTCTGCTGAATTTTCTTGTTCATTTGAATGTTTAACCACATGAAATAGCTGTTTTGCAGTAAACAGGTTTCTGGATAAGACCGCTAGACCATAGTACCGTCTGGTGAACTAGGATGACCTTGTTGTCTAAAAAGGAAACTGTAAAAAAAAAAAAAAAAAAGTACAAAAAAAGTCCAGTGAGTGGGGAGATCAGTTGCATGTTTCTTGTCGCCCTCTACAGTCAAAACATTAAAAGGCAAATTACAAAAACATGTTGCACCTACATGCATGGTTTCTGAGAAAAAACGGAGTCTGAGAGTGCACACACTGAGTCATTACCTTCAGTGAACTCAGACAGTTGGAGAAAAGCCCTCGGCTGTGTAATATATGACTCTAGAGTCAATCAACATCCCCACACCAGGTCCATTCGGCGTTATAAACCAAACTAAGTCATAAAAGAACATAGAGATGCAAGTTTGAGTGCAGATCTTCAAAGAATTTCTATCTAAGCAAAACAAATCCAATACATACAACATATTAGCTACAGATTTTTCCTTTCAGTCATTCGAGCAAGAAAATACGAATACTTTGTTACAAGAAAAAAAAATGGAGTCAGTTAAGCACACACATGCAAATTAGAACGGGGCATTAAAATCATTTGCCTTCATAGCACATCCTTCATCATCAACAACGCCAAGCATTGAGTCAAATTACTGGTTTTGTGATGTTTAAAAGAATACAGCTTCATGATATTATGGAAAGCAATTTTTTTTTGCTGATTCTTTTTGCTTCAAAGCTATTCTATTCTACTGCTTGAGCGAATGCTGTTTGCGTGGGCTTCTGGCCGACCAGCATGCAGGATTCTAATGGTTTTTACCTAAGCAAGAGAGTTATGAGACTTCACCATCAGCTATTTGTTTGGTCCAAAAATCTTAAAACAGACCGCCTGGGTAATAAAACTGTTTTCGTTGTTTTTTGTTGTTGTTTGTTTTGTTTTTTTTGTTTTTTGGGTTTTTCTTTTTTTTCATTACAAAGTAGCATTCATCCCATGCTGACTGATTTTAACTCTGTTCATAAATTTAATTCAAGACACATTCATGTGACTCAAATATGTATCTGATATAATGAGCTTGAATGTCTGTCTGGTCAACGTTTTCGAATTAATTTGCGTGAGCTGAGTGAGAGCTGTAAAATCCTCTCAGAAACTTGGACATGATTTGGTTTCTAATGAAAAAAAGACACGTGTAGTAGGAATGCAACTACAACAGCTGTCTACAAGGAATAAACAGGATGCTAGCTAAGATGAAACACATGTTTTTATCTCATTATAGGTTTGATGCTTTCGAAGTTTTTTTTTCTTTTGTGGCCATTTAATGTCAGTCAGAAACACCAGAGAAGTTGATTAGGGTACATGGTTTTAAAGGGCACATATGATTGATTGCAACCAAATGGTAGAGCTTGGGAATCACATAAAATAAGGAATTACTCAAACACTCTTGACTCTCGTAATTTTTATTTATTTATTTCTCTGGCGTTTATGTTGAAAACTGACTTAACCAGACGTTTTATCAATTAGCACAGGAATTATTTTAATTGTCCTATATGCCGTGAATAACAGGACAGACCAATAAAGTCGCTGTGATTATTTGGAGACTTGAAGAATAGCACTTTTGTTTTTTTCTTTTGTTGTTTTTTTTTTTTGTTTTGTTTTTTTTGCTTTTTTGTGTTCCCCGTAAAGTCAGAGTGAACTCAAAATCTCTAGATTGTCGTTTTTTGTTTTGCTGCTTGCTTTTATGCGTACTTCTGTAAAAAGTTTGTACTTCTTTCTACATCATGACAGACCGACAAGCAAGCTCAGACTGCGTGATCCTTAATTGGATTCAGGATGAACAGGATCACTTTTGGTGATCTGATTAACCACAAAGCGCGAACTAAAAAAAAAAAAAAAAAAAAAAAAAAAAAAAAAAAAGAAAGAAAAAAAAGCTAGTCCACTTCATTTTTCAAATGTATATATATATAAATATATTTACACACAACTTAGAAAGTGTAAAAAAGTAGAATTTTTACAAAACCAGTTATTTGGTTATCCTTTAATAATAATAATAATAATAATAATAATAATAATAATAGAATTACCTGGTATCGTTGTAGACTACATCCAGCCATTCACCGACTTGGCTCTTCATGTCTCCGGAGTTGGGATAGGGGGTCCTCAGCATACCGCCGGGATACCACTGCTCCGGGCGCACCACGCTCCCCTCGTATGGATTACATATGAACGCCGCGTTCGGTCCAGACTCGTGTGCGTTCATGCACTGCCTGGACCCCCAGAACTGCGTGTTGTACCTTTTGTTGAAGGTGTACCCGCCGCCCCAGAAGGACCCCCAACCATCGTTTCCCTCGGACTTGATTTTGACGCTGTACTGGTCCGGCTGGTATCCGCCGGAGTCGCTCTCCGGGGCGTCCACGAAATCCCGCACTCCTTCCTGAGGGTTGTAAGCCGCCCTGCATGGCCTCTCGTTGGCCGCCGCCGCCGTCGAAGTGTGTGCGAAGTGGGCTAAGTGGTCTGGGGCGTAAGGGCATGAAACGGTGCGGGCTGCGTTCAGGTGATCCGTGTCCTCAGCCTCGCACGGTGTAAAGTTTTGCGCGTTCACAGACGTCCGGCTGGAGGCGAGGTGATGAAAATGCGCAGGCGTCTCTGAACTTTTATACATCTTCACGGCTGGCTTCTGGCCGTGCACAGGTCGCTCTTCCCGGTCGGGACACCTGTAAGTAATCTGGGTCTGGGCATCGGGGCAGCTCACAGCCGCGGCGTCCACCCCGAAAAAATACTCTCCGCTGATTTGGTCATTTGCCGCACATGGGGGGAGTGCGGCGTCCACGTCGCTCATGTCACTGGACTCCATGGTGAGACCCAAAGAAACGGACACTGCTCTGCACAGCTCTCTGGCTGTCTCTGAGATTGTGGCGCACGCAGAAAAGGATCTGGTGTCAGCGTTTAACAACTCCTCCTGAGGAGCAGCAGCTGTCTGACAGCAGCGCGCCTCCATGTCACGGGCTGGCGGATTAACGCACCCAGACCCACAGCTCCTGGCATTATTATCGGATTCATCAAACCTGCCGTTTCCTGCGCAGCTTTTCGTGAAACCGACTGGATTTTCCTCAGTTTTTTGCGCCATGCCGAGAGCTCTCACCGCGTCGCCTGCCTTTATTTTCTTAACCCCGGACCAAACGGAGCTGCAAGATAACTGTCGGCTGGTTTGGCTCATTTCCCAGAAAGAGTTCGCTTGGCCACGAGACTGGACTTTGCACGACAGAAAATCCCCCAGCTGGTCCCCGGGAACGGTTTATCTGCAGCTCGGCCCGATCTCTCTTTGTGCTAGGCGTTTTGGTAAAAGTCTCACAGAGCAACAGGAGTCGCAAACTCCTCCTAAAGTGAGAGTCGGAGTTACTCGGATACGCTTTGATTAAAGTCAGCAGCAGGAAAACGGTCTAAATATGTTACTTTCTTTCATTGAACGACTAACAAGAGCGCAGAATGATTCATAATTTGCAGACTAATAAACGTAGGCTACGCTGTAATTAATTAACACTCTGAAACGCGTTTCCACGAGACAACCCAAAACAAGCGTCCTATTATCTACATTATGCTCCCTGCCTGCAGTTTTACATCACGCTTTCATGTGCGCATCACATTTTTATGACCTGCCACCAGCTTTATTTGGATGTTTTGCTCAAGGCAAACATTTCCTTCACATCCCTGGCACGATAAGAAACTCTCTAAATATAAGAATATATTTAACGAGTTTTTTTTTTTTTTCCAGTTTTAACAAAGATCCGACTTTACACTGTTTGCATGTTCTGCACTGTACATTTAAAATATTCAGATTATTATTATGATTAACGTTATTATTATTATTATAATTATAATTATAATAATAATAATTATTATTATTACTAATAGTAACAATTCGGCACAACTTACATTGCTGTGTCCACTGCCATAACAATTTACGTCATTACTAAAATGTTTTTCCCCTGAAGCTAAATCCCATAATCAGATTCACTTGTGCTTATTTACAGCATCACGATGTAGATGAATGATCGCTGTGCTGCTGTAAAAGACTTGCTGTTTCACTGGTGAAGCTGGGAAGACAAAGGAGCTGCTTCTGTGTTCCAGAATCAATCAATTGATCATAATTGATCCATAAAGCGGGTTTAATTTACATTTATTGAGGTGCTTTTCAGTGAAAACAGAGATCAATAAACACTGGTAAGGTAAGGCAATGGCAGGTAATCTGCTGTGGCAACATCAGAGGGGAGCAGGCCAAGGAAGATTCAATAAAAATACAATAAAATGTCCACAAAATAAATCCACACTTGCCCAATAAAGATGAAGATGTCCTGCAGCTCTAAAATAAAAAGGAAACACTGTTAAGCTTGAAAATAAATCCCAGACTGTGAGGCATGTGCCAAAAGCTTACTCTCAGTGGTTGGTAGTGTAAAAGAATTTCATGCTAGTAAAACTGCTATTTTACTCTAAACATGTGGCACTGGTGTAAGGAAGTCTAAATTGATTTTGCTTCAAGCAGCGGAAGAAAATGCCAGACAAACATCTAAATAGTTTCTGAGCAGTTTGAAGCTGTGGCTTGAGCCCGTGTCAAACGCTGCACAATGGAAAATGGGTAATGGTGGAACGACTGTTGTTACGAATACAAAAAAAGAGAAAATTTCAATGGATGAGCCAGGGTGCGTTTTAGCATAGCTCTGTTTGTAACTGTAGGTGATAAAACAAAGCTCTTCATAGAAGCACAGCATTAATGGCATCAGGCTGTGCAAGTTTGGGCTTGAAAAGGAGTTTTGCGACAACAAAATGATTTAAAACATCCAGTGTTAAATATTTGTGGGTGTTCTAGTTTATATTGATTGCTTTGACCAGCTTAAATGAACTGGGATTCCCTCATCTCAACAGAAGACGCTTCTTGTAAATTAAATATGTGGTAATCAAACATAAATCACCTTTTTCTAACTATTAGAAGCTACATACGTCAGTATAAATCCACTTCCCCTAAGATTTTCACTTAGCAATTAGCCTCCAGGCCTTAAAATATGCCATGCCTGTGTTATTCAAGGCAGGTTTTCTTTTACTGTAACAGTTTTCCCCCCTAACTTTCTTATTCTCTGTGTTTTTCTTTCTTTGTTTACATTTAGAGTACAGTTTCTAATTTTTTAGGCACAGTTTACAAAAACGTCATGCATCGAAGCATTTCTGATTCTGGATCATCGCACTTTTTGTCAAGAAGGACAATTTGACACAGCCTATGTGGAAAGATAACAAATGGTGCTAGTATGAAAGTGATATCACGGGCTATGCTGGGGATTTTCAAACGGTAGGGCGTGACAGGAGGAAAAAAAAAACCTAGAAAAAGTTACTGTGAACATTTAGCCAACTTCACAAAGCTTATGGCAGAGACAAAACTGATAGATGTTTAGTAGCTAAAGCTACATTGGGTAAAGAGACGTAATCTGAGTCAAGCGAAATTTAAATATGGAAGTATGACCACGATTATTTCACGTTAGGATTTTCATGGACTGGATGTGAAGATGTTTCACTGCCACAGTGTTGTCTGTAAAGACCCAGGAGTTTTTTTTTTTTTTTTTTACTGCGGTCACATCAGAAAGTAGTTTTAGCACCGTCAATGAAAGAGCAATGCTAGCATCATATTATGTGTTGCTTATGCACAGCTAAAGCAGGTAAACCCCACAACATCAGTCAGAAATGCATGAATGGAGCATCAAAAAAAGCAACAGCAAAACGTTTACAGAAATAGTAGCAATAATACAACATAAAGGGGGCGGGTTGTCTATCTGCTCTCTGAGGTAGCTAGCTCTCCCATACTTTGAAAACACCAGCACTAATCTACTGCTGTATTTTATTTTGTTTGTCGATTATGTAATGATTGATTGGAAGAGCTCATACACTTTGTTGCCAGTTGTGTTTTCGCAACTGGCAAACAAGCTGTTGGCATGTTGTGCGAAGGCAACATTTGCTTTTGTTTCATATTTTAAATGTTTTGGCACCCTTAGCGCCCTTTTGCAAACAAAACGTGTCACTTTGACTATGAGCACAGCTGTTTAGGTCAGCGTGTTAAATACTTCGAAAATGTGGTGTTTGAGTCGACAGCTGCACGAAAGCAATCAAGAAAAACTGTAAATCTTAATGTTACCAACTTGGCTCATAGTTGGCAACAAAAGAGGAGGCGCCACGGACAAAGCCTAGCTTGGTCAATTTTATATAACTAAAAAAAAAAAAAAACAGTTTGCTGTAAAATGAGATTTACGACGTACGATTTACGATTTATTTATTTAAAACAGGGACAATGTGCAGTATTGTCCGTGCAACCACACAGGAAAGGTGCATTAGCTCTGGCGCCAATTTCCACCTGTAGTCCCCGACCCGAGAAGAGGGTTATGTCAATAAGAAAAGTAAACGTCCTGCCTGAAAGCTGGTAAGAGTAAATGACGAAGTAACAAAAAAGAGCTGTAACCTAAAATATTACCCATTTGGCAAGCCAGTCGCCCGGAGGGAGTCAGAAAGGGGAGCACAGAGGCACTGTGTAGGAGCTACCTTTATAGCCATCACGCCCACTTCTCGCACAACTGGATCTGTAACAAGCCAACCCAATTACCACGGAAAGGGAGAAACAAACATGCAAAACCCAGGGCTCCCAAGCCATCACACCCTCTCCCATAAAATATGGCTCAATTAGCCACCATCTCATAACAATGTGATTGGGATTCTGGACAGAATGAAGGAATGTGAGGGGGTTATAATCTGTATAAACTACAATAGTGCATGGACCTTCAAAATGTTGTATGGTCCATATTAAAACCAATGCTTCCTTCTCCACTTGGTAAGAGTTGAACTTTTGAGGGAAAAAAAAAAAAGATGGGAAGGTCCACAAAAACAATGTGTCTGGTTTTAGATTAGCATAGACATCAATATATATATATATTTTTTTTTAATCTGCTGAGCTCGACTGACTGGAATCAGAAATGTTTTATTCTTTAATCAGATCTAGTCTGTATCGCTCTAAACGCTGTCTCTCTCTTCCCTCTGCTTTAATTCACATTCACACAAACGAACATTTAATCTAAACTTTTCCAACTCAAGTTCCTGTTCTTTAGTATTTTTCTCACGCTCTAAAATTTGTCGATGCTCCAACATTAACAACTCTTTCTGCTGTTCAAAGTTTAAAGCAGGGAGGAACTATATTGGTTATTAGCTGAGAAAACTCTGGTACAGCAGCTAACATGTTTCTGCTGCCACTTTCTACCCACAACAAATCCTTCTCAATTAATGTTTCCTTTGTAATTGGAAAAAAAAACAACAAACAAACAAAAGAACAAATTCTTTTTTGGATTGTTCAGAAGAAACGGTACCAAAATATTTTGTCACTTCCAATAGTTGCTCTTTTTTTGAAGCAACCAACAAATGTTCATTTGGAGTTTGAAAAACTTAGCAATGTCCACACACACACACACACACACACACACACACACACACACACAAAAAAAAACCCTAGAAACATAAAATGTACTGGTCACTTCCTGTGAAAATCCTGCAAAAAGGGGAAAAACTACTGATACAGTTTTCAAAGTTACAAAATTAGAATCATTGTCTGAAAACACTAAGCCAGCTACTAGTGAGAAACACCTACATAATGGGGCTCATTCTCCCATAACCAGACACCTAACCAAAAAACGTACAGCATAGGCCCCACCCTAGTCTGCATGCAATTTGGTGGTGGGTGTTTTAAACTCATAACCCAGTGACTCTGATAAGCAACCAGGCAGCTGACGGCTTACCTAGAAAGTTATGGAAATGTACCTGACACAAGTTGCTCTGACCTAAAACAAAAAACAAATCAAGATTCCCAGAACTATCTGAAACCTGCCAGGAGAATTGGTCCACCAAATAAACAACAGCGAAACTCACCAGCTCTAAAACCACAAAACTAAGATTAATTTATATTTGCAGACAATGTATAACTCTCTATAGGGAGCCAAGATGTTGTGAAGTCTCCTTTAACGTGGTGCCGACATAAATTACCACAAAACTTTTATTTTTATGTCTACTTTTTGTTGTCAGCAGTCATATTTACTGACTGTGAGAAAAAAAACCCAACAACAAACAAACACCAAGAGACTTAGAAAGCACCATTTCATTCCAAAAGGATACATAACTATGAACGAGCCCCATTTGTTACCAACTTAGGTCATAGTTGGCAACAAAAGAGGAGACTCCACAGACAAAACCTGGCTTGCTCGGTTTTATTCAACTAAAAAATATATATATAGTTGTAAAATGAGAAGAGGGTGATGTCAATAATAATAATAATAGTAATAATAATAATAATAGTAAT